>NC_136499.1:10113946-10153946 GCF_053919585.1 Euprymna scolopes | reverse complement strand
GACTTGTTTGGTGAGGAGGGCGGCTAGTCTCCCTGAAGGATTAAAAAGAAGACCTTCCAAAGGGCGAATGAACACTTTTTCTGGGTCAACGGCCAACTAGCACCGTGTATATTTGTGTGTGTGTGTGAATGTGTATTGGGGTGGAAAGGGCTCCCGTAAGCCGTGGTGAAGGCAACCTTTCTAGGAGAAGCAAATCTCTGATTTAAAAAAAAACATAAAGCGGAAGACCATTACCCGCATTAAGCTGGTCTGCAGTTTAACTTGTTGCTGGCTATCTTGCTCTTGCTTGCTGCTGGATCTCAACATTTTGAACCGAGAGAGAGACTTAGCTGTCGTACAAAGGTAAGACTCTGTAACATCATATTTGTATAGATACTCCCTCAGGCATTTGGGCTCATGGATTTTAAATGTCTGAGGGAGTGGCACTCGTCTGAACAGGAAACGTTGCAATGATCATATATATATATATATATATATATATATATATATATATATATATATATATATAGCTCTTTTTTACTTACAAAAAATGAACGGTTTAGAAAAAAACCCACATATAATTATGGGTATTTTACGACCGGGTAACGCTGGATGGCATGCTAGTTTTAAAATAAAACAAAAGGAATATAATTTTACACACTGTCTTTTATATATAAAAAAAAATTACGAACCGAAGGATGAAATAAAAGTGAAGGGAGTATTTTTCGCTACGTGACCTTTCTGTGCACTCTTACACGGGATCATCTGAACAGATTATTGTTTTCTGTCGATTGAGGTGGTTGGAGCGAGGTTGCTAATTTAGAGTCAAGGGATCTGAATAATTAGTATTAAGCCTGTTTTGTTTGTTCTCCATTCTGATATTAATTAAATCCTAATTGTGTTAATTAAACGTATAATCATTTAATAAAAGACCGATCGATACAATATTTATCGATGAAATCAGAAAAAGAGAAAGAAAGAAAGAAAATGAGGAAGAATAGAAAATCAATGGAAATAAAAGGAAAACAAAGATATTGCGAGATAATTAACGAAGAAAAAAAAAGAAAGACAGAAGACAAAGTTACAAACACAGGCCGAGCAATACATCGAAATCAGCAGAAAAATGCCAGGAGAAATCTTGCCAGATCCCCTACAAAGAAAACGAAATTTTCTAAAAAGTAACCCTTCCTTGACCAAATATTTTGAAAAACTAATATAATAATTTAAAAACTATTTAAAACACTAACTGAATAGTATGGCATGTACTCGACTCAGTTTCAATCTTTGGTTCTCGACACTGTAAGCATTTACACTAAACACATTCATGATTGTATTCAAGTCTAATGTAAATAAATTATTTGTTGAGTTGCCCTCTTAAATAAACAATTTCTACCCAATTTCTACCCAATTTTCATCATTACTGATCATTACTGTGTTGTCCCGCCGTCAATGCTTATCCTCGAGTGGCCTCCAGGCTTTGATAAGCGATGGCTCCCTAGTTAAAAAAGAATATCGGAATAAAATTTAAAACATTTTCCGATTAGCATAATCATGATAACGTTTAAATATTAAGTGATTTTGTTATAATTATGCGTATTGTCAGCAATTCGTCCCTTTCCAGAATAATGGTCCGTCACCATAAAACGGTGACGGCCGTCTGTAAAAGAATTGGCTCGCCACGCAGGTTTTAAAGCTATTTAAAAGGGAATCGAAATGTTAACAGAATCACTGGTTTACAAAGAAGCCAATCAAATCGAGAATTCAAAACTATATTTTCGATATAAATACAGTATACGACCCAAAGCCAATCAACGGTTTCTGTAAAATGCTTTAGATAAAGTAACAAAACGTTCGTATTAAATAAACAATATGTGTAGCTGCAGGTTCAAAGGGTCGGTCTGAGTTGGGCGCATTATATCTAAGGGTCACACTAAATTTCAAGTTACAGATGCTCAGGTTCCTATCCGACACGGGAGTCTGTGAAAAACTTTGAAATATGTTTTTTTTTACTATGCGCTGATGAGGCCCAAGTTGTGCAAATTATAATTTGATAAATAGTTATATTCTTATATTAAAAAAACCGAGGGCTGAAAAATTGTACGCGATATTGTGACAAATAAAAGAAAACTAGTTTTGAAAATTAGTAAATACTTGTGTGTCTAAGCATATTTACGTGGTATTTAATATATATATATATATATATATATATATATATATATATATATATACATAGTGAAATGATGAAATTATCACCCTAGAAAAGACGACATGATTTCATTTTCGTTTGATAAAAACCGTTTCCTTTCGTTGCAGACTATCTACTAGTTGGCTAGTTGTGTACAAATCCCCAAAACGACAGGAACCTTCTATCATGTCTGAAATGACCCAATGTTCAAGAGCTAGATCGGAGATGCGTCGCTGTTCAACTCATGCTCTCTACTGATCCAAGTTATAACAACAGGATAATTGTTAGCACCCTCAAAATGCAAATCCGGACGGTTCAACGATTAACGGTTCAACGATTGATCAATGCATTAGACGACCCTTTCCGTCGACGGTTATGATCTTTGGTGTTGTTTCAAGTGAGGGCAACGTCACGCCATCTCATATCTTCGAAGTCGGCTTTAAAGTCAACACCAAAATGTACCTAGATCTATGAAGAGCGTGGTGATCCCCAACTGCAATCAGGTGGCCGCTGGCAAATCATGGGCGTGGCAGTAGGACTCGGCGCAAGCCCACAATTCCAAAGAGAGCCAGACTTGGCTTCAGAAGGAGTATTGTGTAACCTTCTCTTACTCCTTCCACTCCTCACCGATCCGTACCAGTTGGACTACTTTGTTTGCTCATACATCGAGAACATCAACATAACCTTCCACAACACCAAAGCTAGTCTGATCACAGCCAGCACCCGCTTATTCTCCGAGCTCCTGCTGGCGCCTGTGGAAAAAGCCATGCTTACTGTTCAGGACCCGTATTGAGGCGGTGTTTGAGGCTGAAGGCGGTTACATTGAATAGATGTCAGCTCTTCTAATAATCAAGTTACCGGAATTGAGTTCTCCAATAAAATTTTTGTGTAGTGTTGTTTTTTTAAGGGCGAGAATTTTATCGTTCCGCCCTATATATATGTATATATATATATATATATATATATATATATATATATATATATATATATATATATATATATATATGTATATATATATATATATATATATATATATATATATAAGTGAACGTGCCCGTCTGTGTGTCTGTGTACATTTCCCTACAAAATAACTCTGTCAATTTTCAGTCTACAAACTCAAAATTTGATATACAAGGTACTGAGATTTGGGAAAATCTTTGTCATCTGTTGCTGGCTAGAAATTTCATGTTAGACATGGGTCTAACTTAATAACTTGATTTGAGCCCAAAACAATAAATGTTAAGGGGTCATAATATGGGTCAAAGTTTTAAAAACTTGACCTCTTCGGCCTCTACCAAATTACTCAGACAGTTTCTTGTCTAAACATTTGAAATTTTACATAAAGGGTAGTCAGAGATAGGGCAAGCTTTTTAATCGGTTTGGGTCAACTGACTCCCCCATTTTCTTATTCTCTTCTCTTCACCCCGTTAACTTTATTTTAAACGTTGATTTTATTTTGAACGATTTTAATCATAAATTTATGTCTTCCCTTCATGATTGCGTTATATAAATTTTGTACCCCTCAAAGAATCATGATATATATATATATATATATATATATATATATATATATATATATATATATATATATATATATAATGTAAACAGACTGTGAATGCTACAAAATTTCGAAAGAAATCAATCTCTTCGATCATGTTCACCAATTGTAAAGCGTCGTCTTAAGGGATCTCCATTTAAAAAAGCAAAAAAAATCTTTGTCGGATAGAAATCTGAGCAATCAATTTTCCTTAGGATGGACTCCATTTCGACCTTTTCTTTTTATTTAAATATATTTTTATTGAAATTTTTCCAGTTTTGTTTTGTATTTCAACACTTTTATTGTGTTTGGATTATACTCCATTTTTTTGTTTTGTAATGTTTGTTCCGTTGTCTCTGCTATTCATCCCATTGTTGTTAAAAATGTTTGAAATTGGACTGTATTCAACCTAAAATCGACGAGTTGCGTTTCGAATAGAAATTTAAGAGTCTGCCAAGATCGAATCAATAAAGAAAACAATACAGAAATAAATAAAGCAGAATACTTTAGCGGGAGAAAAGAAATAAATTAGGTTTGATACAAAATGTGAGGGGGTAGAACGAAACGGGTTTAAAAACGAACTGGCGGAAGTGAGAAAACCTTAGAATTAATACTGAAATATCTAGGGGTGCATTATTAACCAATTAGCAACCGTCGTGTGCTATACTGTTGTCATTTAGTTGCATTATTGGTGTGGATACGAATTGGCGACTCTGCGTACGGCTTTCCGAATTGTCTGTTTATATATATATATATATATATATATATATATATATATATATATATATATATATATATATATATATTAATGTGATTGATAATTTAAAATTCAAATTAGAATTAAATTAAAAATCCGTTTCACAAGAAGGAACAACAACAAAATCACTAATTTGTACGATCGTTTCGGAAAACAATGCTTTTATTATGGTAGACATTAAGCCACGGACAATAGTTTTTACATATAGTATTTTTAACAAACGAAGTTTCCTCATCAGCAAAGTATTGGGAAGGGTTTTTAATATATATAAAAGACACCATAAATAAAGCTAGCATTTAAAGTATAGGCAGATGTATCTGGAAAAAATTAAAATAAAGGTATGCATTTATTTGATTAGAAAATTAATATGGGTTAAACATAGAAATAAAATAGAATAAAATTATAAATCTGAATTTGGTTTAAATAAAATATTATAATATTTCTAATAAAGTTCATAGACACACACACACACACACATATATATACATATATATACATACACATATGTATACATATATATATATATATATATATGCATATATATACATACACACATACACAGATATATATATAAATATATATAATTATTTACCTTTTAATTCTTCGCCTTTTGAAATCAGCAACTAAGGTCAAAATATTCATATGGATGTTTATGGTAGCTTTCCAACTTATGAAATGATAAATTTTCAAAAAGAACGCTAATGGAATATTTTATATCGGTTAGCATACGTTTGATTAAAACTCTAAATTTAAAACTGAAGAAAGAAAAGGGAAGATAATCTTATTTCTTTAATTAAACAATGCAAGGGAGATAATTAGTGTTTAACTTAATCTATTAAGGACTAATAAATCAGGCAAATAATATATTATAATCCATTTTGAAATTATTGAATTTAATATTTGATAATTTATTTATTTATTGAAATTAAAAATATATCATAGGTTAAGGTTAAGAATATATTTTTATAATATATAATAATGGTCGATATATCAGATCAATTAATAATAACAATAATATTGATGATCAAAAATTTTTATTAATAAGTATGTCAAGTTATAGTTTAATTTTAATATTGAATATTAATAAGTAACATTTTTAATGATTTAAGGTGGTTTATATTTATTAAATTTAAACCAACGTTTATGACTGCATGCGAAAATAAGTTCTTCTCTTGCATTTAATAAGGTGGTTCTATTTTTTATATCTTCATATTTAAAAATTTTAGGGTCTCTTTAGTACACAGTGCACAGAATTTATCTCCTGGTTTGTATGCTTTATAAGACCCTATTATTTGCCATTTAAAATTGAGAGAAATATTGTTATCCTTGAGTCGCCAAATATGCTTGGATAGGGTAGTTTGGTTTAAGAGGGAGTGATTTTTAAATGAATATTTGTGCGTTGAAATTCTATGTTTTATTAAGCCAGATGTGGAACCAAAATATATTGCCTCTTGTTTAGTGTAATTATTTTCCGGTAGATTAGGTGTTGGATTATTATATGGTGAGTTGGTTTGTATTTGATTAGTAGATTGGTTAAAGTTGGTGTCATTATTTAATCGGGTGGTTGAGTTATGGTTGCTAATAGATTCATGTAGATTTGGTGTTTTTGATACTGTGCAGCTATAGATTACATTTTTTATTTTATATGAGCCTTGTAGGGGACATTTATTTTTTCTTCTACGGTTACAGTCTGCTATATTTTGTATAATTGTATTTTGTAGCTTATTAATTTTTTTACTATTAGAACTAATTATTTTTTTGATGAAGGTTAGGCATAGTAGAGTAAGACACTTTGATTGTATTCTTATTGAATATTTTATTATATCTATGGGGGGCTTTAAAGTTTCTATCCAATATTTAAAAAAATTCTCTGGCTAAGTTTGTCTCAAGATTTTTGGAATATGGAGGGTTGAACCATATGGTCTCCTTATGCCTGTTTTTACGTTTACGGGTTTTGGTTTGCTGTTTATTTGTATTAGTATCTAATACTTCTGGTTTGGTTTTATCTTTTGGTTTTATCTTTTCTTGCCTTTTGTTCATTTTTTTTAACTCGTATACGGGAAGACATTGCCATATCGTAGGTTATTACGCTCTTAGTAGGTTTATTTTCAATGCAGTTTATGTTTCTATCATTTTTATTTATGAATTTAATTTGTGAATTCTATCCTAAGTTTTTAAGGGTTTCATTGTAATATTTTTCATTTTTGCTAAATATAGATTTGCTAGAAGACAGCCTAGATATTCTTAAAGAGACACAGGGAACTATTGATTTCAATATTGATTTAGGGTGGTTTGATTCATCATGGACATATAGTACAGATATATATATATATAGTAAGTTATAAAATATATATGGCGATTAAGCTACACTGAATATTCCGCGTTTTACCCATCCTAGGACTCCTCAGGCTTTTGCGAATTTTGTGACATCCAGGAAGTTTGTTATTTTTATGTTTAATAGATGTTGGGGTTCTTTAAAGTACAGGATAGCAAATTTTTCATGAAAGCATAATCTACATGGGTCCAGAAATAGGTAGAATTAGCAAAACAATACTTTCTAGAGTAAAAAATCAAATCAAACAAGACCTAGAATTAAAGCAATGGGTAAATACTGCCGAAACAATCACCTTGTTTAAAAATATAGAAGACAAAGATAAATGTATGTTTATACATTTCGACATCATAGACTTCTATCTCTCGATATCCGAGGAACTTTTTAACATTGCCCTAGAATTTGCCGAGGCATACACTGATATATCCTCGGAAGAAATCAACATCGTTAAAAAATGTAGAAAATCAGTTTTAATAAATAACAATAACGAATGGATAAAAACTAAAATGACATTCTTTTGATTTGGCGATGGATGCCAGAGACTCTGCAGAGGCATTTGATCTTGTGGGATTATTCATTCTATATACCCTCACAAGCATATTTGATACTACGGATATCGGCCTATATAGAGATGATGCCCTTGCGATAATAAAAGACTCCAACAAAGTAAAGAGAGATAACTTTAAGAAAATCATACACAAGGAAATGAAAAAATTAGGCCTAAAAGTAGACGTAGTAGCTAACATAAAAATAACAAACTTCCTGGACGTCACGCTGAATTTAGAAAAAAAAAAACACATATGAACACTACTTAAAAGATAACGCTACTCCAATATACGTAAACCCTAAGTCCAATCACCCACCATCTCCTTCAGATTCCTAACTCGATCGTAAGTAGACTCAGCAATAACTCAAGCGATGAAAATGCATTTAACAGGTCAACCAATATCTATGAAACAGCTCTAAAAATAGTGGATACAAAAATATCGATATCAAATATAAGCAACAAAACACCAATAACTATAATAAAATTAAAAATAGAAGAAAAAGAACTATAATTTGGTATACGGCCCCATACAACCGAATGATAAAAACAAAACTTGGCAAGAAATTTTTAGATCTTATTGAAAAACACCTTCCCTCAACCAACCCCTTACACAAAATTTTCAATAAAAATACCTTAAAGTTATCCTACAGCTGCTGCGAAAATTTAGAGATGATAATTAAAGCACATAATAACAAAATATTAAATAAAAACAATGTAAACAACAACAAAATAAACAATAAAAAAGTAAAAACGATGACAAAAATAAAACTAACACTAGCAGAAATAATAATAATAATAAATGGTGAACCTCCACTTTTATTGGAGTAAAACATACATGGAGCTAAATAATATATCTGTTAATAGAATATAAGGTTCTTTAAAGTACAGGATAGCAAATTTTTCATGAATGGGTCATCTAGATGGGTCGTCTAGGTCCTTACATGTGGTAGCTTGTCATTATTTTCCATTCGACTACCGGCGAATGTCCGCTTTCCTTGAGGTCCCAGTATTTATTTGCTAGCGTTGTTTTCATACGGTGTTTTTTTATTGTTGAATGTACTTTTGTGGTCATAATATCGAGTTTTGAAATCTAAGGAAGTCATCCTTGTTATTCGGGTTTTCTTTCGCAAATATTGTGGCCTGGTAAACTACCCCAACATCTATTAAACTGTAGAAGAGAAATAGCAAACGACTGTGGTCATAGGATAAAATTTACTCTAGGATAGCGGTACAAAATAGTTTTAAAACTAACAAAAACAATAGAAAATAAACAAATAAAGAAATTAAATAAACATTAATATACATAAACGATCACACATTTATGTATGTATATATATATGTATATATGTGCATATATGTATGTACATATATATATGTATATATATATATATATATATATATATATATATAAACTAACATAAAGAAAACACTAACCTAGATTTAAAACAGATCAAGAAACTAGATATCCAGGCTAAATAGAGCACATACAAAGGAACAGGTCAACCAGAGGTCAAATAGATTAGATAACTAAATAGAAGCACATATACCTAGATAGAAGATAGATAGATAGATAGATAGATAGATAGATAGATAGATAGACAGACACACACACAAACACATACACACACACACACACATATATGTGTATGTATTCCTGTGTGAATATTATGGAGATAAAAATATGTATCATTAAGGATTTAATTATCGAACACATGTTTGTAAATGATCTCTATCGATGTAACTGATTTTGTTTTTGACAAGGGCATCTGTCATACTTTTGTATAATCCTCTCCCTCCCTCCCTGATGCTAAAGTCCGATCAAAATTCAATGACTTATCTCGGTGGAGGTGTCCACCCACTCATGGACAAGGCCAACCTCTTCTGACACCAAAGTGGTTGCCTAAGACATTTTATGGAGGATATAGCTTTTCAGAATGAGTAACCTTTCTTGACCATTGTTAGCGAGAGGCAGGGTGACACAAGGTGGTGCAGCTAAATGCCAATAAATCACAGCTGAACTCCACCATAGCCGCCCACCTAAATAGGTCTAGATTCGCGCATCAGTCGTTCTTGTCATTTCATTTTTGATGTTTCCATTTTCATTGCTGGCGTTAACGATCGGACACGATAAACATCGGAAAATAAATTCATCATTATGAGGCCGCACTTTTAGCTTTGCCGATAACCATCAGTGCATTAATCGATTGCTTGCTTAATTTATAAAGTTACCATAGTCACGGGGACAAATGGCATGTCGAAAAAATGCTTCATTTACGCTTTAATAACCATTATAGTTTACACTACTGCTACTATTATTACTACTGCTACTATTGTTACTACTGCTACTATTATTACTACTGCTACTACTAATAATCGAATCACACGATCCCATAATATCTCATGATGTAATGATAGTAATCGCTCTGGACAAATTGTGTGAAATATCACGTTGATAAAACGGCTGAAAGTTCCCTATGATGACTGTGTGGGCAGAAAGGTGAGAATGCAGCCTTTCAGTAGTTGTGAGAAGTTAGCTCAAAAGAAATACAAGAGGCGGCATGACAATATTGTGAGAAAGGTCCATTGGGATATATGCAAGAAAAAAAA
This sequence comes from Euprymna scolopes, assembly GCF_053919585.1. Lineage (NCBI taxonomy): Eukaryota > Metazoa > Mollusca > Cephalopoda > Sepiida > Sepiolidae > Euprymna > Euprymna scolopes. Next base: position 10,144,002 of record NC_136499.1, on the reverse strand, counting down.
GAGTTGAAATGCAGTGAAAAATGGTACAAGCATTTTCCAGAAGGGGTGGTGAAGAGTGATACTGTGAAATTATTGTGGGATATGAATATCCAATATGATAACGTGACTGATTCAAGGAGACCAGATTTAGTCTTGTTGGAAATAATCATTGATATAGCAGTGTTAGCTGATGTCAATGTGGGAGGAAAAGAAAATGGTGAAGGTTAAAAAGTACTAAGACTTGAAAAGGGAGATAAAAAGATTGTGAAAGCTGAAGACGGTAGAAGTTGTACCCATTGTGATGAGAGCCCTGTGGATTGTAACAAAAGATTTAACAAGTGGCTTGAGAATATTGGGATCCATTGAAATGTGGGTCGGCTTCAAGTAACTGCCTTGTTGGAAACCACCAACATCTTGGAAACTACTGGAGCCCTAAGAGAAAAAAAGATGCTGACAGCTTATGGTCATTTGTTATGGTCCGCCTACCAGCACAAAATAATAATAATAATAATAATAATAATAATAATAATAACAAATTATTATTATTAATAATTTGTTGTTGTTGTTGTTATTATTATTATTATTATTATTATTATTATTATTATTATTATTATTAAAAGGACTCGTGTGATTTCCAGTTTGATCCTCAATCCTTTGTGTATTGTTGCCCTTCTTTAAAAAAAAATCAATTCTATGAGCATACGCTGTGAACGCAGTCTCCATGATGATATTGCACGGCTTTTATGAAAATGTAAACATACTAAACCTTCTACTGTGGTTTGTGTTCTTTCCGAACATATCTGGTTATAGGCAGGAATTGTAGAAGTTTGAATGTCTGCTGTGAACGCACTCTAGAAGTGTAAGCCATGTTTAGTTTCAGAACAGTTTCGTTTGTTCTACACAAGTCCTGAGAGTTGACTGGTTTGCAGTAGACAGAAAAGTTTCCGATGGTGCGTTGTTCCACACAAGTCCTGTGAGGGTTTTGCAGTAGACAGTTCCAAATAGCAAAAGATTCTTACCGTGCCGAGACAGAAAAAAACATATGCGAAATTGCTACAGAAAAGGTTTAACATTTACGGAGCAATTCTGGTTTCTGATTGGTTGGTAGCAGAACGTGAATTAATTCGATTCGTCAGTTCCTAGCAGCATCGTTTATAAATAGAATCACCCGACTGTGTGGGATCATAGCCCATTATAAATCCTCTGGGATGTGTCTCCTAGCGGCTTCGGCTTCAGGGAAACAGGGTAGTAGTAAACATCAAGGATTTGTTACTTCTCAGCCCGACAGGTGAGGGGTCGGGAAACGTCCCAGCACCTGTCGGACTGAGGTACACCACTTGAGTACTACCTAGGAGGTCCACCCTCCCAGGCCTTGCCACCGGACTTTCCAGTGGGGCAAGTTAATTGCTTATCGCCTGAGGCGCCCCTACAGGGGAATGCCGACGGGGGTGCCCAGGCAATTTTTGTTGAGGTGAGGGTGCCCCTTCTTTATGGGTGCTCGCCTGTTCTCCACCTTCCGACCTTGTGCCACATTTTGCTGTGGTGAGTAGCAAATAAATAACTACCCTATTATAAATTTTTTATGATGGGATGTGTCTCCTAGCGGCTTCGGCTGCAGGGAGACAAGGTAGCCGTACTCGTCAAGGATCTGTTCTTGACACACTGCCCGACAGGTAAGGGGCCGGGAAACGGTCCAGCACCTGTCGGACTAAGGTACACCGCGATAATGCCCCTTGTTTAGAGGAGCTCGCCGGTTCTCCACCTTCCGGCCTTGTGCCATATTTTGGTGTGGTGGGCAACAAATAAATAACTAGCACATTATTAATCAAAGATATTGTAACACGCACACCTTGCGATATTATTGTACTATATCCGAACAGAAGATATACTACACTTTGATCCTAGTTAGAAAGCCAAAAAATGTTTTTATAGTTTCAATATTGATATATCAGTTACATTAGGGATATTACGGTGACTAAGTGGTTAACGACACGAACTAACAATCTAGGTATGCCAAGATTGAATCCCGTAGAATTACTTTCACTTAGATATGTAAGCAATTTTCACGTAGTTGTTCTCATAAAAAAAATAAAAAAAAACAACGGTGTCTTTTTAGAATACATTCTTACCAGAAAGATATCGGGGAAAACGAATGCCAACAAAAAAAATTGATTCATACGAAAATAAATAAACCACATCAGATCAAATTAAAAATAAATATCATTTTACATTGCATTTTTTTGTTTTAACAATTGGTCGATCCATCTTACAGAAGGAGCAAAATGATACCGTGTACAAAACTGTATTGTTAGATTGATCAACAAGGGTGTCCAGTTGAAATTCCACATTGTTATAATTGTTAAAGTGTATGAGACGTTTTGCACGAACAAATACCTATGATATTATTGTCTCAAGCTTATCCAAACTGAAACATATTATTGGATTAATTTTGTGATGAATAATTTGTATTATTTATGTTATTAAATTATTTGCGGACTACTATCGTATTATAGTTGTTGTTTCACGGCGTTTCAGCCAAGTATTCCTCTGGCCTTCATCAGGTTGTTAACCGTGACGAGATAGGAATGAGGATCCACATTCAGTGTTTGGCAAACAAATCCTCTGGCCGACTTTGAGTGGGATTGAAACCGCTACCTTCACCCAATGCTGGAACCGTAGATATTTTGCATCTCTATCCACTGCGCCACGAGTCTCGAAATGTAATCATGGTTGAATGTTTTGGTCTTATAAATCCACATTTTTAAAACTCTCCTTCTATCTATTTCAGTTTGTATTTCTCCCCACACCACAACTCACTTTTACAACCCCATCTTTACAGGTCTGAATATTCTCTCTGTTTCAATTTGTATTTCTCCTCACACCACAACTCATTTTTGCAACTCACTCTTTGTAATACAGGTTTGAATAATGAGAAAATCTGAATTTTTTTTTAAACAAAAACTTTAAAATAACTTTTTTAGATTGAATTTTTAAAAAACTTCTTTCAGAATAGAAAATTTTTAAAATTTAATAAGGAACATATTTCATATAGGTTTCATTAGCAAGTATTCAGTACATAACGAGAAAAATAGAGATACAAATTTAGAAAGGATTGTATAATTAGTTACGGCCATAATAGTCCTCGCCAGCGAAAATCTTTGTTATTGTTATTCTATTATTATTTTAAAAAAATTGTGTCCTGCGCTTTCGCGCGAGGACTAATTATTAGATAACTTTTGGCCTTGGTAAATGGTGAAACCCTAATAACAAATAGTAGGAATATATATCACGATTCATTTAATGTCATACAATTTGTAAAATTAGACAGAAAGAAAGAGAAGGAGATAAAATAAATGGGAAAATAAGATAAGAGACAGGGAGGAATAAAGAGAAATAAATGGAAAAATAAGTAAGAGTAAGGGAGGAAGAGTAAGAGAAATAAATAGGAAAATAAGCAAGAGTAAGGGAGGAATAAAGAGAAATAAATGGGGAAATAAGTAAGAGACAGGGAGGAATAAAGAGAAATATAAATAAAAAAAATATGAAGAGAACAATAAATAATGAAAGAAAAGAAACGCTTTATGAAAGATAAATTAATAGAAAACATTGAGAAAGGAGAGTAAGGGGTAAAGAGAAAGAGAGGGGGACAGCGAGAGAGATAGAGAGGGGGGGGGAGAAACATACAGTAATAGAGAAGAGAATGGACGACAGAAATAAAAACATGCATGAAAATGAGAAGGAATAAAGAAATGGCAATAAAGAACAAGAAATAGAATAATAAAAAAGGAAGAGAATAGAATAAAGGAAGAACGAAAAGAGAAAGAGGTCAAGAATAAAGGAGGAAGAACTAAAAGGAAGGAGTCAAAGAGAAAAATAGAAAAAATGAATGAGACAGTAAGATAGAAATAAAGATGGAAAAATACTACCTGAAAAAAAGAAACAATGTACATCAAATATTAAAAGGAAATATCAACTAATACCAAAAAAAAAAAAAAACTAGTTAAAAATAGCGAACATTCAAACAGAATGTAAAAGATTTAAAAGAGATCGAACCTTCGATTCGAATATTTGATCAATGGTTCGAACAATCGTTGAAGCCTTCGTGTTCGTCGGTCGATCGGTCTAAGCAATCGGTACTAAATATATTTGCACTGACGTTACAAGATGGCGATCAGACTTTTCGATGTCGGGGATGAACTTTGATGTTTGTTAAAGAAACCTGCGGGGTTCGACAGCAAAATGAACGATATTTGACGTTTAGCACGGATTTCTTTAAGACAGTCTTCGGCGCAAGAGACAACAAAGGAGATCGGATTCAATAGGAATTGACAGAATCTTGAACATGACATCTCAGCTGCTTTGCGTCTGTTTGACAACAAGGGCACACATGCTCTTCTGTAATTCAGTGCGTCGATACGCAGAGAAAAATTTAGTGGATACTACGCAAGGTAAATACGTCCATGGATAGACATGCTTCTTTTCTGTTACAAAAGAATTGACATAGCATTGCCCGGGTGGCGATGTAGAATAATCTGTTTGGCTTTTATAAGTGATTAGTAAGTTTACACGGCATTGCCCGGAGCAAACGCGTAACATAGTATAACGTTACACACATTTACACTCGTAGAGCCTACACGTTGTAGCAAAGTATCTTGCAGAAAAACAGAAGATCAGTAATAAATCAGCTCTTTTTTTGTAACAACGACATTTATTCATTCTTCCGCCACGCATGACTTCTCTTTACGACTATGACAGCTCTCACGTGGTCGTCTTCCCTGACGCCTGTCTCTTCGAACCTACTTTCGAACGTTCTCTTCTTTATTGCACACTTACTTTTTTAATAATCTTTTTACTTTAGCTTTACAGTGACGTCATCTGCATTTCCTATGCAGTTTCATACGCGCGTCCGCGCTCTATTACAATATGATGGTCGTACTAAATTAAAGCCTCCTATCTTTTTAACTCAAAATTTGAAGAACTACAAAGATGGCAGTGCCACCATTAAAAAGAGTGACTTTTTGTGGTTTAGAATTTATTTTTATACACAGTCACTATAATTCTCAGTGCACTTTTGCTAGATATGACGTATCTCTGTTTCTGAGGAAGGTTAATGAAAGGGGAGGTTTTCTTAGAATTTCACACTTTCAATATCTACAACAGGGAGATAAAAAGTTCAGTTAATATTTCAATCATAATAACAATTCAATTTTCTATGCACTCTGATCGCTTCGAGTGGAAGAAAAATAGAAGGCATTGATTTTGGAACGCACCTTGCATTTATGAAAACGTATATCTGTCTCTCTTACGTTTCCCCCTTCTCTCTTCATTCCCTCCCCCATCATATCTCTGGACACACACACACACACACACACACACACACACACACACACACACACACACACACACACACACACACACACAGGCGCGTGCGCGCGCACACACACACACACAGAGAAGTTTCCTAGGAGATTAATCGACGTAAAGTAATTGATTATTTAAAAAATCTATCAGAATTACTTCCCTTTAGTATGTGGTTTACAAACAGACTTTTTCTGCCTAAATCTACTCCAGTTTAGTGCTAGAAATAATTAATAGTTTTCTGAATTTTAGATAATATTTATTAATTTTTGCTTTTTTTAAAATCATTTTCTAGTTGTAGCCAGACATACATAGATATGTACACTATATAATATGTTACCTTTTGTAGTCACACCACACAAGCACACCCACGCTCTCAAAATGGACGAAAGGATTTACACACATTTAACTCTGAATAATTTAGGTGGGAGATATAGAATGTAAACTGTAATGTTAGAAGTATACGGGTTTCGATTAATTTAGGTGACTTAAATAAGAATAAACATTCTAAACATGGATTTAGACGCAATTATTTATAGTACCCCGGAAGTCAATAATGAATGTCATTTATGTCGGTTCCTTCAAATTATCTGAGGATAGTTTACATCACGAATGAGAGCTAATAAGTCCAATTATAATTTTAAGAAATTAATTAATTTAAGGAATAATAAGTTGTACATTATCACTCATAGGCGTAGCGAATTGACAAAGCTATAACAAGTTATGTTGATTAGCTAATTACAATAAGTCTAACAGAAAACCCAATTAAGAAGTATTTCATAAAACATCCTCTTTTAAATAAGATAGGTTTTGAACGACAGTGAGAAGACTGAAATATAATTTAGCAAACTGAGAATATCTGTATGGACATAATTAAAACCAATTAAATCAAATGAAAATACAACGTATTTTTTAAAACATGTTTTTATGCAGCATCCTGGTGTGTATGTGCGTTTCATCTATGATGTATATGTGTACATAAGTATTTATATAAATAATGGTCTACATAGTAGACCATGTCGTCTAGTGTTCATGTAATTGTATAAACCTGTATGTATAAAAGGACAGCATCTGCGTCTCTTCTGTATGTGCAGGTGCATACATAGATTCAGTTGCACAATCATCAAATGGGACAATTACATTTTAAATACTCTCTTGTAACGAAGACTAATAAATATTTTGGTCTGATTGGCACCAGACAAAAGGGAAACGTACATTCCTAGATAGTTCCTTTCTTCTTGGTGGTCGTCTTTAACGTGAGACTTATAATTGAGATACTTTTCCTCTGAAGGAAACGCCATAAATCTAAGTTATAGTTCAGAATTACAATATTTACGCTTCCCTCGGAGTTTGCCAATCTCGCAACTTCTACATCTTTTCTAGTTCTGTCTACTGGATGTTTCCATGGACTGCAACCCCCCCCCCAAAAAAAAAACTGAAGTTCTTGCGAGCCAACAGCTTCAGTCTCGACTGAACGTCGCGTTGTATCATACGCCTAACTGACTGTTTAGGTTACTATATTATTAATCCCGCTTTATTATTAGCTAACTTACATGAGTCTTAGGCTATGACGATTCTTGTAATTGTTAACTACCTTAACCTTTGTTTATGAAAATATTCAAACTGGTCCTACCTAAACTCCAGTCTTATTATAGTATCTAAGAACTCTGTAAATATTATAGTTTCAAATATCTATACTATTTCAATAACATTCCTCTGCCATTGAAAACATTAACTTCAATAACACATACCGCCGCGCCATATTTGGTTTCCTTTTTCTCTCTCTTTCTCTCTCTCTCTCTCTTTCTATCTTTCCCTCTCTCTCTTTTCCAATTTCTTTCTAAATAACCTGGCGCCGCCGTGAAGTCGTACTATTCAACATCGATATTAGCGATAAATAACGAGTTAAACAGAATTAATTATGTATGTCGTATTTAAAAAGACTATTTAACAATTAAATCTAAATAATCCACTTTATGAGATAAGGCTACATTATTAACCTTGCTAAACTATTCTCCAGGCTGTATATCGTTGCACCAAAGGGGAAAGAACAGTGCGAGATCCCTTAGTTTTTTTTGTTTTTTTTAAACATTTACGAATGTTGGAAACCCTCTCATTAATATAGTAATGCCCACATATTTTCTTCGGTCAATAATATACTCCAACATTAAGATTGACCCTATTGTCACTATCGCAGGCAAGCAGAAAAACAAAAAGTGAGTAAAAAAATCAGTGAAAACAATAAATAAAAAAGGGAATTACTAAAATAAGAAATATACGATTGTTACAGAGCGCGGACGCGCGTATAGCGACTGCATGCATATGCCGAGCCGCGTGTGAAGTGACGCCACGGTAAGGAAAAAGGAAAAATTCTATAAAAAGAACGCGTGCACAGATCGAAAGCACGTTAGGAAGACGATCATGTAAGAGACGTGGGTGATGAATTAAATAAAGATCTTTTCTTAAACCCCGAAACAGCGAGTTGAAGTTCTTTTCTGTTCTTTTTCTCCTTTGCGGCCGAGTCTACAACGTGCTTGGTCCAAAGTGTCTACATGCTAACGCGTGTGTGAACGTGTGTACCGTTATATGATTACATTTTAGCTAATTTTCGTCTATCAACACTAGAACACTTAATTCCAGGTAACTTAATCAATCGATAAGTAGGAAACATAGTCATCGAATGTAACAAAAAACTTGAAGAAAAGCGCACTTGTCTGTCTGCGTGTTTATTGTTGTGTTTTCCGGGTGTTAAATATTCAGGCTATGTAAACCGGGAAATCAATTTTGAAAAGAATAGGTGACATTGCAAGTATTTCCAAGAAACAACATAAAAATAATTATGAGATATATCAAAATGTTATTTAAATAAAAAAAAAAATAATGAAGTTGACATCATGTTATTTAGACCGTGTTGCCGATAAATCCTTTGATAAATAATCATGCATCTGGCAACGTTCAACGAGAGTCAGCATAAAATAATTATTGGATTTACCAAATGGTCATTGAAATAAAAATCATGAACCTGGCACCAGTTACATGCATGGGAAGAAACAACAAGCGTGATAGATTGTCAAAAAATATGTAAAATATTAAATGTCTGAAAGATGATTTTTTTCAAATGTGTACACAAGTCGAACCAAAGTCAGTTCAATTCAGTGAAACGACCATCGACGAATAAAACACCAGTGGAGTGTAATCACAGTGACAAGGATGTTCAAATAGTGGTTTGAGTTGATTAAAATGGTTAATTATTGTTTCAAATATATATCCCATTCATCTGTACAACTTGTCTACAAATGTTATAGAGGTATCAAGAATATTCGGCTTTCACAGAACATTCAATTAAATACTTGTAAAACAATCCCAGGAATGCAATATTGCAGCGATGTGATGGCAACACATCAAAGGCTGTAATTGACGAAGTTCTCTCTGATTCTCTCTCCTCTGATCTCGAGCGCGTGGTTCAGTGGGGGAAAACGTGGCTGGTTACCTTTGATGCATCTAAAACCAAGCTCCTATCTTTAAATCATCAACGCTCTGATCCCCATCTGGCATCAATTGATATGGATGGCTCTCGTCTAGGAGAAGCCCCATGTTTTGACAAACGTCTGGGCTTGACCTTCACTGAAATGGGACACGTACATCAAGTCTGTTGCCAAGGTTGCTGGAAAGATGATGGGATCCTTCTACCGTTCCAGAACATATCTCATTACTGATGCAATTCTCTATCTATATAAAAGCCAAGTACGTCCAAGGATGAAATACTGCTGCCATATCTGGACAGGAGCTACTAAAAACAGCCTATCCTGCCTTGACAGAGTACAAAATAGACTTCGTGGTTTAGTGGGGGATGCCCTTTTCTCTTCCCTGCAACCTCTCTCCCACAGAAGAGACGTTGCAAGCTTATCTTTGTTTTATCGTTATTTCCATGGCAGGTGCTCGTCTGAACTCCAATCTCTAGTCCCCCTTGCCAATCTTTTACGAAAAGCACCCGTCTAGCTGAATCCACTGTCAGAAACTTTCCCCACACTTTATCTATGCCTAAATCAAAAGGTAGATTCCATGAAAAAAGCATCTTTCTTAGAACTGCACGTCTGTGCAACTCTGTTCCGTCTGCTTGCTTCCCACTTAACTACAACCTGGATGTCTTCAAGTCCAACGTAAACAAATTCCTGATGACCCGCCCCCTTGGGTAAACACTTTATTAAATCTCCACACTAACGTACTGTGCGTACAATAACCCTTATCGATGAGTGGCTTCCGGGCCTTGATAAGTGATGACCACCTTGTAAAAAAAAACAAAAAGGGTTGATTATCTGAAATGGATATCGGAGTTGATTGATGATTTGAGTCTGAGAAGAACCAGTCCCTTGAATTCTTAACAACCAGCCATCAATCACTGTCACTTACAATAAAGATAAATTGTAAAAAAAATCTAGAAGACTTGCATACTGACCATCAGTTTCAGTCACATGGGTTGATTCGTGAACAATCTGAGTTAGGTCATAGGCAATAGAGTAATCGTGAGAAAACCTCCCCTCATTATCTTGTTCAAGCGCGTTAATCATTCCACATTGTGAATGTTGAAGTCTCCACAGACGTGAATGTTAGCCGAAGAATGAGAGAACAGAGTGTGGTCAAATTGCTCAGATTTGCTCTTAAACAAAGTAACTCCGCTGTTATGGAGGCGATATGGGGTAAATATAAACACAGTGGTGTGAGCAAGTGCAATCCGAAACACCATATAGGGCAATTTAGGGTCTTTTCTGGAGATATCCGTACCACATAGAAAGCCATACCTTATGTAGGCCCTTATTCCATTCCCATGTCGATCTTGAGGATCAGATTTGGATGTAAAATGAGGATATCCTTTAATTACGAACTCATCTAGGGATATAGTCGGTCCAGAGAATGAGACATGGTTGAGAGGGTATACGTTGAAGTTGGAGTTCTGGGTATAATCGTGTATTCTTTCTGGATACTTTTCATGATGGAGTTTTAGGATTTATGGAATAGGCAGACAGACTAGGTTAGATGAGGGCAGAGAGAGAAAGTAAGGAAGAAAAAGAAGTGAGAAATATTTTTGGTTGACCATGATAAGCTAAAGCCGTAACAATTACACACTAATATTGTATCGAGAAGCCTTACCAGAAGCTACTGCATGGTCCAGAATCTAATCACTAAATGGCAATACAGAAGCCCCAGTACTTTGCACCTGCTAATAGGACGGCCTCCTTAGTGGTTAGTCCAAGGTTCGAGTCCCTGACTTTCAGGCGAATAACGTCAGCCCAGAAATATGTTTACCTCTAGCACCTTTATTAGTGACATGGTTCCAAGGATACAAACAGAAACAGAACATTTTCGACGTTTCAGGCTAACACAAAAATCTGCCGACCTAGAATACAGCTTTTTCTTGTCCTTTTGTCAGAACAATCACTCGTTCTAAACCAGGACTGAGCAACAAATTAGGAGAAACGACAACGCTTCCACTATAGATTGTTTACTCTCCATAAAAAAACTGTATTTCACTTACTATAAGTTCAATTGAATGATAATGAGAACTGAGATGTTAAAAAGAAAAAAAATAACTATTTGTACAAACTAGTTCTTGCCAACGCCAATCTTTAACTGTAATCTTCACCGACTGTTCTCACTGTCTCTCTCTCAGACTGTCCTGTGCTTCCTGCCTTCATTTTTTCACAGTAGTCATCGTTCTGATATGCAAATTAATGCCATATGCATATCAATAAACTGCTTCTAGACGAAAGTTTTTCTTTTCTCTTTCCTTTCTTGATTTTGTCACCCGATATGATAGACAGAGGCATCGTCACTTGTGTAAGTCACATTTTGCATTATTTTCAACATAAAGTCAGAGTAGGTGAGGTAGAGTCAAGCCAGTTATTCTAAAGGAAACATACTCTGGCCTTTAAAATGTTTCCTGTGCAGTTCAGTCGGCATACCGCGGTATCAATGAGCAATAAACTTACTCCACCCAAAAGACGGAAAACAACTGTCTGGTAGGGTTGACCTTCTAAAATTGCAAAAGGCATCAGCCGGTTTTCAGTCAACAAAAAAGGCCATTTCAAAAATGGTTCATACTCTGTTGGTTTATGGAGCCGATGTAATTAAGCGAAAGGAACAGCAAAGTTTATATTAATCATATTTTTAGTTTCTATGAATATTGTTTTACATGGCAGAACAATAAAATTGTTGCCCTAGAAAAAACGACATGATTCCATTTCTGTTTGATGAAAATCGGTATTCCTTTTTATTGCAGATCATCTACTAGTTGACCAGTTGTGCATAAATCCCCAAAGCGATAGAGATCTTCAATCATATCTGAAAGTGACACAATGTTCAACGGAGATGCGCTGCTATAACAACTCTCCTCTCTGTCGATCCAAATTATGACAACAAAACCATTATCAATATCCTCAAAATGCAAATCCAGACGGTTCAACGCTTGACGCCACAGCTCAACAAAGCTTTCGGCCACAGTTTCTTTGGTGTGGTTCTCAGTGAGGGGACACATTATATTGTATTACATCATCGAACTCGGCTTGAAAGTCAACATCAAAATGTACCTAGAGAGTGTGGTGATCCCCTGATGCAACCAAGTGGCCGCTGACAGCTCCTGAGATGTGACAGCAAGACTCGCCGCCGACCCACAAGTCCAAAGAGATCAAGGCTTGGCTTTGTTACGGCTTTTCTCACTGCCTCCCCAATCCTCCGGCCAGAACCCGCTTGACTACTTCGGTTGGCCATACGTCGATAGCATCACTAACATGACCTCCAACAACACTAATCCGCTGCGTATTCCCTGAGCTTCCATCAGCGCTTGTGGAAAAGGCATGCTCAGTTCCGGACCTGTATCGAAGCGGTGATTGAGGTTAAAGGCGGATACATTGAATAGATATCAGCTCTACTATATAATCTAGTTACCTTAATTGAATATTTCAATAAAAGTTTAAAAATAATTCTGTCTTATTGTTTTCTTTAGCGTGACAATTTATCGTTTCGCCTTTTATTGATTTTTTTTGCTGACGAAAAGAATTCCTACTTCGATTGCAATTTTATTCAGCCCCTATTTTAATTTGAATGAAACCATAGGCATCTCATACACGTATGCGTGTGTGTAGAATCTGAGAACTTAAACAAATTTCGATGGGGAGATTTACTTACGAATAAACTCGTCCACACCTAATAAATACGGCTAGCAACTCGAAGCGCTTGGAGGACACATGTGAGTCACTGAGTGAGTTAGAGCGAGTTCGTGTGAGAGTACTCTCACTATCTGCGTTACCAATCTACTACGTTTTATTACGAATATAATATTCGATTTGATATCCGCGTCCGTGTTATGTTTTCATTAAACTATTTTTTTTTACGCCATGAAATCATTTTTCTCCCATAATTTCAGTGTTGTAATCATCACTCTCACACAGCTATTATTTTCACCATATTTTTGGATGGGTTGAATTATTTTGTAGCATGATCTCGTACACTTCTTAACGGACACACAGGAGGATAAAGATGAAATTCGCATCGCAATCAACAAGATATGTTTGTATATAATGTCTGTATGCTGCTGATCGCAACGCCGCCTATGTTCGAAGTAAGCAACTAATCACGCAACTAAATAACGAACACACTAGGCATTTATTCACATAATTCTACTGTTTGTGTCCAACATTTGGTTACTCTGTTCTACTTACATTTAGAAGCTTAACGCTTTCGATCACTGGTGTCTCCGTCGTATTCTCAGACTTTGTATGATCAAACCCATCTGTAACATCGCATTCTTTTTAATATTCTATTTCTCCAGACGTGTGGGGACATTTTTAATAACAAGAATCCGATGATATGGTTACGCCCTTCGTCATTCTCCTACCGAATTGATTAACATGGTATTAACACCGGTTACATTACGGACATAACGTATTTTTCTTTTTTTTTAATGGGGGGTCATCACTTATCAAGGCCCAGGAGCCACTCGGGGATAAGGGTTATTGCGTGCACAGTAATCAATGGGATAGTATCGTAGTAATAGTATTGGAGATTTGATAAAGTGTCATTACTTAAGAGGGCGGTTCATCAGGAATTTGTTTGTGTTGGACTTGAAGACATCCAAGTTGAATTCGGGGGGGGGGGGGGACAGTCAAGCAACAGAGAGTTCCACAGCCGTGCAGTTCTAAGAAAGAAGCTTTGTTCATGGAATCTACGTTTTGATTTAGGCACGGATAAAGAGTGGGGAAAATTATTGACAGTGGTTTCAGCTAGTCGGGTGTTTTTCGTGAAAGATTGGCGAGGGGGGACCAAAGAATAGAGTTCAGACGAGCCGTATAATGAATGGGTAAAACTTGAAGGCTATTATGATGTATCTGGTTCCCGTTTCTTTGGCGTTCGACAATGTCGGTGCCACTAGTTGTAGATTAGAGAGATAATTGGCTAGACCACTTTGAATTACGATGAACTCCAAGTAAATGTCGTCACAAATCAAAATACAGCTTATTAAAGGTTTTACGCGTGTTTCTTTATACAGCAAACCAATTAGGCAATATGTAAGAACGTGATTGGTAATTATTTTCTTCAAATTTAAAATGAAAATCAACTCCTGTCACACCTCATCTCTGGGACTGTTTTACAAGTACTTTAATTAACCGTGCTCTGAGAGACTAAATGTCTTTAATCCAACCCACAACAAGTAGACATGGTACCAAATAGTAGCTCCTTACGTCCAAGTGGCAATATGCCTTTTTTGTAGTAAATTTGGGTAAAAAAATCTATGAGAAGATCAGAACAAATGTCTAAGCAGAAGAACTAACTTGTATCGATTAAACATTGTAAATTAAATAGTGCCACGTTTTCTGGGTCATTTTCCGTAATCGATGTCCAACAGATTTATATATATCCCCTTAATAAACAAAACGATGGTAATATAATCCCAATGACCTGCATAGTTTGTGGCCTGTAAACAGTCACATACAAATAAGTTCGAACAATCAATAATTGGTGACAGATGGTTCGCCACTCATCGATCGATGAGCTTCAGTTTGACAAATGTGACTTGAAGCAGCTTATATTTAGGAAATATAATAAGCCGATCTAACCTGCATTGAGATGTACCCCTTCCCTCGATGAAATATAATCTCAAACAATACATTTAAATAAGACGTCTCGGCTTAGACCACAAAACACTGAATAACCCTTCATATATCATATAATAATTCTAAAATGATGATTCATTTTATGTTTCGGTATTTTTCATATCTGTGCCTGGTTTACAAAGATTTTAAAGGAATGTGATCATAGCTATCTACGTGCATACTCCCAATTAACCCGACAAGTATAGACATTCAACTCCATTCACTTTTGAGGTCCCTAGCAAAGCTCCTACTCTAATAGTTTCTTCCCACGAACTGCTAGACTTCAGAATTTCCAGCCTGCTTATTGCTTCCGTAACTGTACCAACATGTATAAGTTAATTGTACCAACATGTATAAGTTAATTGTACCAACATGTATAAGTTAATTGTACCAACATGTATAAGTTAATTGTACCAACATGTATAAGTTAATTGTACCAACATGTATAAGTTAATGGTACTAACATGTATAAGTTAATAGTACTAACATGTATAAGTTAATTGTACCAACATGTATAAGTTAATTGTACAAACATGTATAAGTTAATTGTACCAACATGTATAAGTTAATTGTACCAACATGTATAAGTTTATGGTACTAACATGTATAAGTTAATAGTACTGACATGTATAAGTTAATAGTACTAACATGTATAAGTTAATTGTACCAACATGTATGAGTTAATTGTACCAACATGTATAAGTTAATTGTACCAACATGTATAAGTTAATTGTACCAACATGTATAAGTTAATGGTACTAACATGTATAAGTTAATAGTACTAACATGTATAAGTTAATTGTACCAACATGTATAAGTTAATTGTACCAACATGTATAAGTTAATTGTACCAACATGTATAAGTTAATTGTACCAACATGTATAAGTTAATGGTACTAACATGTATAAGTTAATAGTACTAACATGTATAAGTTAATAGTACTAACATGTACAAGTTAATTGTACCAACATGCATAAGTTAATTGTACCAACATGTATAAGTTAATTGTACCAACATGTATAAGTTAATTGTACCAACATGTATAAGTTAATGGTACTAACATGTATAAGTTAATAGTACTAACATGTATAAGTTAATAGTACTAACATGTATAAGTTAATTGTACCAACATGCATAAGTTAATTGTACCAACATGTATAAGTTAATTGTACCAACATGTATAAGTTAATTGTACCAACATGTATAAGTTAATTGTACCAACATGTATAAGTTAATGGTACTAACATGTATAAGTTAATGGTACTAACATGTATAAGTTAATGGTACTAACATGTATAAGTTAATTGTACTAACATGTATAAGTTAATGGTACTAACATGTATAAGTTAATAGTACTAACATGTACAAGTTTAAATTCAACGCTAACAAGCATTTCAATGCTCGACTCCCCTAAATAGTCTCCTGTAGACATGAACCGAATTAGACTCCCCTCATGTCTGAGTGGTAATACACCTTGTTTGGGGGTAAAAATGTACCAATAATATAAAAACATGCACTATTTAGATTACTCAGCTTTGATAATTTTTTCATCACGTTTCGGCCGATGTAATCTCCAGCCTTCTTTAAATACGTCTGGTGAACTCAGGGGTCTTTATTAAAAAATCGGTAAAATACGGAGTGCCTTCAATAAGTTTCCAGACTTTTTTCTTATGGACACTTTTATTACTGCGCTAATTTTTCTTTTGGCGTTCCGCATTATGCATTGTTCTAATACTTCTTTTGTGTTATATACAAACCGGCACTCTTCCTCAGTCTTTTCTTTTTAAGATAGTATCGGTTACGATCGTCCTTCAGGTGTAGTGCATTGTGCATAGTCATGAGTGTCTTGGTTTTCTGGTCGAGATGCCTCAGTGCTTACTAGTGACACTGGTAATATGTGTATATCTTTAATTAGGTTTTTACTCTATAGTTTAATTTTGAGGAGTTTTCTTGTTCTTCCGAGTTATTCTTTTCCAATTTTCTCTTTCATTTTTGTTGCTTTGCTTGTATCTGCTTCCAGAATCCTCGAATATTTTTAGATAATTTATTCATCTAGTTATCGTATCTCCCTTTGGTTGGGTAGTTCTATCCCTTCCGTTGCTTTTAGTTTTACACTTCTCATGATTAACAGTGCGCATTTTTCCATTATTATTATTATTATTATTATTATTATTATTATTATTATTATTATTATTATTATTATTATTATTATTATCATCATCATCATTATTATTATTATTATTATTATTATTATCATTATTATTATTATTATCATTATTATTATTATTATTATTATTATTATCATTATTATTATTATTATCATTATTATTATTATTATTATCATTATTATTATTATTATTATTATCATTATTATTATTATTATCATTATTATTATTATTATTATTATCATTATTATTATTATTATTATTATTATTATTATTATTATTATTATTATTATTATCATTATTATTATTATTATTATCATTATTATTATTATTATTATTATTATTATTATTATCATTATTATTATTATTATCATTATTATTATTATTATTATTATTATTATTATTATTTCCGTAAACTTCATGATGTTTTACACCGTTTTATTTTTCATTTAAGAGCGAGCTTTTACACCCAAGCTAGTGAACTTAGTCAAAGAGTCAATTAGATAGTAAGTACCTGGCATACCATGTTTCTTGTGTCAGGCAGAATTGACTTCATGAGTAGAGTGATGTTGTACTTGATTCCCAAAGAATTCAAATGTTTTTAAGATCATCTGAAATTGTGCCAAGCCCACCTATGATGATTGGCACTGTGGAAGCTTTCCTATTACACAACTTAGCAATCTACACCCTAAGTTTCTGATAAATTCGTAGTGTTTCATTCTGTTTGCCTAATAAGTCGATGTCGTTTGGGCAAGAAGCATTAATAATTTGGCATTCATCGTATCTTTTTGTTCATAACTATAGCATCCGGGTTTCTGTGAGTTTTCTCTCGGTCACACTGAACCATGAAATCACAGCGATATTTAACGGCCTCATTTTTTCAATATAACTTCTAGTTGATGTTGGAATCACTTGTCCATCACTTGGATTCCAAACTTTTGGCACAAACTCTAATGTAGTTTTGCACATACTTTATGATGGCGACGTTGGTACTCTTTTTAAACAAGTGTAGAACACGCACTCTCAATATGTAACACTGTTTCAAAAGTTACACCACACAGCTTACACTTATTAGAACAGTCTTTCCCAAAGATATTTCTATTGATTGAATTTGCATTTAGTGTGTACTCCTGAACAACAAATTTATCATTTCTCTCTCTCTTTTCAGGTAACGTTTAAACTGAAGATTCCACGAGTCCTGACAATTAGTGCCTTAATATTTCGCTCAAATTTACCATAAAGTTTTATTCTTACGAACTCAGCCAACATTTATTCTCTTATACTGCGGCTTATCTTCCGTTGATTTTTTTTTAATCTAACACTTCCTCTTTCTTTGAGCAACTTTTTTTTACTTCCGGTTTAATTAACAATGCATTTTTACTTCCGGTTAAATTAACAACGCTTTTAAAAATTCAGTTTAAATAATCCGTTTTTTTTTTAAATTCGGTTATATAATCAACGGTTTTTTTAACTTTCAGTTAATTAACAACGCCTTTTTACTTCCGGTTCAATTCACAGCGCTTTTTTTATTTGCGGTGGAATTAATTAGGCTTTTTAAAATTGCGGCTGAATGACCAACTTTTTTTAAAAATTTCTGTTGAATAATTAAAGCTTTTTATTTCCGGTAAGTTAACAACGTCCTTTTCGTCCGATTAAATTCACAACACTTTTTTTTTCTTTTTTTTTTTTACTTCCGTTCAATTAACAACGCTTAAAAAATTTAATTGAATACTCAACGCTTTAGTACTTCCGGTTCAATTGACAACGCTTTTTTGCTTCCGGTACAATTAATACCGACTTTTTTACTTCCAGATAAATAAACAATGTTTTTTTATTTCAGGCCGAATTATCAACGCTTTTTTAAAAAAAATTTGGTTGAATATTAAACGCTGTTTTCTTTTTTATTCCAGTTGAAATAACAACGCTTTTCGTACTTCCGGTTTAATTAAGAACAATTATTTTTTAAATAGTTTTTTTTTTTTTATAAATTCTGGTTAAATTACAAACGCTTCATTCCCTTTGAATTATCAAGGGATTTTTTACTTCCAATCAAGAACGCGTTTTTACTATTGGTTTGATTACCAACAGTTTTATTTTCAGGTTAAATTAAAAACCCTATATTTTACTTCCGGTTCATCTTACTTTGTTTCCGGTTGATAACAATGTTTTTATACTGCGGGTTAAATGATAGAACAATAGTAACGTTGCAGAAAAAAACAACAACATAAAAACGATTGTTTTATTAAAAGTCTTTATCAAAATATGTATTTTGGTAAAACTTGCGGAGAACGCTCTGTTTTACGGTTGTTTTAAAAATGGAATTGAAATTTAAATGTCGTTTTGCTTTAATCTTTGTTTTTAATTGTGCATACGCCTCCAAAATCGAAAGTAATCGAAAGAATAACATTCAAAACATTTTATAGAAAAAAATGAAAGTTTTTTGGTATAAAAATAAAATTTTATTAACAAAACAGAATAATTAGATTGAAAAAAATCAATTTGGTATAGCTTTTTGATATTTTTTTTACAGATGTCCAACTCACCGTTCACATTGTAAATGTCGACTTTTATAGACGTGCAACGCGACATGTTAAGAACGGCTTTAGGAATAGACACCTCCAACTTTCCCATGTTAAGAAAGACTTTATGAATAGATCGCCCCCAACTTCCCCATGTTAAGAACGGCTTTCAGAATAGACACCCCAAACCTCCCCATGTTAAGAACGGCTTTATGAATAGACACCTTCAACTTTCCCATGTTAAGAAAGACTTTAGGAATAGATACCCCCCAACTTCCCCATGTTAAGAACGGCTTTAAGAATAGACACCCAAACCTCCCCATGTTAAGAACGGCTTTAGGAATAGACACCCCCAGCCTCCCCATGTTAAGAACGGTTTTCGGAATAGATACCTCCGTCCTCCGTGTGTTGAGAACGGCTTTCGAAAAAGACACCACCAACCTCCCCATATTAAAAACGGCTTTCAGAATAGATACTCCCAACCTTGTCAGCATACCCGAAAACGTATAAACGTTGACATCATATTGCATAAACATTCTTATATTTTCAACTTTACACATATCGATCGTCGAGCTATCCATTTGTTTAACTTCATTTTTATTATTTTATCGATTGCTATTGATTTTTGGTGCATGCGCAATTAATTTACAACAGAACGAAATTTAAATTTCCGGTCCATTTTTAAAACAATCGTAAAACAGAGCGTTCTCTGTAAGTCTTACCATATTCTTTTTACAAGCACATTTTTTTTTCATACGCAGATTTAAAAATTAAAAAAATATTGTTTTTATTTTACAAAATATCTTCTGTTTCTAAACTTTTTAGATGAGGAGTGATAATTCAGATTTTAAAATTATTCGGACTATTGTTCTCAGTGTTATTCTCACAATGTTTAGGTCGATGTAACCTCGGATAACTTTCTGTCGAACTCAGAAATATTTCCGCTGGACTTTTGAACTGTAAAATCTTTCACTCGAACTCAGGAATCTTCTGAGGATTGAAGGTTCAATCCTCAGTTCGGGTGACACTTAAAATACAATTTCTTAGGGTTTCTACCCAGCCATAGTTAATGGAACGAGAGCATGTAACTACTATTGATCAAGTAAAGGTTTCCGTTTGAAATTCGGTGCAGATTCTCGAATTCGACAAAAAGAGATTCCCGTATGCAACAAGCCACATTACGCATATTTGTAATGCCGTCGTTCAACTTTCACCTGGCAAATTGAATTTTTTTAATTTTCACACTTTTGCATCGATTTTCGCCGGCTAAAACCCAAATATAAAGTTTCGCATGGGTTCGAATACCCTATACATTAAGTTTCATGTCTGCAGATTAAAAACTGATAGAGGAGTTTTGCAGGCGAAACTTTTAAAACAAATATACATACGCATACATAAATACATATAGAAAGATGTTTGTATTTGCTATAACATTTTATGCAAAAATTACACAAGTATAAATCATGTAGAATATCTGCATGAATATAATTACACGTAATAGTTAACTAAAGATGATCATCCCGTAAGAAAACCGAAAAAAAAACTAATAGGAAATTAATTAAAATGAATGTTTAAAATCATATGCAAATTAGCTAGATCTTTTGGAGATGAATGCAATTCCACAACCCATATATAATAAAGTTTTATTTCCTTTTTAAATAAATTGAGAAAAATGTTTTCAATATGAATATCAATACACACACATACAAAAAATATAGTTTTCTGTGTGTATATGTGGCTTGCGTGTAGAAGTATGAACGCATAGAAGGAATATAATCAATTTGCAGCTACACGTGATCCTTTCCTCGCCTAGTTGCTAATCGTATTTTACGTAAGACTTGAAGTAAGAATGATGTCAATAAAGAGACCTGAAAGGTCGGTTTGGCACAACGAAAAAAAAAAAAATGACGGCAACAAAATATGCAACGTAAATTTGTCTTCAATCTACCGTTAATCAGGCGATAGATTTTAAATTTTCTTTTGTTACAAATTTATTAGCTGGCCGTTATCAATTGATTTCTTTCTATATTCTCGGCTCTATTATTTAATTCCAAAATGGCGACCGACGGAGCGGGCGTCATGGCGTCGATAAACTCTTTCTATCTCGATCTTGTGTGTTTAATTGAAACGTGAGTTGTTCGTTGAAATTCGCGGGAACATTTCTGAGCGATAAATAACATTTGAGTCTCGGACGGGCAAATCCCATAGTCTACGTGTCCCTTCGGGAAAGAAGAGGCCCCCGGCAGCGCCCGCGGGGTAGTTGGCTTTGGCGGGACATTTTGGTTGAGACTGCGAAAGACCCCGTTGGCAGATGGCCGCAGGTTAATGGGATGACATCGCGTACTTTAGGCGAATTGGAGAATGCGAGTTCGATTGAAATGGAGAGAGAGAGAGAGAGAGAGAGAGAGAGAGAGAGAGAGAGAGAGGGCATGAAAGGAATCGTATAGACGTAAAGGTGCTATGATAATGAAAAAGCGAAGGGTTGCGGGAGTAGAGATGGCCTAAGAGCAATGAAAAGGTGGGAATATTTCGTAATCAAACAGTACGAATAGAAAAGAGTGAAATTATGCAAATAAGGTCAACTACTTATGAACCAACATCTACAGATTAATAAGACTTAAGTATGTAGTAATGAGCAAAGTAAGAGGGAACCGCGATAAATAAAACTCGTAAGCTATTGTCGATCTTGCTCACACACACACACAGATACATATATAATACACGCACACACACACACACACACACACACACACATATATATATATATATATATATATAAGAAAACTAGACTTAAAAATGGACAACATTTATAAGTGACTTAGAATGGGTGCTGTTAGGCGAATGGATGGTTAAATATATTTCCATTGATCATTTTGCATGAAATACTGATGCATATTACTTTTATTAATGCTTAACTGTCCAGCTAAGGAATACCATAATACTTAGTTCGCTGGTCTTTATTATAAGCATAGTTCATACAAGATTAGAACCAGACCAACTTAGAAATCATCGCAATAAAAATGGAAAGAGCGGACAGAAGACAAGGAGAAATATTACACATATTTTTTAAATTTGTTTTTTAGTATTTTTAAAAATAAAACCTCGTACATACATTACAAGTCAAGTAATGTTTGATCGTTCAAAGTATAAGAATAAAACTGGTATTATAGTTTACACTAAAGTTTGTAGAACAAAATCAGCTCTCAACAGATTGGAGAAACCAATTATTTAACCATATGCGTTTTGTTTTTAATTCTTTTGTAAAAGAAGTTTATAATGTATGTTAAAAATCTTATGTATTTCGTGACACTTACACTTAAAAAAAAAAAAAACGAATTGAGTGAGAAATAACTTTGACTAAATGATAACTTTGCATTATTAAATGTACCTTAACTCTCTCACACACAATATCTATCTATAGATTTCTCTTTTTCCCCTTTTATACACACACGCACACACACACAAACACACACACACATATATATATATGTATATATATATATAAGTCTGTCTAGTAATAAAGTATTTAAACATTTTATTTTGTTTTTTTTTATGATTATTTTATGCATTTATATGATTTATATGCTAATGAACCTATCACAAATTAGTTCCCAACTCTAACATTTCAATTATTATTTATATGCTTTCTTATTATTATCTATTTTCTTATACACACAGACATATATATATATATATAAAATAAAATAAAAGTATTTCTTCGAAACTCCGCGGATTAAGGGCTATCCACTTATCAAGTGTTTCCTTTTCAGATTAAATATGTTTTTAACTCGTTTTCAAAGTGTTTGCTCTTATATATATATATATATATATATATATATATATATATATATATATATATATATATATATATATATATATATATATATATATATATATATATATATATATATATATATATATACATATGCATATTCAACCAAAACTTATTAAATGCAACGAATACATTTTGTTTTATGATTCTTTCTTTCCTAAGTTTTCGATTTTCCGTAAAATCTTTTTTTATATAAAAAATCGACAATATTAATAAAGGTCCATAGTTGGTACTGTCACGAGCACTTTCGATTCGTACACGAATTATCTTTAGGTGTTGAGAAAGTGTCAGGTCATCCCATAAGTTCTATCCGAATTTTTTCCTTTCTTTTCAAATTGAATGAAATTAAAAAAAAATGTTTAGATTTATTTTTACTTATTACATTGTTTTTACAGAATGATAAAATGTAAATTTGATTACAATCCTACTAACATGGACGTGTCCAAGAATCATTTGAGGCACATAATGCTTTATGAGTTCAAGAAAGGAAACTCAGCAGCCGAAGAGGCTAGACATATTGACTCGGTTTACGGAAAGGAATATGTGAATGAAAGAACTTGCAGAAGATGGTTTCTGAAATTCAGAGGCGGAGATTGCACTCTTGAAGATTAATATCGAACCGGACGTTCAGTTGAGTTTGATGATAAGTTTATTGAAACAGCCGTTGAAGAAAATACTGCTGTATTAGTTGAGGAATTGGCAATAAAGCTGAGTTCAAACCATACAACTGTTCATCGTCATTTTCAACAATTTAAAAAAGTTTCTTAAACTTTGAAAATGCGTGCCTTATGAAAAGAGGTGATGTTTCATCAGAACAATACACAACCACACACAGAAAAAATCCCCTCACAAAAAAATCGAAGAACTTGGTTGAGAGAAAAATTCCTCAGTTAGCCTATTCTTCTCGTTTTTCTCTTTTAGTCTACCCTTTGTTTCGTAGCTTACAAAATAATTTGGAAGGAACAGGTTTTGTAACGCAGAATGATGTTGAAACTGATATTTGTGAGTTCTTCGAATCAAAGCCAAAATCATTTTACAGTGATGGAATTAATAAACATGTTAATAGATGGAAGGAAGTTATAGATAACCAGGGAAACCTTTAATAAAATGTAAGATTTGGTCATCTTTCTTTATTCATAAATTTGGACATAACTTATGGGATGACCTGATAAGAGTACGAAGAAGCGAAAATAGAAAATAAAAAATGAAAAGTAAAACATACATTAAACCGCGTTAGGTGAGGGTAAGTTAAAATATATAAAGTTGATGAGAGTCGATTAAAAATATAGGTCGATTAAAAATTAGAGTATTAAAATCAGCAAGTTTGTGGACACTATTGGCAAAGTCCGTCCATTACGCGCTACGCAAGACATTTAAACGCATTGCTGCTTTTTTCTAATGCAATATCATTTATAGTAGAGTGATGAATCCTAATATATGAAGCTTCAAGAATGTTTAATTTCTTAATATTATTTTCATGTTGTATAATTTTTGTGTTGTCAACGAGGACCTTTCAAGATTGGAGGGGGGCAGTTGTGTTCTTTTATAAAATGTTGATATACAGCGGTAGTATTGTTTAAATGCATTGTGATTCGCCGAGACAACGTTGTCATTGTATGCCCAATGTATACATTATTCATGTATTATTTTCGGAATTACATTCTCCCAGAGAGCATTTGAATTTATACACTGCATTGGTTTGTTCCAATGTTTTTATAGCCGATGATGAATTGTTTCTAACCACGAGGTTTTGTGTTCTAACCTTCTTATAGTAAATAATAAATTTAATTTTAGAATTACTGTCAATAGGCGTCAAGTATCTACATATGATATTTTTAATTGCATTTTCTTCGATTCTGGAGTTAGGTGTCATTGATTTTGATAAAATATATTAATGGAGTTTGCATTACGATGCTGATTAATATTATCATTAGGCTTTTCAAGGGATTGTAGCATTCGTTTTATTTGTTCATCAAATGTAATCAGGAAATGATTGTTGATGAGTACTTGTTTAATGTTCTTTATTTCAATGAATATGGTTTTTTTTGTGGATGATATCATTTTAGCGAGATTTAATAATTTTTTATTATGGCTATTTTGTACCTTTGTGGGCACTTATTCTTAAAGTACAGGAGGCTGGAGTTTATGCTCGTTGGTTTTTTTTTTTTTAATATAAACAGGGTTTAAAAGTATTATTGGACGTATCGATAAAGACGTCAAGAAATTAAACATTATTATTTTTATTATTATTTTTTTTATTATTATTATTATTATTATTATTATTATTATTATTATTATTCAACTCTATTATTATTATAAAAATATAATTTTATAATAAAATATTGCAGCATTAGAATTGATTATATAATGTTATAAATTAAATTTAAAACAATTCTGAATACTACAATATTTTAAGTTATAAATTTATTATATTTTTACCAGAATACATGTTCAAGCTAAACCATATTACTTTTTATGCTCGTATTTTTTTATTGTAATCCATGATTTTTACAGGCTTCCAGTAAATTCACTTGTTCTTTGTTTAATTTCAGTCTTTTTTTTTGCCTCCAGAAACATAACATACACATATGTAATAACAATGTACGGCACTCGTCTGTTTTCATTCTCTCTGTTTAACTTGTTACTTTTCTTTTCGTGAGAGCGGTGAATTAGTAGCAACACTAGTCGCTGAAGCGGCGTGGTTGCTAAAGAAACCAGTCATAAAAAAACGTTGCTAACCTCCTTATTTTTTTCTTTACGAATTTGAACACTAGTAAATTCATCATAACTTTTGTTTAACTGAACGAAAATTGATTTTTTTCACAATATAGCTGAAAATAAGATCAATAAACTGTAATAATTGTTTGAAATTTGGTCGAAAAATGAGTGAGGGGTGAAGTTTTAAAGCAGTTGTAAATGACTAAAACTGCCACTCAACCATATATTCAAACACGGTAGTGTTTGAATGATAGACATATATACGCAAACATTCATACATATACACATAAATACATATATAATAATTGAAACGAATGTGTTGAACGGTAAAAATAATCATGCTAATAATTATCACAAACACGTTAGTAGTAGTCTATCCATGCTTCCGTTCAGTCTCGAAAGACAAAGGATACCCCTTAGGGGCAGTAGCGCGTGTAATTGTGAGGCAAGAGTTGCGCAATAGCCAACCACACCTCTCCTGAATCGGCACTGTTTGAGTTCAGTGGCAAGGAGAAGACCAGGACGACTGGAAAAAATGCTGAGATAAGCGGAGAGGACATACAGCACCTGGAAGTTATAAATGGTAACCCATTTAGTATTGACCAGGTTCAAGGTTGCTTAACTTCAGTGATCCAGCGGGAACTGGTGTGTCAACGTGATTATGCCGTATTAGTAATAGTTGAAACCAAAATAATAGTAAATAATAAAATAATAATAATATTGGTTATGGCATTATTATTAAATTTTATTATTATTATTATTATTATTATCATTATTATTATTATTATTATTATTATTATTATTATTATTATTATTAATAATAATAATAATAATAATAACAATAATAATAATAGGAAGATGATTAATAATATTACTACTAATAATGCTAGTAATGATAATAATAAAAATAAGAATAATAGTAATATACTACTACTACTATTAATAATAATAATAACAATAACAATGTTTATCTGATGAAGGAAAACAATCTTTTTTGCATTGCTCTTTTTAATTTTACATGCGTACTAAAAGGCTCTAGTTTTTTCATTATTTTGGTTTGGTTTAGTTTGGTTGTTGTACAACATATTAACCCTTTTCAGGTTACTTAATGCCAAATTCAGTTATTTTGAGAAATAGTATTTATGTTGAATCTAGTTATTTTGTAGAAGGTTTTTATTCTTCAAGCTCTTCCTATCTTCAATCTCTAGTTTGCAGTGTTTGGTTTTGTTGTTTTATAGTGAATTTTATCGTTTTTGTTCCCTGCCCTGCAGAACATGAATGAGTTTTGCAATGGGAGAAGAAAAAGGGTTGCAATGTTAATGTTTGGTAGATTTTAAGTTAGGAAACCAGTCAGGAAGTGGGGGAGATAGAAAGAGAAAGGGAGAAATTTTTCCCGACTGCTGGAAAACCGCCTCTGTGGTACCAGTCTTCAAGAATTCTGGTGAAAGAACTGACCCACTAAATTATCGCCCCATTAGCCTCCTCCCGCTTTTCGCCAAAATATTTGAGTCCTTAGTTAATAAAGCCCTAGTCCAGCACCTAACAGCTGCTAAACTCTTGACTGACAAACAATATGGATTCAGGCAAGCCCGTTCAACAGCAGATATCTTAACTGTAGTTTCTGAACGTATATACCGTTCATTGGATAAAACAGGGGAGGGTAGAGCGGTGGCCCTTGATATATCTAAGGCTTTTGACAGGGTATGGCACGATGGTCTTCTAAGGAAAATTAGATCATATGGAATCACTGGAAGAATTCATAACGTAATTAAATCCTTCTTAAGTAATAGAAAAATCAAAGTTGTCCTCGACGGACGTACATCCAAACAATATGACATAAATGCGGGAGTGCCTCAGGGGTCTATCCTTGGACCTCTATTGTTCCTGATATTCATAAACGACCTCCCTGATAATATTGTTTCGGAGATGGGTATATTTGCCGATGACACCACTCTCTATAACAGATATGAGGGGAAAACAAATGAACACATATCCAAGAAAATGGCAGAAACACTAGAGGATGACCTCCAATCCGTAGTGGAATGGGGACAAAAATGGTTGGTCTCATTCAATGCTGCTAAGACTAAGCTTGTTTCCTTCAATAACTACAAGAAACCTTCTCTACCACCAATAGCAATGGCCAAGAACACATTGCCTGAAAGTACTTCTTTTAAACTCCTCGGCCTAACGTTTACAGGGAATATGAACTGGAATAGATACATTGAGAGCATTGCCAAGGCTGCTGCAAGGAAGGTTGGCTCCCTCTACCGTGCTAGAAAACTACTTACGCCTGCCAGTATCCTATACCTCTATAAGGCAACCATTCGCCCATGTATGGAGTACTGTTGTCACATCTGGGCTGGTGCATCTGCTGCTTGTCTCTCGCTCCTGGACAGGGTTCAAAAAAGAGTCGCAAACCTGATAGGTCCTGAACTGTCATCTGGGCTTCAACCTCTGTCCCATCGACGAGATGTTGCATCCCTCTGCCTGTTCTACAAATACTTTAATGGTGAATGCTCTGACGAACTGCAAACACTTGTACCTCCCCGACGTAACTACCCCCGACAAACCCGACAAGCTACTAAGTCTCATCCCTTTACAGTGGAGATCCCTAGGTGCAAGAAAGCCTTTTACTCCAATAGTTTCTTCCCCAGAACTGCGGGTCTTTGGAACTCCCTTCCGGGATTCTGCTTTCCCAACTGCAATGATATGCAGAAGTTCAAGTGTAATGTTAACAAACATCTTTCTACTCTTCTCCCTTCATAATGACCCCGCTAATTAATTCCCTAATAGTAGCCCCCTGCTTCAAAGTGGCACTGTGCCTTGTTTGGGGTGAAAATTGAATAAAAAAAAAAAAAAAAAAAAAAATCGGAAGAAAGAAAAGGAGGAAAAGCTGGATTGTTGTTTTTGTTTTGCAGAAGATCATTAAGTTTTGCAAACGGAAGTAGAAAAACAAAAAAGCATCAATGTTAAGTGCTTTTCGTTTTGGGAAGCCAATATCTTCAGACAGACTGATCTGATAGCAGTAGTGTTGAAGTGATGTGACGTAGGAACAAAAGCAGAACATGAATGAGTTTTGCAACATGAGAGGGGAAAAAGAGTTACGTTATGAATGTTTTGTACATTTTAAGTTAGGAAACCAGTCAGAAGATAGAAAAAGAAAGAGGAAATGGGAAGAAGGAAAAAGAGGGTAAAGGTGGGTTTTTGTTTTCGCTTTTCGTTTTGCAGAACATAATTGTTTTGCAAAAGGAAGTAGAAAAACAAAAAAGCATCAATGTTTCGTCTCAGGAAACCAATATCTTTTTTTTTACACAGTGGTCACCACTTATCAAGGCCCGGAAGCAACTCGAGGATAAGGGTTATTGCAAGTACATTTCGTTAGTGTGGAGATTTGATGAAGTGTTTACTTAAGGGGGCGGTTCATTAGGAATTTGTTAACGTTGGACTTGAAGACATCCAAGTTCTAGTCAGGTGGTAAGCAAGCAGACGTCTCTTCTGTGGGAGAGAGGTTGCAGGGTAGAGAAAAGGGCACCCCCACTAAGCCACGAAGTCTATTTTGTACTCTGTCAAGGCAGGATAGGCTAGGCTTCAACCAGAACTTGCTCCAACACTTACGAAACTATTTAAGCGCTGCCTTAAGGAGAAGTGCTTTCCGACTCCCTGGAAGACCTCATCAGTTTGCCCTGTATTTAAGAATTCAGGTGATAAGTCATCTTCAGACAACCTGAGCTGGTAGCACCAGTTTTCATTAGTTAGCTTCACATGAGTTGTGATATTCTTTTTCAGATATCTTCATTTCGAAGCAAGCCTATTTTGAATGTATTAACTTTAATTTATCAGATTCACACTCGCATTTCTCGGTTTTATTCGGTTTTAGTTTTTTTGTGTGCATTTATTGATTCAATGTGTTTATTTGAAGACAACAAGTAACGTTATTTTCTAGAATTTTAATATTTTAACTTCCGTTTCTGGTGTCAAGATCGGAAAATACGAATATATCATTTATAAAACAATTGATTCGTACTAATAAGAACTTTTTTTACACAGTGGTCATCACTTATCAAGGCCCGGAAGCCACTCGGATAAGGGTTATTGCAAGTACATTTCGTTAGTGTGGAGATTTGATGAAGTGGTTACTTAAGGGGGCGGTTCATTAGGAATTTGTTTACGTTGGACTTGAAGACATCCAGGTTGTAGTCAGGTGGGAAGCAGGCAGACGGAACAGAGTTCCACAGGCGTGCAGTTCTAAGAAAGAACTTTGTTCATGGAATCCGCGTTTTGATTTAGGCACAGATATAGAGTGGGGGAAATTTTTCAAAGTGGATTCAGCTAGACGGG
>NC_136499.1:9978946-10108946 GCF_053919585.1 Euprymna scolopes | reverse complement strand
TATATATGGTCTTTGAAGTTTTTAACCTTTAAAACTATACAAAGAAAAATATAATTTTTTATCATTCGTTAGAAAAACATCCAGTGAGTAAGTCGTTCAATCACCTGCAATCACTGCATCAGACCGCTCTAGAATTTACCATAGCACTAATAATCTATTTTTTTATTTTTTTAAAGGGATCATCAGTTGCTTCAGTGTTGACCAAACAGTGTTGACCAAACATCACCTCCCTTACCATGAAACACTGTTTCGGGGATTTAAAAACAAAACAGCATATTATATCATGGCTCCCCAGCAGTGTTGATCATATAACCGATTAAAAAGCTTGCCCTATCTCTGAATACACTTTATGTAAAATTTCGGTTGTTTAGATCAGAAATTAGCCGGGTAATTTGGTAGAGACCGCACAGGTCAAATCTTTTAAAAATTTGACCCCAATTTTGAAC
Organism: Euprymna scolopes; assembly: GCF_053919585.1. NCBI lineage: Eukaryota > Metazoa > Mollusca > Cephalopoda > Sepiida > Sepiolidae > Euprymna > Euprymna scolopes. The sequence continues at coordinate 10,108,500 of NC_136499.1, read as the reverse complement.
TTTTAACATTTATTGTTTTGGGCTCAAATAAAATTTAAAAGTTGGATCCATGTCCAAGTGACCTATATTTAAAATTTCAAGTGTTTAGACCCAAAATTGGCAGAGGAGTTTTGTAGAGTTTTCAAAGGTCAAATCGTTGAACTTTGACTCCTTCATAGCAAAATTTCTTGCCGAAAACCAATTAAAAAGATTTTCCCAAATCTTTGTTCCCCTTATGTCAAATCCCGAGTCTCTAGACAGAAAATTGAGAGAGTTATTTGGTAGGATAATGTACACAGACACACACACAGACATTTGGACTTTTATATATAGATATCGCTGTTGATTCTAGAAAGAAATGAGAAGCTGGAAGAGAAAGTCATTTCAAACAAAGCAACGTTGTTATCGTCGTCTTCAGTTTTGTTCTATTAATAAAAAAAATATGTAATTTAGTAATCATTGGACGATCAAGTATTGGCGCCGGCTTAATTCAATCGAATATATCTCGTAGAACACACCTCAGATGATTTGGTTTCGTTACCGGACAAACTAGATTTTGAAATGAAAATATGAATAACGATAAAAAAAAAACTGCAAAAATACACAAAAGCAAATGAATGAATCATTGCACCGTGTTTCGCTTTCGATGAAGCTATCGTCCATCTTTGTATTACAAAAACGCAGTTAATAAACGTTTGTTTCCCTAAGTCCATTTCCCTATACATTTTTACTAGTAGGGTTACCCGGCATTGCCCGGGCAAAAGTGTGCCATGACTTTTTTTTTCACAGTTATATGATTTACTCATGAACTATACGTCAAATATTCTCGCCATCAGAGTCCATAGATATATTTAGACTACAAATACGCAAAATGCAAACACATAAAAAAACCCCGGTTTAATGACATTTAAATATGAAATGAAAATCAAGAAAAAGGATGAAATGGTAAATAGTAATTAAAAAATATATAAGGCTAAATAGGAGGGCGATTATATATGTAAATAACAGTACAAAAAATCTTAATAACCGTTAAATTTTGTACTTACAGTTACTATTTACCATTGTATAATATATATATTCATTCTCATTTCATATATATATGCAATTAAGCCAGTTTTTTAAAATGTATTTTTAGTTTGTATAATTCTGGTTCTTTTCCTCTTCTGATGAGAAGCATTTAGCTTCGAGATGTTATAATCTAAAGAGATTTTTTTTCTTAACTTTCCCTTTTACTTTTCTTTATTGTTCTAATGATATAATAAAGATATATATAACTTTTATTCCTCATTTTACATTTTAATATCATATATATATATATACATATATATATATATATATATATATAGCATATATCTATAATCCGTTTAAATCTTTAAAAAATTAAAATAAATATTTTAATAAATATACATCTAGAATCTAATGGGGAGAATATTGTCTCATCTTTCATTTTAGCATTCATTTTTGCTCTTTTTAATAGTGTTGAATTTTTCTTATCTTGATATTTTTGCTTTGTTAAAAATTTACTCTTTGATACCCCCCATATATATATATAACTATATATATATATATATATATATATATATATATATATATATATATATATATATATATATGCATGACAAGTTCATTAAAGGGAAATTTATGAAACGTTTTTACTATCAAATAAGTATTTTTAAAAATAATGAAACTGCTGCACTAACATACGTCGCACAAGCTATCAGATTTTTGTACTATAAAAGTCTATGGTCCCCTCTGGCCAAATTTTCACAAGAAACACTCGTCTAACTGAAAACACTATCAATAATTCCCTCCCACTCTTTATCTGTGCCTAAACCTAAACGTAGATTGCATAAACAAAGCTTATTTCTTAGAACTGCACGCCTGTGGAATTGTGTTCCGTTTTACTGCTTTCCGGCTGACTACAATATGGTTGTCTTCAAGTCTAACGTAAACAAGTTCTTGATGAGCCGTTCCATATAAGTTAACACATTTACCGCACTGATTACTATACTGTCCAATTTCTACTGTAAACTCTTTAACCCTTATCCTCGAGTGGCCTCTTGGCCTTGATAATGTGGTGATGCCTGTGTAAAAAAATACAAAAAAAAAACGTTTGTCATGCCTTTCTCGATGCTAAAAAAATGCGACTTTGTGGTCTTAAGGAACATTTTATGTCCATTATACATCAAATGACACAAATTGATAACATCCGTGAATCATTTGGCCTCATTGCGTTGTAATTTGAATAAATTACGCTATCACAGAACAGAACTTTTAACCCTAATATTTCTCATATATATATATATATACATATATATATACATATATATATACATACATATATATATGTGTATATATACATATATATATATATATATATATATATATATATATATATATATATATATATATAGATATGTGTGTGTGTTTGTGTGTATGTACTAGCTGTACCCAGCTACGCATTGCTGTGTTTCAGTTTGTTTGAATGGAACAGAAATAAAAAACAAAGCAATAAAAAAATACAAAATTATGTTTTTTTTATATTTATGTTCTTAATATTTATGGATACACAATACTTATAGGTGTACTTTTCTCTGTGGAGATGTACGGATTGTCTGATTTTCCGTCAGTAGAACACGCAACAAATACTTTTTATGTGAGAAGCAATAAGGATGTACATTAAAGTCACAAAAATGTAAAAAAAATTCCCCGATGCTTGTAAATGGTTATTGTAAACATCAAGCGGATTATTAAGTGCAATATCTTAAACTAAAATGCTATATCCGTTTAAATCATCCAGTGCACGTTCACTGCCCTTTCTTCCTACGATGGAAGAGGGGGAAACATGAAGGTTTAATTTTACTATAGACATGTATGTGAGCACGCACTGGAAAATCTCGTAAATTGAAATATTTTGCCTATTTTCTTTTGGTATGAAAGTATAGTATTTTATAAAAAAAAATCAATAACAAAAATTGAGAGGAAAACCGTTTAAAAATTAATACAAATTAAGTGGGAGACCAGCGATAATTGAGAAGGAAGAAAGAAAAAATGTAAAAATGTTATAAGATCGATTAAAAAATGGAAATAGTTTCTTTTTTATTCAAATAAATATCCTTATTTTCGCACATTTTTGGGAGAAAATATATGGCTTTCAAATATAATTAATCGTAAACGTTTGGTGCTTCTTCGTTATCGTAGCGAAATTTGGAAATCGAAATATTGATTTTCAAGAGAAACTAATAGTATCTACTTAATTTCCATGTTTCAGTAATGAAAATATCCAAAACTTACGAAAACCGATAAGGTAGAAATTAATTATTAAAGAAAATGGAAATTTTAGCTATTTACCTTGTGTTTACGTCACATTTCACGTGACAAAACAAGCATAGCGGAAATCATGGAAGACTAAAATAATTGTGACATGGCCATTAGGTAGATAACATTGCTTATTGTTGAAATTAAAAAAAAAGATGTAAGTAGTTTTTTTTTTAATTAAGCATTAACTTTTTCGACTGGCCGATTTCGTTACAATACTAGATAAGCGCCGCTTTTATCGGCCGACCTGTATAAGAACACCCTATATATATATATATATATATATATATATATATATATATATATATATATATATATATATATATATATATATATATATATTGTGGTACTCGTGCAGAATATTACCGGGATCCTCAGGATTTTTCGTCAATTATGGTTTGGGCAAGACTGGCAGTTACCGGATTAAGCTGAGCAAAGTAAGAGACGCAGACGAACTTCAAAACAAACAAACCGGAAAAATAAAAATGCAATGAATAATAAAAAAAAAACACTGCTGTAAATTTACTGAATATATATATATATATATATATATATATATATATATATATATATATTCATCAGCAATAATAATAATTACCTTTATTCTATTAGAAATAACTATGAACTAACCGTTTTCCCCTTATTCAATTTATAATAATAATGATAATAGTTATTCATCCTTTATGCCGTTAATACAAAATATAAAATAATAGTTATTTACCATTTATTCCGCTAATAATAATAATAATAATAATAATAATAATAATAATAATAATAATAGTAGTACCAGTTACTTATCTTTTATTCATAATTAAATAATAGTTATTAATTTTTTTGTCTACCAACAATAATAATAATAAGAGTTTTATCAATTTATATATATAATAGTCATTTATATTTAAGTTCTTATATATATATATATATATATATATATATATATATATATATGCATATATATTTCATATACCTGCCATCAATGTTTGTGTAAATAAATTTCATATACCTGCCATCAGTGTTTGTATAAATAAATTTCATATACCTACCCTCAGTGTTTGTATAAATAAATTTCATATACCTCTGGCATCAATGTTTGTATAAACAAATTTCATATACCTGCCATCAATGTTTGTATAAACAAATTTCATATACCTGTGCCATACATGTTTGTATAAATACATTTCATATATATATATATATATATATATATAAGTTCTCTTATATATATATAAGTTCTCTTATATATATATAAGTTCTCTTATATATACATACGTATATATATATATATATATATATATATATATATATATATATATACATATATATATTTATAGTTTTAGCAAAAACCAAGACTTCAAAGAATGGGTTGATAGCAAGAATGGGTTGATAGCAACAAATAGTGTATTTCATCGTTAGTTACAATTGTTTCAAGATTATTTGGACAAATCAAAACATTATCTCGTTTGAAAATTTTCACAAGAACAGCCTTTCTTCATATTTATATATATATATATATATATATATATATATATATATATATATATATATATATATATATATATATATATATATATATTAATCTTATTTCCTTAATAATATTTATGATAGGGATTTATCTTTTACTCCATCAATAATAATATAATAATTATCTATCAACTTTTACCAATTAATGACTAACTATAAATCTATTATCATCACCCCTTTCATGAAAGATCTTTTGTCAAATCTACTGGATGTATTTATTCAACTTCTTAAACCGGACGTAACAGACATTTTCTAACAAGTGTATGGCTGATTTAGCACATCCAACCTGTTTTAATGCCGTCATCAATTGACATTCACCTGACACATTCCTTTTCGTTATTTTTCTTTCAGATTCTCTTTCTAACCCCTTAATATTTTCCATTTCTTTTCTTCCTCTCTTAACAAACAACCCTCTCTCATATTTTTAATTCGTTTTTAATTTAATTTCTTTGTTCCTAGTCCTTAATCCTTACGATAGTTTCTAACTGAACAAAATCTGTATTTTCTGCACCTCTCTCTCTCTTTTCCTTTTCCTTTTCCTCCCTTTCACTCCTCCCCTACCCTTTGTATCCAGCATTTTATATCTTGGTTTTCGATACTCATTTGTAATTTTTAAACAATCTTTTATTTGGACTTAAATTATCCGATGAGATCGGCAGATCAATATTATTGTCCTGTCGATTGAAACATCCTGTTATGATTTAAGCAAAATAAAATCCAAAAAATACATAGTTTTACTAAACTATTGAGCACTTTTTCTCCTATTTTTTACCAACCATATATATATTATTTATGATATTCTAAATTGTATTATGTTTATGTAATTGAGAATTCGGTAATCGTTCATATTTTAAGTCATATAATGTGTCTTAATTTGCAAGCTTCAGAATTACTAGTTTTTGTAATCGAGCATTCATATATTATTTTCACAAAATCAAGGCAACAAAGATTGGATTGATAGCACCAAGTAGCGTATTTTCATTGTTCGTTACAAATGTTTCGCGACCATTCGGACAGTTTCAAACCTTATATCGTTTGAAAATATTCACAAGAATGATCTCTCTTCGGACGTTGAGAAAAAACACTTTTTAATGAACAATATGGAATTCATTTTCCTTTTAAGGAAAACCATGTGATAAAAATTTATCTACATTTCAGAGTTTTTTTCCCCGTTTGTTATGGATTTTTTCTTAATCGTAATCGTTATGGGTGGAAAAAAGGAGAGACACGATTAAAATAAAAGCTAAGAGACATTTCATCTATTTACAGAGAGAAATCCTTCTCAACTTAACGTGAATAGTCTGCAATATCTTTAAAAAAGTTGAAAATGCCTTCTCTCTGTAAGCAAAGGGAATGTCTCTTGGGTGTGAGCTTGATTAGTCTCTAGGATCTTCGGAAAAATCATAACGTTGCTTTATTTTAATCGCTTTCCGAGAAAAAAAAGGAAGAAATAGACAAAAGAGAGAATAGACTGGTAATGGAATGCTATTACGGAAGTCACCCCTAAAAACCGAGGATATCGCAAACGGATGACAGAGTTATGTGACATGTCTAGTGACTACCATACATCAGAAGAATGAATTGCAGACCAAATGAAACTTATCATAAAGAGAGTTTGCCTTTCGAAATTTAGAACAGTGTGAAATACAACAACAAACATATGATAGAACAGATGAAGAAACGCCTAACGATGGAGTCCCAAACTTTGGAACTCCAAATGTAAAAGACCTCCAAAACTTGGATACAAGACACGTCGTGACAGAGATCTATGAAACAAAAACATTTAACATTTGCTGAAGTAGAAAACATCGAGCAACTTATGAACGAGGAAAAAACAAAACTTCCATTCTTAAGGAACCGAGAGTGGAAAAAACTAAAAGCTGAAACAAAAAATGAACAACCTCCTGCATACATCCACACAGATACCATTACAGACCTAAGCAATTTAATTTATGCAGGTGGAAGACAATAAGCATGAAGTTTAAAGTAAAAGAAAAATGGAGAAAGAAAAAGGACGAACAAAACCTGAATGAGAATTAAGACTGGAAACACAGATCCAGAAACTTAAAAAGAAGTCAAAGCGAAAACCAAGATGAAAACGACTAAAGGAGGATGGAAAGTAAAAATGTGACCAGCGGGAAGAGGCTCAACAACAACAACAACAAAAAAAGGAAAAATTGAAGCAAAAAATGGCAGCAAAGAACAGATATTAAGACGATACGGATACAATTCTGAACAATGCAAGCAAAACAGGACCTTTAAAAATAATGAAAGCCAATTCTATTAAAATGTGAACGGAGCAAAACGCTAACAGAACAACCGGACCCAACAGAAACCAAACGCTACTGAAGTTAGGTATGGTAAGCGACAGTCATAATAGAAAGACCGGTGGCTGAAAGATATGAAAGAAGAGTCACAGCAAATCGAAGAGAGAAACATAGAAGGGAATCAGCAAAGAAGAAACACACAAGAAAACCCCCCGCAAAATGACAAACTGGAGAGCATAAGGCCACGCTGTACTGATTTAATAAATTCACAACACTACACGAAAGAACCTGCAAAAATGTATTTATGAAGCAGACATACCAGAATGGATGATCAAAGGTAGAACTACACTGGTACAACAAAACACAGAAAAAGGAAACATTCCCAATAATTACTGGCCAATAACATGCTTACATACTTTGTGAAAAATACTTAGAGCTCAATTGAGGAAATAAAGCTATCATTCCCTTAATAATCGCGGACTACTTCCAGAGGAGTAGGAAGAATGTCAAAAAGGAAAAGGAGGAACACATGACCTATTATACACAGACCAAAGGATTGTGAAAGAGGTTAAAAGTAGAAAAAAGAACTTAGTTATGGCATAAGAAAGCATATGATAGGATCCCCCAAGCATGTATGATAGAATATTTGAGAATGTACAAAATACTAGATAAGATAATCAATTTGATTGAAAATACAATGAGAACATGCAGATTTGAACTGACAGTTGATCTATAATACATGAATGAAATCAAAATACACAGAGGGATCTTCCAAAGCGATTTCCTATCACCACTTCTGTTCATTATAGCGATGATGCCATTGAACAATATACTAAGAAAATGCCAAGCTGGTTACAAGTTCACTAACATACAAGAAGGAATGAACCACTTAATGTACATGGATGACCTGAAACTGTTTCCAAAAACGAAGAGAGAACTAGAGACGCTAATAAACCAGACTCTTCAATATATGGCATCAATGCCAGAGCAGTAGCTTTCATTTTATATACCGCTGGTATACTTGGCTGGAATTTAAAAAAAATTGTTGGGAGGCAAAAACACATAAAATGCTTACAATCTATGGAATGCTGTTAAAAAAGGGAGATGTAGATTGATTGCGTCTACCTAAACCTGAAATCATAAAAAATAGTCAGTCATCTCATAAGATGTATAGCAATATCATACTGAATTTTCAAGAGTCTACGACAAATTTAAATGTCTAAGACCATTTTGTCTGGCACATCTTAGCTACCAAATTTTGTCAACTCCATGTATTTGAAATCATGTTATTTCTTAGCCTTTTGCATTTTATTTTGACCTACAGCATGGTTTTCTTATTAATGTTATTTTCGGCACTATGCAATATCATCTCGATTACCAACACAAACAGTAGTGGAGAAATGACACATCCCATGATAATACCAAGAGTCAACTTTTGCGAGTTAGTTCAATATTTATTCTTGGAAAATCTTATATTTGAAATCCGCTAATATGAGATTTCTAATATATTTCGGAATACAAAGAACTCTACTGCTCCTCGAGTAGTTTGTGTCTTACTGAGTCATATACATTTTCTAAGTCAAGCTGAATAACACGCCCAGATTGTATTTTTGAAATTCAACAGCTGTGACAATTAGGCTTTAGTAGGGTGTATTCCAATTCCTGTTGTAGCTGTTGCTTACTCAGTCATCTCATAAGATGTATAGCAATAGCATACTGAATTTTCAAAAGTCTATGACGATTTTAAATACCTGTGCACAATAAGTCTGGAAACTTATTAAACGCACACACACACACACACACAGACACACACACACACACACACACACACATATATATATATATATATATATATATATATATATATATATAGCGTGGTCGCCAGAAAAGCGGGAAATTTGAAGGTCAGCTTAGATCATGAATAAAATGCGTGATTGCTATTTTTGGGTGACTGTAAAAACAAATCTTTGTTTGACGCTGCAGTGAAGTGCACAGACGACATTTTGAATATCTATTAGTATAATATAACATTTGTCTTTGAAAAACTTTGTAAAAATTTTTTTTCTAAAAATAAATCGTTGTTTGACAAATTTCCCGCTTTTCTAGCGACAACCCTGTATTTATATAATTGTATTTGTTGCTCAACATCAGATAGTGCTCATTTTCACTTATCGCAATTATGTAGATCTTTATAGACATAGATACACGTTGTGTTGTTGACATTCTGTCTACAAACGTACCAAGCGATCACCACAAATTGATTGGGATGTGAATGTCTGAGTAAACTCATGTCCTCAACAAACCAACCTAAGTAAGCTATCATTCTCACCCAACCAATATTTATTCTACAAAGTTTAAACAAGAAATTCAGATAGTCGTAGATTTTCTGACCGATTTCATGAAGTTTCCGAGATTTTTAACATGCACACCGCCTGTGGCACGGCATACATCAAGCCGGCTGTCCACCCCCTGTCAAACACGTTATCGCATGTCTTGCGTAAACGTCTTCTCTGTTACAATAATGATTCTCTGCTTGCATTCCACTAGGCTTCTAAGGATGTAGAACCATGTTGTCACACTGTCCCTTTAAAAATCGAAGGTTCTCCAAACATAACTTTGGATGTTTTGAATCGATTTCAGAACATAAATACACATAGATTTATTATAAAAAATTTGGTGAATAAATATATATTATATTTATCTTTGTATGCCTCTCTTTTTAACTTGTTTTAACCACTGAACGGTGAAAGCTCGTATAATCTTAAGTTAATATAAGGTGTAACGAATTAAGTATTATGGTATCTGTTCACAGGTAAAGATAAATAAGGATCATTAGGGATTAGTATAAAATGTAAAAATGAGCACAGCTTAATTATATTAAACATCAATTTGCATAAAGCCCTTATTCTAAGTCAAGGGTTTATAACTGTTGTTCGGTTTTTAACAGACTAAAAAGTCAACGTGTACATTATTCACATTAAGTCTATTTAAATTTCTATGCCGCATTTCAGATTGAAAACTCCCAAAAAGACCATTCTCAAATAACTGGCCAATTGAACCATAGGAATGCCGCAGAAACTGTTCTAGAATAGCGTAAATGTGTCCCACAAACCTTTTTTCGGTTTGTATCGCGACATTTTGAAAAGCCTAACGATTTTTTCCCCATTATTCTCACATAAAAGAACTCAAAAGTTAATTTATTCACTTGTGTTACTGGCATAAACAGTTTTTTTTTTGCGTTGGCAAAAATATGTTGATTTTGATTATGCTTATTTCGATCAATAAATGTTTGATTGAGTCATTATTTTACACCTCATGAAGAACCCTAAAATAGGATAGATGTTCACCAGCCAAAGTATGTCATTACTTCATACATGTAGATTATACATATATATATTTATGTACACACACACACACACACACACATCGACGCAAAGAAAAATGTATTGATCGAAATCAACATCATCAGAATCAACAACCTTTTCCCAACGCAAAAGAAGTGTTTTTATGCCAGTAACGTTTTTATGCCAGTAACGTTAAAATCTTGCGTTCTAGTGACGATGAAGTGATTGAAGGCGTTTTTGATATCGTTTAGGTTTTTGAAGCAATTCTTATGCAGAAAGTCGTCGAGATGCTTGAAAATATGGTTATCGGTAGGTGAGAGGGCTGGAGAGAATAGCTGATAAGGCAGAGTTTCGCAGCCTAATTCGTTCACCTTCTGCAGAGTCGATTTAGTAACGTGCGGTTGGGCATTGTCGCAGGAGAGAATAGGGCCTTTTTTGTTGACTAATTCTGGGTGTTGTTGCTTAAGTTTCTGGTGCATTTCATTTATTTGTTTCACCGCCATAATGGTTTCGTTTGCATTTAAAAAAAGTTAATAGATGAAACCGGCCGAACACCACCAAATAGTCAGCATGACATTCTTTTGGTGAACTTCTGGCTTCGAAAAATGTCCTGGAGCTTCGTCGACATCTAACCAGTGAGCTGAGAGTCGCTGGTCGTCGGAAAGTACCCATTTTTTATCGCGCGTCAAAACCCGGTCGAGAAACGGGTCGTTCTTGTTGCGTAAAAGAAATGAAAATGACACTTTATTAAGGCGTTTCCTTTGGTTTTCAAAATCTCTCAAGTGGTTGGAAATCGTTGTATACATTACGTTCAATTCAGAAGCAAGTTCTCGACACGGTGACCGATGGCTGACCAATACGCGCATATTCTTCAAGACTCTCGTCGGCGCCACGAAATTTCTTAAACCACCATTGTGCTGTGCGTTCAGTAGTGGTTTCTGGACCAAAATACGTTCATATCACAAGCTGTTTCAGCAGCTTTTCGGCCTAGCTTGAATTGAAATAAGAAAATTGTGCGAATTTACTTTTTTCCATCTTGTATTCGACGTTTTGCTAAGAAGACATAATTAATTTATAACGATTGTAATGTAAACGATTAGGTAGAGCGCAAAACTGTCTTTAAAATGATATATGAAGTAAAGGTATTACAACGAAAGCTCATTTGAAAATGTATCATTTGAAATCAAAATAAAATATTCTGCAAAATTTTTCTTCCGAACCTAATAGAACAAAGTCAGATATGAGAAAGTGTTTATAGCGACAGAGAACACCGACTGTACAAGAAGCAGAAGTATCAATGGAATTAATATATGAACTTCAAGAAAGATTTGTTGAGAAATAAAGACCAATACGTTTTATAGTCAATTTCTCCGCAAGAACAGAGCCAACTCCGCTAATCTCAAGAAGAAAGAGACACGCCTTCGATTGAAAGACACAAGCTAAATGTATATATTTAATGGACACAGTATTATTCTATTTCCTATCAGGTCTGTAATCGAAGTGTGAAAAATGCAGTGTGGTCAGCATCCGTCTCCCTATCAAGCGGCATCCGTCACTCATCGGAGGAGTCATTTGACGCTATTTCAGGGCTATTAAATGTGACTGGTCTCCCTTGATTCATATTGGTTTGTCGCGCACGGGAAACATAAAGAACAATCAAGTGGTGTCCGAAATGCTATTGCGCTGTCAAATCAACCTGCGTCTGACTTCACCATTGCTCCGTTCAGTCAACTTTTTTCCCCTTTGTTTCTTGTTTTGTATGTTATTGATTTTGTTTTTTGTTTTTTTTTATTTTGCAGGTTGCTACGTGCTTTGGAATGATGTAAAGCCCTTTTTAGGGGCGTTGAATGCGGCAGAGTGGGAAACTCTAGTCCGGCTGTAAATTGTTATTTATAGGTTTGTACATGACATTTTGGGGTCGGTACGCGCGGCGTAAAAGAAACAGACAATGATTGTTAAAGAGAGAGAGAGAGATAAAGAGAGAGAGAGAGAGAGAGAGAGAGAGGGGGGTGCAGCAACAGAGAAATAGAAAAAGAGTTGGGCTAGGAGGGAATCGAGGGAGGTACACATGAGGTTACATGTGAGATAATAAGAGAGGAAAAACTAAAACTGACGGAGAAAGAAAGAGTGCTAGAAAGGGAGAAAGATAGAGAAAGAGACAGAGTGAGAAAAGGAGAGAGAAAGCGAGACAGGGAGAGAGGGAGGGAGTCATTGAGGGGGAGAGAGAATAAGAAATAATGATGAAATTTATACAACTCGTCTTGTAGAGAATTTATGGTTAATAAAATGGAGTCATTCAGTTGTTTAAACCAGAGGGAGAAAACATGCAAAGAAAATAACGACAATAAATAAAACAAACATAACAAATACATAAATAAAATTAATAAAAACACTGTTTTTTTTTTTAGTTTGTGGCCATTTTAGATGAGTTTCGAACAATAAAAAACGTGCATTAATCAAATGGTGTGCATTTCAGGTTTTCTTAAGATATTTAATAATAACAAAAGAACTAACACACACACACACACACACACACACACACATATATATATATTGTGCATTTAGACAGCATGTCCTCATTCACACAAGTATTGTTAAACAGCACGGAGTGTTTTTGCTTGATGAGCTTTTTTTTGTTATTTTTCCATTTTCCGAATTCCCGTTCGAAGAAAAATTTTAAAAAAATGTTAAAAAATGCTAATTAAGCAAAACCAATCCGTGCTGTTTAACAACACACACACACACACACACACACACACACACACACACACACACACACACACACACACACACACACACACACACATATATATATATATATATATATATATAAAGAAAAGGAATCAAGACTGTAAATCAAGATTTACAAGGGAATTTATGATAATAAGTCATAAAATGCAAAAAACTAACCGTCATAAATTGCTTTATGATTTAATGCCATAACCAGCAAATTCTTTGCTCAACTAAACTAACAATTGACTAATATTGTCATTCCTCTGAAGACAAGCATAGCATTCTTTGAAACTTTGTGGAATATGAATTTCTTTAACATTATTAGTGACGCATTCTGTCAAACAATATATATATATACATATATATATATATATTAACAAAAGTACCCGTCGTTGACTGGGTTCAAAAACATGGACTCTGATTTATGAAAGTATGATAGGGTTGTAAATTTGGGTTGAATTTGGGGGTATCAAAACCAAAGCAAAATATGATGAAAATAAAATTGAAATAGATAAACCCCATAATTTATTATACCATACCTGTTCACACTGAAACACTTATCACAATATTCTGTGGATCTATATTAAAAAACCTTGTTAAACTTTGTGACATATTTTCATTTTATGGAGGTCAGGAGCGAACGAACACCCCATAATTTTATTATATCATAGTTCCTCAAACTGAAACATAATTATCAAAGTATACTTACGCAGATAGATATGAAAAGTCTTTATTAAAGTTTGTGCCTATTTCGATTCTATGGAGGCCAAGCGCGAACGCAAACCCCACAATTTTATTATACCATCCCTATTCAAGTTAAAACATACTTATCAAAGTATTATTATGTACATCTATGTCAAAACACTTGTAAACGTTATTTTTAAATTTTTAAATTTTTTATTTCCATACTTGTGGACTAGGCGCGATCGCAGACCCCACAATTTTAATGAACCACCGTTCTGCCAGATCAAGCATACCCATTCCTGTCTCGATACATCTTCTATCATTATATGTAATCAGATTTTTAAAACAGTCAACCATATAGGAGCCTATTTGTGACTAGATACACACACACACACGCACACACAGACATTCAGCTTTATATTATATCATATTATATATATATATATATATATATATATATATATATATATATACATATATATTAAATGAAATTCTGAAATGTCGGATTACAGATTGTATAACACTGTAAACCTAATGTTCAAATAAATGTTAGTATCAATATTCATATGACAATCCCGAACAGATAAAGAATAATCAATACAACATAATAATCAATAAAACAAATAAAAATGGAAATTCTCAATCAAATTATGTAGAATTGCAACAAAATTCATTGTTTGATAAGGAGTACCACATTTTTTTCAAGTGTTTTGTTGATCCATGAATTTTCAAATGAATTGTTTCAGCTCATCGGAGAAAATGTCCACAAATACACTGAAGGGTTTTGAACTTGAATAGATTTTTAAAATTTTTGATGACATCTTTCTTTAGTTTTTACACACTTTGACTAAGACATTGAAAAGGTTTTAAAAAATGCAAAATTGAAACAATTTGTGACTTTACATATTTGCACACTTTCCAACATATTATTCATGACAGACTTCAGAATCTCTGGATTTCTATTTAACTCTCTTATTTCATTCCTGATGTTTCGTTCAATTCTTGCAGGGTTTGGGTTTTCTGTTTGGAGGTCTGCAGCGTACGGTACTGATTTACGGGCATTAAATCGCAATCCAAAGATTCTGCAACCTGTCATGAACAATGTTTTGGAAAGAGCACAAATATGCGAAGCTGAAAATGGGCAACATTTAAAAGACATTATTTTTCATGAATGAAAATTGTTTAACTTTTGCATTTAAAAAGAATTCCCAATATTAAGGTCAGAGTGTGTTATAATTCCAGAAAGATATAAAAATAAAGAATTTACTAGAGTTAAAACCCCTCAGCGACTTTTTGGAGACTCTTTATAACAGTGGGCGAGACAAGATCATTTTTCCCCAATTCAGTTATAAAAAAAAACTTCCATACCATCTCGTTTTTACGTGGTAAAAAAACTTTCATACCATCTCGTTTTACGTGGTAAAAAAACAAACTTCCATACCATCTCGTTTTACGTGGTAAAAAAAAAACTTCCATGCCATCTCGTTTTTACGTGGTAAAAAAACTTCCATACCATCTCGTTTTTACGTGGTAAAAAAACGCCAAATAATCCAATTTATACACACACATTTTCCGATTAACATAAACGTATGCATTGATATACACATACACGCTAGCAAGATATAAACATAAAAATATAGCTACAAGATAGCACAAATTCATGAGTATCTCTACTATTATATAAAAGGAGATTAATCTGTATGCGTTTGTGTATGTGAATTCGTTCCCTATGTACTCAGAAACGCCTTGGTCGATTGTTTTAAAATTTCACACTAATGTACTTTATATATCTGGGAATGTTCTTACTTAGGTTTTGTAATGGAATGCATCTGATAAGTGTCGAAAATTCATAATCGACAAAATCCGATTAAAAATAAAAGTTAAATTTTAGTCAAAGGTAACACTTTTATACAGCCTAACATCGCAAGTGCATTTGAGAAATTATATAACTAGAAAAGCATAAACGCCCCTATAAAAGCAACTGCAGATTCTTTCATAAAACAGAGGCGTGATCGATATAAATATTAATTTTAAAGCATAATTGAACCATAATATTTGACTTGTATATTTTTAATTTGATTTAAATGATTATCTGTATATATAAAATAGTAGAGTTTGGGTGCGTGTCTGTGTGTACAACGCTCCTACAACTCACACCACTGGACAAATCATAATCAAACCTGGCATGATGTTAGGCCCCCACCTAGAGATGGTGCACATCATTTGTCAAAGTTCAAGGTCATGGTTAAAGTTCAAGATCATAACCTATGTATACTCTCCTACAGCCAACTCCATTAGACCAATCATGACCAAACCTGACATGATTATGGTCTCCATCCTAGGCATAGTGCACAATATTTTTTAAGATCAAGGTCAAGGGTTAAGGTAATGTAGTGCGGTTCTTACAACATGCACATACTGCTTTGCTAGTGTAAAAAGTCATAAAATCAACAGTTGGTTCTTTGATAAGACAGAGGCGCGTTTGATACGAATGTTTATGATTAGAGTACAATTGAACCATGAGACTTGACTTTTGCATTTTAAACTTTTAGCGAAGTAATTATTTACAGATATTTGAAAAAAAATAAACAGTAAATTCTCTGTAGTTTATTGTAGATTATAATGTACTGTGGACTACAAGGGGTCCTTGCTAGAGCAGGGAATTAATCGATTGACGATAAAATGGGCGATTTCACCGCCTTTGATGACAATAAAATTATATAAGGGTGGAACATTTGTTGATCTTCATTCAATCCCGAACAACGTTGCGTCTCCCTGTTAGTATATATATATATATATATATATATATATATATATATATATATATATATATATATATATATATATATACTAGCAGAAGTACCCGTCGATGACTGTAAAGGAAGGGTTGTAAAGAGATAGCTTCGAATTTGAAGGTATCAAAACCAAAGCAAAATGTGATGAAAGTAAAAATAAAATAGATAAACCCCATAATTTATTATACCATACCTGTTCACACTGAAACACTTATCACAATATTCTGTGGATCTATATTAAAAAAAACCTTGTTAAACTTTGTGACATATTTTCATTCTATGGAGGTCAGGCGCAAACGAACATCCATAATTTTATTATACTATATTTCTTCAAACTGAAACATAATTATAAAAGTATACTTACGCAGATATATATGAAAAGTCTTTATTAAAGTTTGTCCCTATTTCCATTCTATGGAGGCCAAGCGCGAACGCTGACCCCACAATTTTATTATACCATCCCTATTCAAGTTAAAACATACTTATCAAAGTATTATTATGTACATCTATATCAAAAAGACTTGTAAAGGTTTTTTTTTAATTTTTTATTTCCATACTTTGTGGACCAGACGCGTACGCAAACCCCACAATTTTAATGAATCATCATTATGCCCGATCAAACATACCCATTTCTGTGTCTCGATATATCTTCTATCATTATATGTGATCAGTTTTCTATGATAGTCAACCATATAGGAGCCTATTCATGACCAGACACACGCACACAGACGTTCAGCTTTATATATATATATATATATATATATATATATATATATATATATATATATATATATATATACAGGGTGACCAAACAAAAACGGGCCCCAGCTCTAATTAGGCCCCGTTTCTTAGTGTTTTGTCCGAATGAAATAAAACTTTTGTCGTAACTAGTTTATTATACTCAAAACATCACACCAAAACACTAGGGTCTTTGGCTTTTTTTTATTCGTTCTACAGCATATGTTCTAGATGACTCCATTTAGCTTTGTTTTTTTTGGGTAACCTGTATATATATATATATATATATATATATATACATATATATATATATATACATATATATATATATATATATATCAGAAAAGTATATAAAGAGGAATTTACTAATAAAAAAACACATATAAATATAGTTATTCAATCTCAACCAGATAAAAAAGCTCAATACATACACTGAGGGTAGTAGAGCTTAGGGTAAATAATAAGAACACAGTTGTAAAGTAGAATTTGACAAGAAGTTTTTATTATTCGGAAGAATACACCAAAGTTGGGTGCTCCTTAATTCGAAGAGTTTCATAGAATGCTATTACTTCTCATCAGAGGAAACATTGTCAGCAGAATAATCATGTGTAGAATCCAGGTTTGTAGAAAAATCCGTTTGCAAACAGTCGAGTAATAAAGATTATTTTAATTCGTTAAAGTTTTTTTTCCTTTACGGACAATTCAGACGGCATAACAACTCGCATGGCCAGTAATAATGGTTTAAAGTGATAATAGAAAAAAAAACACAATTTCAAAAAGAACAACGGAAAAAATTACAACGGAAACGGCAGTAAAAAAGAAAGAAAAGAAAAGAAAAAGAAAACGAAAAAAGAAAATAATGAAAGAGGAAAATAGAAAAGAAGATAGAAATATAGAAAATATACTAAGCGTTCACCGCTTAAACAACTTGAGCTTGAAACCACGCATTTAGATGTACCCTGACCAGATGCCGCCAAGAAATGAGAGACAAAGGGGGTTATATACCGACACAATTTTAATAACATTTGGAAACCAGTAATGTTGTATGAAGATGGTAATAATAATAATAATAATAATAATAATAATAATAATAATAATAGTAATACTAATAATAGAAGTAAACACTAAAGAATAAAATATAAACAATGACAAATAATAATGAAAATATTAAAGATAATAAGAATAATATATATATATATATATATATATATATATATATATATATATATATATATATATATATAAGCATATCCATAATATAATAAGCATAAAATAATAATAATGATAAAAAATAATAAAAATACTAATAAAAGTAAAGATAAAGAGCAAATATAATAAAGCCAACGGCAGCCATAATAGACAAACAACATCAAAACAAAACCCAAGATTAGAATAATGGAAAATAATATGGAATACCATTTTTACAACATTAGGGAAGGTTGGGAACCACCCTAAGGCCACAATTAAACAGACAAAACCTAAAGAAGGTCTCATAAATTTATAGGAGAACAGAGGGCAAAGTAAGTGGAAAGAAATAAAGGAACAAATAAGGGTTAATTTCTAAGAAAGTGAGCTTATTTATGTTATATGATATGTGATAGTTGTTTCAAATTGATGATTAGGTGGATTACGGGATTTAATGAAAGTAATTTTAAAGTTATTGTATTTGTATTTTGACTTATGTTTGCATTGGAAAATTAGTTCGCTTTTCGTATTACTCACATTTTTACTTTGGGGATCTTATTATTCGTACAGCATAAATAATGCATATGTGACAAGACTTGGAGCCTGGCGTATATGGTTTGGATTTATCGACAACATACCAATTGATTGATCTCAGTTTTTTTTTTATTAAAGTCGTTAAAGATATCCTTGGTTATTAAACGAAGAGATGCAGTTGGATATTCTTAGCTTAATCAAAGTGGAAGTATATTCAATGCATGCATATTTTCAGTGGAGACTGTTTATTATTGCTGATGTGGTGATTGCCATAATCGTCCCAGGCTGGGAAAATGTAGATAATAATTGCTGCGACTATTTATTGAAGGGTCTGAACGAGGAGCAATAATGAGGCCAACAAGAAAGGTAAATTACCGTCATTGCTATACATGTCGCTAGTGTTGTTACCTGGTGGGGTAGATTGTGAAGCCAAAGGGGATTGATTGAAAGTAATTGATGGGGGATTGGAGGTTGTGAATGATTTGAAGTGCTTATTTAGGGGTTTAAGTAGGTATCTCAGTTACTGTGAAAGAATAGACAACCTCCATATGTATGCAGTTGTTACCGAAAGGGCAACCGCTCTTTTTTGTAGTTACAATTATTTTTAATAGCTAAGAGGAGAGGACTTACCCAGCTCCGCTTTAATTATGTATGTATATCTATCTATCTATCAATCTATCTATCTATCTATCTATCTATCTATCTATCTATCAATCTATCTCTCTATCTCTCTCTCTCTCTCTCTCTCTATATATATATATATATATATATATATATATATATATATATATATATATATACATGGTTGAAAGCCTTGACTGTCGTACGAGCGGTCGGGCTTCGATCCTGGCTTGAAGAAGTTGCATTCTAGCCATATTGATGAGCTGTAATACAGCGAAACAGTACTGTATGTGGATGACTATAATGCTCCTTATCTTGAGTTGAGCATATTGAAAAGTGATACACGAATTACCATTAGCGTATTAAGCGATGCTCTTTGTGTAAACAAATCGAGCTTAGGTATTTCATACGATGTCAAAACATCGTTAATTCTCTATCGCACAGCAGCCGCCGATTAGCGTAATGGTTAGAAGCCTTGACTGTCGTACGGGCGGTCGGGTTTCGATATATATATATATTCAATGACGTATCTCTGCTTCTGAAGCGTGACAGGGGTTGGGTGTATGGAGTCTCACATCTGCAACAAAGATATTAAACTTTCAAGTCATCTAAACATAACAATAAAATTTGTAATCAATCACCTCTAATCCATTTCAAGCCTCATACATTAGTTTCATGCATTTTCAATTACCAAAATTAAATTGATAAGATTTCTCATCTCCAGCACGCTGCTTAAAATCGGATGTAAAAACACACACACACACATACCAAGAAATACGTGACCAACTAGGACGGCGATGTGTACCAATGACAATGTTTAATTAAATATTTTTTTCTTTTTCGTTGCTATTGTTTTTGACTTATTCTTTGTAGAAGATATTTATTCCAAGAGTAACTAGAAGATCGTCAGATTCTCTCGACTAGAACACGACATAACGAATTTATCATCGTCTCATCCCTCGGTACATATCTAAATTAAAGATACACATGAATAAATATAAAATTTCCACTAATATACATATATATATATATATATATATATATATATATATATATATATATATATATATATATATATATATAAGTGTGTTTAACATGTTTTATTAACTATATATATATATATATATATATATATATATATATATATACAGGAAATTAAAGATACACATGAATAAATATAAAATTTCCACTAATATACATATATATATATATATATATATATATAAGTGTGTTTAACATGTTTTATTAACTATATATATATATATATGTATATATATATATATATATATATATATATATATATATATATATATATATAAGTATGAAAATCATTTCACCAAGGCATGAAAATCGTTAAACAAAATGTTTTTAATATAATAAATAAATCCAAGGTAATTTTTGATTAAATTTAAATTAAATTTTTATACCTTACTTTATAAAATTTATAAAAGTTCACTTTGAAGATAAATAAATTTCAAATTGAATCTTGTACCTTTATTTTTAAAGCCTATAGTAAAAACATTTTGTTTAACAATTTTCATGACTTGGATGAAATACTTTTCTAACTTGTATCTTATCTTTTTAAGATTATATTTTGCAACCGTCTTCTCTCTATTTCAGTTCGTATTTCTCCTCATACCATAACTCATTTTTGCAACCTCCTCTTTGTATTATTACAGGTCTGAATATTCTCTCTGTTTCAGTTTGTATTTCTTCTCACACCACAACTCATTTTTGAAACCCCCTCTTTGTATTATTACAGGTCTGAATATTCACTCTGTTTCAGTTCGTATTTCTCTTCACACCACAACTCATTTTTTGCAACTCCCTCTTTGTAATATAGGTCTGAATAATGAGAAAATCTGATATTTTAAAACAAAAAACGTTAAAATCACTTTTTTAGATTAATTTTTTAAACTTCTTTCAGAATAGAAAATCTTTAAAATTTAATAAGGAACATATTTCATATAGGTTTCATTAACAAGTATTCAGTCCATAACGAGAAAAATAGAGATGAAAATTTCAAAAGGACTGTATAACTGGTTACGGTCAATAGTATTCCTCGCCAACGGAAATCTTTGCTATTATTATTATTATTATTATTATTATTATTATTATTATTATTATTATTTATTTATTTTTTTTTTTAAACAGTTTTTGTCCTGCTCTTTCGCGCGAGGACTAATATATATATATATATATATATATATATATATATATATACATTGGTCACCTTCGTGCAAAATGAAATATTTCTAGTCCGTGTCGTTGAATACTCTATGCATTTTTACTGTTTATACTTGATGATTTAGAATCAGTGCATAAGTAATGTAACTCAATCCCTCTGTTAATCTTTGCTGGCTTGAAGGTGGAATACGAAAGGGAGAGGTTTGTAACTGAGTTCGAATCTGATGATTGACGGTACTTGTCACTTCATACACTAATGATTACGCAAGCCGAAACACTATTGTCTCCAAGTACAAAAATTGTTAATATTCATTTTTAAAATATTATCGCCATATATAAAATTGTTTAGCTGCTTTTACAGGGAAAACATCATTATGTTCATCAAAATGCATCGTAGGAGCATATTTTGTTTTCGGGCTGTACTAATATATATATATATATATATATATATATATATATATATTTATATGTGTGTATATATTACATTTTCACCCCAAATAAGGCACATTGCCACTTTGTTGTAGGGGGCTACTATTAGGGATATAGACATCAGGGGTACTGTATAGGGAGTTGGGCGGCAAGCTGTCAGTTCACGTTACACTTGAACTTCTGCATGTCAGTACAGTTGGGGAAGCAGGGACCCGGAAGGGAATTCCAAAGTCTAGCTGTTCTGGGGAAGAAACTACTGGAGTAGAAGGCTTTCTTACATCTAGGGATCTCTGCTGTATAGGGGTGGGATTTAGCTGTTTGTCGGGTTTGTCGGGTGTATTTACGTCGAGGGGGCACAAGTGATTGCAGTTCATCAGAGCATTCACCGTGAAATACTTGTAGAACAGGCAGAGGGATGCAACGTTTCCTCGATGGGAGAGAGGCTGAAGTTTAGATGACAGTTCAGGACCTATCAGATTGGCGACTTTCTTTTGAACCTTGTCTAGAAGCGAGATACTAGTGGTAGATGCACCAGCCCAAATATGACAACAATACTCCATACATTGGCGAATGGTGGCCTTATAGAGGTACAGGATTCTTTCGGACGTTAGTATCTTTCTAGCACGGTAGAGAGAACTCGTCTTCTTCACAGCGGTCCTGGCGATACTCTCAATGTAATTGTTCTAACTCATATTTCCTGTGAGCGTTAGGCCGAGGAGTTTAAAATATGTACTTTCAAATAAAGAGCCATTGGCCATTGCTATTGGTGGTAGAGAACGTTTCTTGTAATTATTGAACCAAACGAGTTTACTCTTGGCAGCATTGAAAGTGACCATCCATTTATGTCCCCATTCCACTACAGATCGGAGGTCATGCGCTAGTGTTTCTGCCATTTCTTTAGATATGTGTTCATTTGTTTTCCTGTCGTGTCTGATGTATATATAAATTTAATTGGCCCATCATCACCTTCGTCGTGATCGTTAGGGAGTTCTGCTATTTTGAACGCTTCTTCGGTTTGGCATAGACACTGCAACTCATGCCCACCTGTTTACGTGCTGTGTATTTTGGGTTTGGTTTTATTTATTTATGATGAACAGAGTGTGTCCGCCGCCGTATAACTGGACACCCACTGCCTTGTGGGCCAAAGTTCTTTAACCAAATGCTAAGGGTGAGGTAACCATGACAGAAATCTCTAGAGAAGCTTAGCCCCTGTCAGTTGCGTCATGCATGACACACCTGTGTATGGAACATGCTCTGGTGCTCAGCAACCGAACACCCAGACATGGATCAAATAGCATTGGACGGAGAGGGCTCCCATAAGCCGTGGTGAAGCAACTCCTCTGGGAAAAGCAAACCCCTGATTAAAAAAAACATAAATCGGAAGTCCAGTACCCGCATTAAGCTGATTTGAAATTTTACTGCTGGTTTTCTTGCTCTTGATTGTTGCCAGATCTCAACATTTTGAACCGAGAGCGAGACGTAGCTGTCATACAAAGCTAAAGCTCTGCAATAGCATCTTTGTACAGATACTCCCTTAGACATTTGTCTGCAAAAACAGTCCTCTGACGATGGGGAAGTTGTGACGCGTGTAGGCCTTACGGGGCGGTATGCATGTAATAACTGATTTACCACCATTATATGTATGTATGTATGTATGTATGTATGTATGTATACTAAAGAGAATAGAGTAATGGATTTGACAGACAGAGAAAATACAGAGAAAGAATTTAAGAAAGAGTGTGTGTGTGTTGGAACATATATCTCCGTGTTTGCGTAAAACTAAATGTCGTAAAGAAATTTGGCTGCTAAAGAACGAGTAAAAAAATAGCGGAATGACAGAGAACGATACATACGGAGATAGATTACGACAAAGAGATAGAAAGAACGAGAGAAAAAGAGAAAACAAAAGAGATACACTTCGAGTTTACATGTTCTTTCGGTTTCGAAGTGATATTTCTGTGTTTCTTGTTCGCAACGATGTCATAGCATAAATTATGACGTCATGTATTATCATAGAAGATGATATTAAAGATGACGTCATAGTAGATGATATCTTCATGACGTACCCTATGGCATCATGATATGAGGACAAAACTGAAAGTAGATTTTCTGGTTAACGCCGAACAGTCTGCTATTATATATATATATATATATATATATATATATATATATATATATATATATATATATATATATATATATATATATATATATATGCGTGTGCGGATAATAATTGGAAGAAGAAATCGAAACCTCATACTCTTCTAATCGTCGCTATTCTATTCGAAAAAGTCAGAAGAAGACAAGCGTACAATCAATATCGGTATTGAAACCGGATGCCTGTGCGAGGGGTGGATGTTTACTAATTCACTTTGATTCTAATCAAAGCCATAGAAACGCTATTTTTTGGACGTAATACGATTCATGAGATAGCGGGGAGGGGGGCGGGTCTGGCGAGCAACTCGGAATGGTTGAAACCCGACAAGATTTTCCCGTTTGAAAACCCTTTGTCCATTTCTGACTGAAGATACAGTATGATTGGAAGATCCGAGGGTGGTATAGTACTATTGTTGGGAATGTGTTCGCGCCACACGTCCATAGGATTGAAATGTGTTACAAACATTACAAGGGTTTTCAGGAAGAACCCTCATCACAAGATATTTTTTAAACCAACATTAATCATAAATATGCTTCAAAGGTGATCTAATAATATCGTGGGGTCTTTGTTCGCACCAGACATTTATAGAATAAAAATATTTTTAAATACGGCAACAGATGAAGGATACGACTTTAGAATTTCAACGTTTTGTTG
This sequence comes from Euprymna scolopes, assembly GCF_053919585.1. Taxonomy (NCBI): domain Eukaryota; kingdom Metazoa; phylum Mollusca; class Cephalopoda; order Sepiida; family Sepiolidae; genus Euprymna; species Euprymna scolopes. Next base: position 10,083,353 of record NC_136499.1, on the reverse strand, counting down.
TTATATAATGAAATTCAACATGTTTGATTGTGGGGTTGTTTCTATAACGAGTGTATATACGTGCGTTCATGCACCTATAGTCTATATAAATCTACGTGTGTATAAAACCGATGCTCGTGTATCATCTAGTGTTTCTAATTGTTCGTTGTGGGTGGGTGTGTACATATTCAAGTAGAGTTCACATAACATAGATAAGGTAACAGTCATTAGTTCAGTACAGGTTCAACAAACATGACATATAAGCACAATGGTTGATAACGAACTAGTAACCTTAGGTTTAACAACCTTCGTCTCTTGGACACTGCAAGCAAACATTTCACTGTGAAACAGTAGTGTGCAATGGCGTACCAACATCATGCTGCGACATGCACTTGTGACGAAGGGTTCATCATTATGTGTGCATGTGTCACTAAATGTATATGGTGATTTTTCACTATCTGGACCCTAAGTTTTTTTGTTGCAGTCTATATATGTTCCAATGTTAGGATCGTCTGAATGTTCATATGTAGGTGTGGTTTGTGTGTGTGTGTGTGTGTGCGTGCACGCGCGTGTGTATGCGTGCGTGTGTGTGTATGTGCGTGTGTGTGTATGTGTGCGTGTGTGTGTTTGTGTGCGGTTGCGTGTTTGTGTGTGTGTGCGCGCGTGTGTGTGTTTGTGTATGTGTGTGCGTGTGTGTGTCTGTGTGCGTGTGTGTGTGTGCGTGCGTGCGTGTGTGTGTGTGTGTGTGTGTGTGTGTTAGACATGCATTTTCCGACATACCTTATTTTCATGCGTCTTTGATCTTGGTCCACCTGGAATTAATCGTCTTCTCGGGGGTTGGGTGGGGTAGGGAGGCTGGAACCTGTTTGAACGAATATTCATCCAATTCCAAGAACGCTGATTATATTTTATCTAGTTTTTATTCACTGTCCAAGTGTCAATCGCAGAAGAATGGAAAGTGAATATCTTTTCTTGAGTGGTTAATTCTAGGTCTCCGTTCTGAGGCACGTCAGCTCCCTTCCCAGTGAAGGACTTATTTTTTTTTCATATTAATTCTCATTTTCACAGTTAAGTGTTTCCCTCGGGGATTTACTACGCTTTCTCTTTTCTTTAGTCCTTACATAATCTGTTAGTAGATTAGTCAAATGCTTCCACGACTGCCAAAGTCAATCTCCTCTTGTAGACGGTTCCCACATTCTCACTTTCTCTTTTATCTGTAGTCTATATATCAAAACCTACTCACCCCTTGTCACCATGTCAATTCCATTGTCTATTGTTTATAATATGGAAACCCTAAATCTATTATATCTCTGTAATATTTTATTCATAAACATTCCTAAATCTAAGTTAACATTTCTCCTGTAGATGTTTACATAATATTATAGCTAAACATTCCATTTTTCAAAACATTCTCCACGCATATTTCTTTTTACATAACAGTTAAGAAATCAATAATAATAATAATAATCGTTCAGTACTTTAGCATTACCCGCCACAACATAACACAGATAGTACAATGTGATCATAGCCAAACATAAATCTGGTTAACTGCCTTAAAAGATTCGTACAAACCTGTCCCCTCAGCAGCCTATAGTGTAAAAAAAAAGAATGAAGGAAAGAAAAAAATGGCTGCTGTTTTTTTTTTATATTCTTGCGATCTTATTACCTTACATGCAAATGAGATGCTTTCGGTTTAAATAAAGAAACTAATTTTAAGAAAAGTGTCAACAGCAGTGTGTTAAATTTAACACCGGAAATTGTTAGTTGGAAGTTCAATATAGTTAACAATTTATCACCGAGTAATAATAAAATACTGGGAAGGGAAAACTTGGAGTTACCTAGGATAGGAAGCATATGTAGATTCTCTAACATTTCATTCTATAATGAACGAACCAACACCGACACTTATTAAAATAAAATACGCATCAAGTGCACTTGAAAGCCAAATCACAAGGTAATATAAGGAAAAAAACCCCAAATATTTTACTTGTTTGAAATTTGTCACAAATATATTTCAGAGGTATACTCCATCTTCAGTGTGTTGTTTTTTTCCTTTTCTTCTTCCTTGTCATGTTGTAAAGTTAGAGAAAGAAGTATGTTTGTAAAGAGCCGCTGGTTGCATCTCAGCGGTTGCATTTTGAAATGTTTGAATTGTGCGTAGGCAACGCGAGAATAACGTCAAGGATGAGAGTTCATATAGAAACGTTGTTTTAATTTGAATAAAATTAAATTTGGCTTCCAATCGCACTTTATGCGTATTTTATTTTATTCAAATTAAAATAACGTTTCTATATGAACTCTTATCCTTGACATACACACTTATTGTGTTTTATATAAGACTAGCAACGGGTACCCGGCGTTGCCCGGGTGTTTATAGGTGTGTGTGAAAAAACCCCGAAAACGTGAAAATAAAACGAAGCCTTCACGACGCGCAGTTGGAAAATAGTAAAGTGCTAAAAAAACAGGTGCGCGTTTTTGATTGACGTGACGGGGATAGGTATTCAGCAGTTAGCATTTTGTGCGGGACAGTTTGGAATGAGGTGAATAAATCGGTTTGCTTGTTTTTAAAAACCCGCTCCCTATTTATTAGTAGGAGCGAAATGAAAGCTACAGTCTAATATGACGAAGTCGACATTGAACAAACGTTACTTAGCTCTCTTGAGACAACTGGCTTCGGCCAGTGATTAGAGTCGAATTTCGCTTTTTTTATACCGAAAACCGAATGTAACGCGTGTCGATGCGGGAAATGTCGAATAATTAACGTTTGAAAGTCAATAAAATTAAATAGACAGGCGAGCTCCGTGAGTAACTCTGAGATATTACAATTTATAGATGATATAAAAAGTTTTAAGAAGTTGTGAACCGAGCAAGCGCTTCTCTGAAAGAAGCCTTTTGTGGATATCGAAGAAAAGCGTACATACATACATACATACATACATACATACATACATACATACATACATACATTTTCGCTTTTATATATATAGAAGACAAACAATGCTCGTAATTTTTATTGGAGTTTGGAAGTTCTTGATTGCCTATATTTTCCTTTGCAACGTTGGAACACAAGTCCCACGCGATCAAGCATAGAGGCAAACTATTCAAAGTCTCAACATATTTATTTTAGTGTTGCTTTATTCATTTATTCGTTTATTCATTCGCTTCTCCATCTATGATTCCAACCAAACGTGATCTTAAATATTACAGAGGATAAGGACAACATCGATACCGTCAGTTTCAAATTCAAACAAAAGGGACCTATAATAGATCTCTTTTACTAGATCCTCTTCAACTATTTTCTCAGATCTTCTGTAATCTCTATATAAATAAAATGAACTCATTTTTTCACGTCGGATTTTGACCTTAATAGGATTAAAAATCAAGATATTTCATGCAAATATAATATGCACAAACGGCAGAACAATATCTGAGGTGTGTTATAGGCTTATTATTTTTCAAATTCCTCGATAATCTTAGATTTCTATACTTTTTCTGCTGAGAAGTCACGGCCAAAATCGGTTAAGATCAATGGAAGTGGTAAAATATTTTCTCTCTAATAAATTCCTCCTCCCCCTGCCACCACTTAACACCGTTTGGGGATCGTTCACAAGGAACAGTTGAGAAGAGAACACTGGTTTGGCTTCGTAGTTCTTTCATGTGAAGTTATTTAAAATCACTAAACTAAGCTGCAGTGCTCTGTGGCGTATTGGTTAGCGTGCTGGACAATTCACATTATATTTTCAAGTTCGCGCCGACCTACCGTAGTCGTTTTTTTTTTTTTTTTTTTTTCCTAAACAACTGGAATGGACTTTTCTTGGTGGCCGAACTGTTAACGTTGCAGATGTTTTTTTGTTTTTTTGTTTTTTTTTCACACTTTATTTTCCTACTTTTACTCATGACTCCGGGTTTGATCCTTCCTACTTACCTACCATAACAATTTTTAAAACTCCCCCCCCGTCCCGGAAACAAACACTCGGGCAACGCCGGGTACCCCCGCTAGTAAATATATAAAAAAAATATTACGTTTTATCTTTGAATTATTTACACCATTAAAACTGTGCTGGGCTTCTCTTCCATTGATTTCCCGACCGTACAAACGACAGTCAAAACTCCTCACCATTATGCTATTCGGCTGATGCTGTCCGGGTAGTGAATTAACGATGTTTTGACACTGTCCAAACGCATAAGCTCGATTTGTTTACACAAAGAGCATCGCTTAGTACACACACACACACACGCATATATATATATATATATATATATATATATATATATATATATATATATATATATAAAAAGAGAGAGAGAGAGAGAGAGAGAGAGATTTCTCGTTGATTTTTTTAACGATAAATACGTTTAAATAGCACCTTCGCCTCGAAGCTCCTTTTTATTTACTTAGAAAGTCGCTCATAATTTATTTGGGCGTATACAATATATTTTAATTTAAAAAAGCTTTTTATTATTTTTTAAATTATTTTAAATTATTTTTTATTTTGAAAACAGTATACCCTGCCATGGCTTGTACGAGCGGCAACGTAGTTTTATTGTGGAAATAATTATATTTCATCTCAAATTCGAACTATATAAATTTAAACTAGATTGAATGTAACTTAATAAACAACCTTTACCTCATTTGATTCACCTTTTATTGTTCACATTCAACTTATGATTGAAGTATCCTAATGTTTACGTCAATTTAAAAAATTAACTTCCAATTGGGAAGGCAAAATGAAACTCCGCACAATGGAAAATTATTATTTAAATGTAACTTTAGAAAGTTAATGAAACACAAATACAACAGGAATACAATTAACTAGTGATTAGGTTAATGTACAAATGTCTTTTTTGACGTTCAACTATATATATATATATATATATATATATATATATATATATATATATATATATATATATATATATATATATATATAAACATTATTTTTGCACCAACCTAATAATATTTAGTAGTACAGCCCTTTTGCAATTTGACAGCCTGCAATCGTTTCAAATCTGTGTCTGAGGATGTGGATCTTGATAGCATTGTGCATTCCTGGAATTAGTCTGTAACAGTCTGTGAAATACTCCTTACATATATCTGACTTCTCCTTAATTTTTGCCCAACGTTCTTTTAGATTTAAAAAAATCATTGCGTACCTGTTGCTTTATGTAATACCATTCGATAGAATTTAGGTCTTGAGAATTGTGCAGGCCAATCCAAACACGGAATATCATGCTCTTCAAGGAACCTTTTGACATTACCAGCTGTATGCATGGGAGCGCTATCCTGCATGAAGATGAGATTATCATCCAAATTCCGGCCAAAGTAGGGTAGAAAATGCTCGGTCAGCATATTAATGTACTTGCTCGAATTAACTCTACCTTTCAAGCGAACTAAAGGCCCTGGACCATTGGCAGTAATAACGCCCCACACAAAAACTGAATCTCCATCACCACGAACGTTGAAACTGCGCACCCAGGATTAAATTCTTCGTCTTTTCGTCGACAGACGTACTGCCTACCATCACTGCCTACCATATTGAACTTGCTTTCGTCGCTAAAAATCACTTCCGACCAATATAAGGAGTCATGAAGTTCATTGCATCTGACAAAGTTCAGACGGCGCTTTCTGTCTTTTACAGAAATCATTGGCTTTCGTATTGTAACACAGCCTCGCAAATTTAATTCCGTTAATCTGTTATTAACTGCAGAAAGAACACTTTTTAAACAAGATTACACTGCTGTTGGATTTGGGGAGCCGTTTCAAATCTGTGTCTGAGGATGCGGATCTTGATAGCATTGTCTTCCTTGTAAGAGGTAACTCATAGGAAGATCAGACTTAGGGGCATCACGAACACTACCGGTTCTTGGTGCTTTTGCACAGTCATTCGTATCGTTGTCTCATCAAATTTCAATCTGTAGCCGATTTCCCGATTGGATAAACCAGAATGTTGGAGTATCATAAGGTCCCAACGATCACTAAGAGAAAGTCGAGGCATATGGACAAAACGTTACATTGTATAATCTGAAACAACAACAATTACGATTAGAGATGCTTTGTTGCCTATTAAGAGGATATTTGAAGCTGGTTCTAAGCGCATTTGTTACTGCAGAGTTTCTTTTTGCCTTCTCGATTTGAAGTTAATGTTTTAAATTGACGTGAACACTAGGATACTTCAATTAAAAGTCAAATATGTACAGGTAAAATTATTGCGGAATAAAGGCGAATTAAATGAGGTATATGTTATTTAAGCAGTTACATTTAATATTAGAAAAATTTGAGGTTTTGGAAAAAATTACAAATTGGATTTTCTTTTTGGCGCCATTATATATATATATATATATATATATATAAATATGTATATATATGTGTATGTGCGTGTGTGTATGTGTGTGTGTGTGTGTGTGTGTGTATTCTGCATGAGAAGCTAATTATTTTCGGCGGACACCGGCATATCAATCCGATAACGAGGCCTGCGTTGCGGAAGAATCTTGTAAAGAACTCTCGGAGGGAAGACGATCACAACTATTGAGGCTTTGACGGGGTCAGAGGTCACACTATTTGTAAATTCAATCGCTAGTTTGTAATGTTTGGTTTGCTTGTTTTATAGTGGATTTTATCGTTTTTGTTCTCTGCCCCGCAGAACATGGATGAGTTTTGCGATGAAAGTAGGAAAATGGTTACAGCATTAATGTTTGATACATTTTTAAGTTAGGAAATCAGTCAGGAAGTGAGGGATAGAAAGAGAAGGGGGAAATGTGAGGAAGGAAAAGGGGAAAAAGGGTGGGTTGTTGTTTTTGGTTTTGGTTTTGCAGAACATAATTAATTTTGGCAAAAGGTAGTAGACAAACAACACAATAAAAAGGTCAGGTAGATAGAAAGGTAGCTTTTACTGATTATTGTAACATTTATTTATTGTATAGTTTATTTATTTATGCCCTTTTCTATTCGTTGATTGTTGTAACTGCAAAATCCTTCTTGCTTATGTTTTTAATAGTTGACTTAATTAGATTCTCCAACCTGGATGAGGTAATGCTAAGACAATAGAAACTCCAAATGACCTCTTTTTTCGACATCGTTTTCCGTCGTTTTGGGTTTTAATTTTTAACTGAGCCTTAAGAGATGTAGTTTTGTATTGTGCTATAAACAATATGGTACTGGCAGTGCCATAAATAGAGGTTATTCTGTGTCTAGATTAGGTTAGATAAGGTTTTTTTTAAATTTTAATTTACCAGCCAAGCAAAGCTAACCATTAGTAAACTAAGGAATATATATCTACAATTATATAAAAGGAATTTTGCGTGTATGTGTGCTTGTGAGTTCGTTCCCTATGGACTTCAAAACAGCTGGGCCGATTTTTCTAAAATTTTACACAAATGTAGTTTATGTTACTGGGAGTGTTTTTAGATAGTTTTTGTACATAATTATAGAAAATCGCTTATCGAAAAAATTTTTTAAAGATGGAACGATTTTAACCAAAGTTATCACTTTTACGTAGTCTAACATCACAAGTTTATTAAAAAAAAGTTTTATCACTATCGTACAAACAATTGTTTCCAGCATATGAAATCAAAAGTAGGTTCGTTATATGACAGGGGCGCGTCCGAAATGAATGCTCCTGTTTATAGCATAACTGAAGCTTTATACTTGACTTTTGCATTTTAAACATTGATGATAGCCATTATATATAACAATAATTTTATAAAATAAACAGTAGGTTCTCTACAGTGTAATGTATTATAGATTAAATAGCGCGGGGAGGAATGTGAAGCTTTTTCCCGATGCACAGCGATGGGTCCCCAAATAGAGATTCCAATGACTCGATTTGATTGAAAAAAATAGGCGATTTCACCGATTTTGATGACAATAAAATATGGGAGGGTGAAAAATCCGTTGATCCTTATTAAATCCTGGGAAACGTCGAGTCTCCCTTCTAGTACGACCATATATTGTGTTAGAAATGTTACATTACGAAATAATATTATGAGCGTTATGACGGATTTGTCAACTAAGTTATCTAGTGTACTTGAAAACTTCCATCGTTTTTCTCTTCTCTGGCTATGTCGTGTTTTATGATAGACTCAAATAAAGAAGAAAAAAACCGCTATTAATCATATTGTGATTAAATATTAATGTCAACGTATGTGCATTTCCTTTAGACAAACGAAATAGTTCCTCGTTAATTTTATATTTCAGACTTGACATGAGCTCAGCCACGGCCACCACCCTAGATGATTAGAACGACAGACAATATAACAATATGGCGTTTAATAATGGTAGACCGAAACAAGCGCCAACAACTTTCTCCATTCTTTGTCTGTGCCCAAAATCAAACGAAAATTCTATGAGCAGAGTTTCTTTCTTAGAATATCGTGTGTCTGCTTCCTGGATGACTATAACATGGTCGTCCTCAAATTCAATGTGAATACATCCCTATAGAGTTGTCCATTTAGAATATTTAGCCCTATCCAAGTTCCACCATAACTGATCTTGTTGTCTTACCATCTGTCTATCACAACTCTTATCCTAGAGTGGCTGTTGGGCCTTGATAACTCTCCCAGTAAAAGATAAACACACAAAAATACATCGTAGAGAGGTAAGTGAGTGGCTAATTGAAAAACATTAAACGATCCGAATATATTTAGTAGGGTACCGCTCATATGTGCATTAATATGTTTAGAATAAGAAAAGATATGCCTGAGATGTTCCCATTTCACCTGAGATGTAAATAAACTTGAGTGAGAGACAAGTGGAGAAAAATATTTTATAAAGAAGTTCGAACATGTATAAAGATGCAATATAAAACTGACCCATGTCAGACTAAGTAAACTGCGATTTCAAACATTAGTGTGTTCGACTGGCCGATGTATTGACGGGCAGAGTCGCTTTTTAATATGTGTAGACCCATCTAAAAAGTATTAATCACGTTGTTTGTGTTATGTCAAAACACACAGCAGAGACCAACAAAGTCGTGTGTTTGTCTATCCTCCTTTGTTCATCTCATTCTCTATTTCACCTTTCTTTCTTTTTTGTCTATCTTTCTCTCTATTCCTCCCCACTTTCTCTCGAAATCTAGGATAAGATAAGGTATGTGTGATCAAGTCAAGGGAATTAGCTGCTGCCATTTTTATCTTCCGATCCCAACCCTTTCCCAAATCCAACTCCAAGGGAATCAGGTTTGATTCTGGGTGGAGATTGAGGGCGACAGGTCAATCGCGCACGCCTTGGATGCACGGGTTGAGGTGAGGGGCTTAATTTGAATCACCCTAAATCTAATAAGGACAGCTAGATTAACTCCCACTGACATATGTCAGCATTGGCCGCACTGTATCTACCGTCAACGACATGTCATGGCAATGGTTTCACTCTCTGCTGACTAATAGTCATTTATACTATTTCGGGAGGAGGGTGTGCAAATAGCAGACTGACCGCAGGTGTTGGAGCCATTGGGAGTGAGGCGCATTTGCTTTTAGGGTCATTACTTGAGGCTTGTCTGTTTTTCTTTCTTTAGACATAAACATTGATTTCCTAACTTCAAGCGCCAAAGAGATAAAGAGTTTTTTTTTCTTTCTGGTAAGCCTAAATGTTTCACTTCTTTTTTATGTTTTATTTTTTATCTTTTATTTCTAGATGCAGCTAGGTAGTTCAAGAATTTGTCTCCGACGATGTTTTTGGTGTTTCAAATTTTCAAATTGCTGAACTAGGCTAGGCTAGAAACTTTACTACTTTACTGAACCGTTTTTGCAGAAGTTGTAATTTTGATTTCAAATAATGCATATTCAAATAAGTTTTCGTTAACACTGCTACTTTATATAATATTTTAAAGAGCGTTTTTCGCTCTGGCTAATCATGTAGACTACAATCGTTCTAAAACAATTATGTCTTTTTTCAGACCGTTGACTACAAGATCGAAAAAAGGCAAATTCGCACAATTTTCTTATTTCAATTCAAGCTAGGTCGAAATGCTGCTGAAACAGATCACGATGATACCATGCGTCTGGCCTAGGAACTACTAGTCAACGCATATCACGATGCTGGTTTAAGAAATTTCAAGGCGGCAGCGAGATACTTTAAGATGAGCGTAATGGTCAGCCATCGGATGTTAACAACGATCAATTAAGAGCCTTAGTCGAGGCCAATCCACGGACAACTGTTCGAGAACTTGCTTCTGATTTTAAAGGAAAATATACGACGACTGCCAACCATTTGAGAGGGATTTGAAAGACAAAAACTTGATACATGTGTGCTTCACGAATTGAACGCCAACCAAAAGAAACGCCGTTATGAAGTGTCATCTTCCTTTCTTTTACACAACAAGAACGACCTGTTCCTCGACCGGGTTGGGATTTGCAATGAAATGTGGGTGCTTTACGACAACAGGCGACAACCAGCTCAGTTGTTATACGCCTACAAATCTCCACGACACTTCCCGAAGCCAAAGCTGCACCAAAAGGAGATCATGCTAACTATTTGTTTGGGAGGGGGGTCTGTGACTGGTCTCATCGATTAAAATTTTTTGAATGCAGGCGAAAACATTACGGCAAAGATGTGCATCAGAAACTTAGACAAAAACACGCAGCATTAGTCATCAAAATAGGCCCAATTCTCATCCGTGACAACGTCCGACAGTATGTTGCTAATCCGATTCTGCAGAAGTTGAATAAATTGGGTTACAGAACTGTCTAATCGGCCATACTCTCCAAACATCTTACCAACCGACTCCTACTTTTTCACGTATTGAGAAAACTTTCTGTGTAAGAAATGCTTCAAAACCTAAGTGATATAAAAAATACCGTACGATTCATCGCCACCAGAACGTCAGTTTTTTACCTTACTCGTTTTGCGTTGGCAAATGTGTGTTGATTCTGATGGTGCTTATTTCGATCAATAACTTATTGCTTAAGTCGAAGTTTGTTCATCTGAATGTAAAAGTTAAAAACTGCAAGAAATTTCATATCAACCTGATTGTCCAGAACAGACAAATCTATCTCTGGGCAATTTTTCTAATTGTTGGAAAATGTTCACCAAACACTAATCATTTCCTATACACTTAGGAAGGATGAAAGTTCATAAAATTTTACTTCTAGTATTGAATTTGCTTTTAGTTCAATAAGTTTCATTTGTGCATTTCCTTGGAATGCTATATTCATTAAGCAGAAATGGATTTATAAATGCAAAAATTCGGTTTTCTAAAAAAAAAAAAAATTACCGAAACGATTATCAATGACCTCTTGTCGTGATTTTTTACTTTGAAAGATTGACGATAGTTTCAACGCATTCATTTTGTTCTTTTAAATATGGCAGTATCCACAAATCCTTTTTTTTTCTAACTGAGAAATAAACAATTTTAACTTCATCTTGAATGTATTGATATAATTTACTAAACAACGAAACAATTGGTCTTTGCCCTGCAGCTTAAGACTGACGTCATTGAGATGGTTGGTACATCAAGAAAAAATGGTAAATCTAACAACCAGTTTTCATTACACAAAAAGGCCATTTTCTTCGGGCGACTCTTCTGTTTTATGGCAAGTGCTCAGCTGAGCTCCAATCTATGGCCCTCCCCGCACCAAACTTTCACAAAAAACACTTGTCTAGGCAAAACCACTATCAATAATTTCCCACACTTTTTACCTGTGCCTAGACCTAAATGTAGATTCTATAAACAAAGCTTCTTTCTTACAACTACACGCCTGTAGAAATCTCTTCCGTTTCCCTGCTTTTCAACTGACTACAATCTGATTGTCTTCAAGTCCAACATAAACAAATTCTTGATGAACCGTCCTCCTAAGTAATCTAATTTACAAAATTCCCACTACTTATGTTTACTACGCTATAATTACACTGACTAATGTATACCCATTAACCCTTATCCTCGAGTGCCCTCCGGGCCTTGATAAGTGGTGATTCTAGTGTAATAAAAAAGATAGGTACGGCAAACAATGGTAGAAAAACTATGTTGTTGATTTTTAGACGAATTAAAATCTATTAAAATCCATTATTCTTGAGCAACTTTTTCCCCAGAAAGATAAATGTTTAAATTTTATCATATGAAAAGCAGACAAACATAAAACATTTTCTACTATTTTTAATAGAATTTGTAATTTTATCACAAAAACAAAACACCATTCATCGCCATTTTTGTCTCGATGGATAACACATTTATATATTTCTTAAATTTTTTTTTAATAAATTAATATTTTTTGTCTAAATAAGATTTAGGATGATTTGCTATAAGAATATGCAAAAATATGACATTAATACCTGACTTTCAGGTAACTCCATCTTTTATCTCAGTCTATAGATTTCTCGTGGCGAAATTAAAAAATCCAAAATTTGATGATAATTTCGGAGAAACTCTGGTAGCCATTACATGAATAAATGAAGCCATTTAGTCCTCTATATTTCCATGTATTTTTAACGTTTGTTTTGACGATTTTTCCGATTAAGTGAAAATCAACATTATAATAATGTCAGGCGCCATATATAACGGAGAAAACTCCTGCATCTAGTATCACACTTGGTCATCTTGACTCTTTCTTGCCACAAGAATCAAGTGTCACTGGACGGGAGAGAGAGTGTGGTAGATGCAAAAGTCTCTTATACTTCGAACTCAGTCAAGCGCAAGTCGCAGCAAAAAGGAAAAGGCGAGAAAACAACTGCTTGTAATTAGGAACAACTGATAATGGTTTATGGTCTACCATAGATGAGGAAATATCACGTAACGACAAATTGCCGATAATGGAAATTATCGTATTTTTATTAAAATGCGCAGTTATTCATCGATTTTTTTGTATCGATTCTTCAAAGCATTTTCTATTTAATGATGAATTCACAATATAGAAATCACTAAAAAAATTATTAATTTATTTTTCCAATATTTAAAAGTAGATTTTTTTTTGGTAACAATTATATATATATATATATATATATATATATATATATATATATATATATATATATATATATATATATATATTACTCATCTAGCAATTTATGTATTCTCTGAATTGTCGTCTGTTTAAACATTTTGCTTTTATTCCGTTTACACACTTTACAATTGATAATATGTTGCAAATTAAATAAATGTTCCACCCAGACGATTGGTAAATAATGCAGTATTTTAGATGGGAACGAGCTAAGACACTTTCGAGCAAGCATATTTATATTATTGACTGTGCATCATCAATACGGACGCTTAAAAGTTTACTTTAATCTAATTGTTGAGTTTCAAAATATGACTTTATTTTTTCAAATATGTCTGATACTTTTGTTTTTCCATGGAGCGACTCAAAGCCAATATTCTTCAAAGGCGTTAAAATTATCATCAATTCCTCGTAACAAAATTCTTAATTGGGCTCCATCACATATGTCAGCAGATTTGTCCAAGGCTGATGAAAAAAATATGCATGTGCACGGTATATCACTTGGCCACTTCTTGTAATCGTTTGCTTTAACAAATCAATTTTGTTGACTTTTTTCTATGCTTTTATTACCAGCCCGTTTTGTAATTTTTGGAGATTGAGTCAGGACTTAACAATTTCTTCACTGTTTTTTAGCCAAGACGAAAACAATTTCGTGGAATATTTTGAGCATCGCCAAGGTATTACAGCCTTTCTTTACTCGCAAATTTTGACGCTTCGTAATATCCTCTTTTTTTATTTACCACATATGATATCTGTAACTCAGAGCAAAATATAAATTTCTGTTGTTTTTTTTTCTATTTCAGCCCGATTTTTCTCATAGTGACTGCTAAAACCATAATTTCTCCTATATGACAGGGTGCTTAGACAAGCTATAAACATTGGCTTTGCTAAAAGACTCACAGTGGATAAGAATTAATTTGACCATTATTGATTAAATTGATGCTTACAATAATTTGTTGATTTTTTGCTCATGCTTTTTCTCACTGAGAAAGTCAAATAAACCGCAAAAAAATATTAAAAAAAATATTTGTCTACAAAAAATATAATCTTACTTTATACGTGTCATGCTAACAAGCTTAATAACAGTACGCAACGGTGCCATCACGACAAATATCTAGCAAACACAATACACCACAAAAGTCTTTTTATATATTTTCATATCTTGTATGTATATTTACTTATATTTTACTATATGCATTTATTTACATTTTTCTTGCTATTTCCTGAATTTGCAGATACCGGCCATTCTCTCTCCTTAAATAACTTTTATTTTTATTTTATATTTATTTTTTATTTATTTATTTATTGTTTATTTATTATTTATTTTCTATTTATTAATTAATTAATTAATTAATTTATTTTCAATTTAGTGCCTTCTAACAATTCTTGCTGACATTTTTTTTAAGTGATGACCTTTACATTTTAGTTGACCTATATAATTTTGCCATATATATATATATATTTTTCGCGCCTTTAACATTTCCTGTCTGGGTCATTTTGACATTTGTTTCTCTATTTTATATTAAACTCTATCACCATTTTTTCTCCTTTTTTTCTCCTCTTTTTCTTCCCTGATCTTTCTTATTTATATTTATGTCTCGGCAGTAGAGTGAAAAGCATTTCTTATTTTTCTTTTATTAATATTATTGGAATTTTTTCCTTTTTTCATTGTACACATTTTTGTGAATTATTCCATGGATTTCTGCCTTTGGATTATTATGGATCATCTTCTTCCAATTACGGAATTTCCTTGGATTTTACTTGTGCAAATGGAAATTCAGTTAATTTTCTTGAAGTTATATATTTGGATTTTACCGTCACTGGATTATTTATCTTCCACCAGACTATCCAGTCATGTGTAATCACCTTTTTCTTCACCATATTCCCTCTGCTTCACTTTTTTGTTATCAAGTAAGATCTTTGACTTACTTGTTGTTTCATCAAATAATTTAATCATGCAAAATCCGATCCCGCATTTTTCCAGTTCCTCCCCTCTATTGAGAAGGAAAGTATTTCTTCAAAACACCGCGGATTAAGGACTATCCACTTATCTAATATTTCCTTTTCAAATTAAATATGTTTTTAACTCATTTCAAAGTGTTTTTTTAACATGTTTTATTAACTGTTTGCTCGTATAAATATATATATATATATATATATATATATATATATATATATAAATATATATATATAATTTACGGTAATTTGATACTGTATATACACGGCCGTTTAGACATCGATGAAACCCTATAATACTTATATAAGTATTTGACAATCGCTTATACAGTGCTTGATTTGTTTATTGATTTACAAACTATATATATATTCCCTATCTCAGTTGGTTACGTTTCTCAGACCAGCACGATCAACATGCCTCACTTCTAGATCTCTTTCTGACAACGGTTTCCAATGACTGTACAACAAATGCCCACAGCCCACTCGGGAATGCTGATCACGCTGTGATTATGATAGAAATCAGCCTAAATTCTCGCCCTAAAACTGAAGACCCACTACTCAAAACAACGAGGTATTACAAAAAGGCTGATTGGGAAGCCATCAGGGAGCTCATCAGAGATGCCCCATGGCAAAATATCTTTACTCTTCCAGCGGAACAGTGTGCAAATGAGACAACAGAATGGTTCAAAACTGCTATTGAAGCACATGTTCCCACACGGAAATTCTATAGCAAGCCCCACTCTCCCCAATGGCTTACTTCTGCTTGTGCAGTTGCCATTTGTCAAAGGCAGCATGCGTTCCGCAGATTCAACCGATATAAGTCCAGCTCAAATAAACAGAAGTTTATAGAAGCTAGAAATAATTGTAAGAGAGTGATAGACACAGCTAAGACAGATTACTCTGAAACCACCAGAAAGCGCATCGAAGCACAGAAATTAGGAACCCGGGATTTTTGGAAAATCTACAACAGCGTAGTTAATAATGGACAGTCAACTATTCCCCCACTAACAAACAATCATGAGGTTGCTTGCACGGCAACTGACAAGGCTAATCTGCTTGCCAGTCGGTTTGCCACAAACTCCACACCGAACTCGGTGCACCACTCACTCCCTGATTTTCCTCTGCGAACAGACGCCACACTTGACGATTTGAAAATCACCCCTTCTCAGGTACATGCTATTATAAAAAACCTAGACACCTCAAAAGCATGTGGACCAGATCTCATCCTGGCTATGCTATTAAAAAAATGCTCTGCCGAGGTTGCTCCAGTTCTGTCCAAACTTTACAATAAATGCCTTAACGAATTTTTTTTCCCGACTGCTGGAAAACCGCCTCTGTGGTACAAGTCTTCAAGAATTCTGGTGAAAGAACTGACCCACTAAATTATCGCCCCATTAGCCTCCTCCCGCTTTTCGCCAAAATATTTGTGTTATATATTCGTTATCATTGAGTTCTCACTGGGGTTATCATCGTGGGGCACCATTTACTTTTGGGTGTATAATATAAAATGTATTCCGTGTGCGTATGATTGTCTCTAATATAAATGGTTGTGTGTTTGATTATCATAAAGGGAATCGTGTGTGTGACATGTAATTTCTGAACCTACCTCTGCTTCTTCAAAACGGACCATCTGGAAATTTCTCATCCTGGAGGGAGACTTGATACCTGTTTGACGAAGATTTATCACTCCAAGACGATGAATCGGTTTTATAGTTTTTTATTTCACTTTCCCTAGAGGTCCTGCAGCAGGTGGAAGTGAAATCTGCTTGTGTGGGTTCTTCTTTACACACGTCAGCGTTCGTCTCCCCCCTCCCCAGTTAAGAGGGGGAGACCACGGAAAAACGTCCGTCTTCTTCCAAGCCCAAATCAAATCTCCAGATCTAGCCAACCTGCCTGACCACGTCACATATACGTAATCTGGTCAGCTGACCTCCGGTTCTGGTAAACGTGTCTACCTCCACGTTTACTCACCTCTCTCTCTCTCTCTCTCTCTCTCTCTCTCTCTCTGTAACATTTGAGTCCTTAGTTAATCAAGCCCTAGTCCAGCACCTAACAGCTGATAAACTCCTGACTGACAAACAATATGGATTCAGGCAAGCCTGTTCAACAGCAGATATCTTAACTGTAGTTTCTGAACGAATATACCGTTCATTGGATAAAACAGGGGAGGGTAGAGCGGTGGCCCTTTATATATCTAAGGCTTTTGACAGGGTATGGCACGATGGTCTTCTAAGGAAAATTAGATCATATGGAATCACTGGAAGAATTCATAATGTAATTAAATCCTTTTTAACTAATAGAAAAATCAAAGTTGTCCTGGACGGACGTACATCCAAACAATATGACATAAATGCGGGAGTACCTCAGGGGTCTATCCTTGGACCTCTATTATTCCTTATATTCATAAACGACCTCCCTGATAATATTGTTTCGGAGATGGGTATATTTGCCGATGACACCACTCTCTATAACAGATATAAGGGGAAAACAAATGAACACATATCCAAGGAAATGGCAGAAAAACTAGAGGATGACCTCCAATCCATAGTGGAATGGGGACACAAATGGTTGGTCACATTCAATGCTGCTAAGACTAAGCTTGTTTCCTTCAATAACTACAAGAAACCTTCTCTACTACCAATAGCAATGACCAAGAACACATTGCCTGAAAGTACTTCTTTTAAACTTCTCGGCCTAACGTTTACAGGGAATATGAACTGGAATAGATACATTGAGAGCATTGCCAAGGCTGCTGCAAGGAAGGTTGGCTCCCTCTACCGTGCTAGAAAACTACTTACGCCTGACAGTATCCTATACCTCTATAAGGCAACCATTCGCTCATGTATGGAGTACTGTTGTCACATCTGGGCTGGTGCATCTGCTGCTTGTCTCTCGCTCCTGGACAGGGTTCAAAAGAGAGTCGCCAACCTGATAGGTCCTGAACTGTCATCTAGGCTTCAACCTCTGTCCCATCGACGAGATGTTGTATCCCTCTGCCTGTTCTACAAATACTTTAATGGTGAATGCTCTGACGAAGTGCAAACACTTGTACCTCCCCGACTTAACTACCCCCGACAAACCCGACAAGCTACTAAGTCTCATCCCTTTACAGTAGAGATCCCTAGGTGCAAGAAAGCCTTTTAGTCCAATAGTTTCTTCCCCAGAACTGCGGTCTTTGGAACTCCCTTCTGCTTTCCCAACTGCAATGATATGCAGAAGTTCAAGTGTAATGTTAACAAACATCTTTCTACTCTTCTCCCTTCATAATGACCCCGCTAATTAAGACCCTAATAGTAGTCCCCTGCTTCAAAGTGGCACTGTGCCTTGTTTGGGGTGAAAATTGAATAATATATATATATATATATATATATATATATATATATATATATATATATATATATATACTAGACCACCCGTGACCCGTTGGGTCAGTACGTTATATTAGCTATGGAATTCATGTATGAGCGTGACACTTGTGGCATAAAGAAAATAGTTTTTTTTTACATAACAGAAGCATTTCTATGAAAGTATATTAAAATGAAAAAAGAATATAGATAGATTTCTATGAGTCGTTCTGTTTATTATAATTGTTATTTTTTTTTAAATTACAGTTACTGAATTATAAGTGGTTGGTCATACTTATAGGTAAATATGCACTGAACATGTATCATAATCCTTATTATAGTTAAATTCAAATTTTGATATATCATCTTTTAAATGAAATTGTTAGTTGAAAGTACAGAATAATAAAAAAACACTCTCCACATGTTAATAATGGCTTTTTAAATAGAAAATGAAAATAAAATGTAACTTTTTTCATTTAATTTAAGCAAACATTCAGTACCCATTGTGTAAAATATTTAATTTGTATGTTAATAATAAGGTCAATAAAATTAAGACAATTCTTTTCTATTTACATTTTTTGTACAATTAATTTTTTTTAAAGAAAACTTTTGTTATCCTTTTGCTTAATTGAGACTTCTTATCAGGTTCTAACTCTCTTATATCCAGATTAATTATATTAATCAATTTATTTTATTGAATATGTATCGCTGAAAAGCACGGGTGCTTAAGCACTTATTGTACAGAAAATAAATATTGTATTCATATGCTAATAATAAGGTCACTAAAACTAAGACAATACTTGTCTATTTACAACATTTTTTGTACAATTTGAGTGTTTTAAAAAAACTTTTATGTTTTCCTTTCGCTTAACTCTACTGAGTGCAACATATAGTTGACCATGTTGAAAGACAGGTTTGTCTAGATAAACTAAAACTTTATGTAAGGTCTGTCCTTGAGACTTATGAATAGTCATAACAAATGCTAATTGTATAGGAAACTGGACTCTGGCAAACGGAATATTGTCACCTTCAGATAAGACCATTTTCAATCTTGGAATTAAAACGATTTCTCCTTCAAACTGTGATGCAATAATTTTAGCAACAATCAAATTATTATACAGCTCCTCTATTATTAGTCTTGTACCATTACATAAGCGTGGTGGATCAATATTCCTCATACATATGATTGGAGCTCCTTTCTTGAGTTCAAGTTTATGTGGAGGTAATCCTGATAACTCTATCGAATCAAGAAATTATGTTGGGTAATGTGTAGCTTCTGTTCCTTCAAGAACAGAATTAAATGACAAATATTCTTTGACTTGTCCAGGAAATTTTTCAATACAATTATGATTTATTGCTCTAACTGTATCATTAAATGGTACTAATATGCAATTTTCCGCAAACATTTCTAGATTGTCAAACGAAGGATAAATGTATTCAATGCATTGGTCAACATTATCTGCACGGATTATCAAATCTTCAAGCAGTTCAATCTCACCATTTTCATTTTTTTCAAGTTTGTCTTCACCAATCTTTATAATAAATTTAGAGTATTCATCATCATCATCTTGAACTCTCATGTTTTGTTTTAAATAAAATTTCTTAAATTTACGCCACAAAAACGACTCTTTGATGCAAGCATTGTAAATGTCAGCATCATTTCCTCTTTTTATGACTGGTAGTAGTTGCCTGAAGTCACCACTGCACACCGTCAATATCCCTCCGAATGTTTCATTGTTTCCACATATATCCTTGAGAGTCCTATCGAACGTCTCTAAACTCTCCCTTCTTATCATTGGACATTCGTCCCAAATAATAAGTTTTGCTGCCCTTATCAAGTTGGCTGTTTCTGATTGTTTATCAAAATTACAAACATCATTTTCTCTTACATTGAGAGGAAGCTTGAATCTGGAATGAGCAGTGCGACCACCAGGCATCAATGTTGCAGCAATACCTGATGATGCTACAGCCAGTGCAATTTGTCCTAAGCTCCTTACTTTTGAAAGAAGAAGTTTTATTAAGAAGGTCTTTCCTGTGCCTCCTGGAGCATCGATGAAAATCAATGAAGAAGAGTCTGTGTTTAAGCAACTGCATATAAAGTTGTAGATGATCGATTGTTCGTCATTTAATAAATGTTGATGTGTCTTTACATATGTCATTTGCTCTGCTATATTGTGAATTTGCTCATCCATTATGGCTCTATTTATGTGAATCACATTAGGTAATTTCTGAGGCAAAGGCAATCCAAAATCTTGCAGTGATTTGTCAGCAGCACAAAGTTTATCATTTATGTACCTCAACGTGTTGTTGATGGCATTTTTATTGACCATGTTCTGATTGTTGACTTGGATTTGCATTGCATTGTAGTAATCCATTGCCATGGAGTTGGAAAATCTTTCCCACAACTCAAGAGGATTTGAACATTCTGTGTTTAAAAGTATCACAATGAACAGATCCCTTATCGCTCTTGGCATTCTCGTTTTATCTGCATCCTCCATTGTTTGTATCCAGTGGTTGTCATGAAGCAGTAATCCTCTTTCTTTGCAAGCAGTTTTAAATAATGGACATATATGACCTGCTACAGTTCGCAGAGATTCAAAAGAATTAGGTCCTTTTACATGGTGAAGTAGTAGCCGCAAAAAGTACAATTCACCACTATTTGGTGAGACTGTGTACATACGACCAAGAATATTTGCTTCAAAAACTCCTGGGTGGTCAACTATTCTTCTACCCATTTTTCTTCTTTGCCATTTCTTATTTTGCCACACATAGTATTTTGGGACATCCGAGTAATAGAGTGTTCTGGCAAATTCATCATTCTGGCAAATATTGAAAAACTCTGTTAGAGTTGTGCAAGAAGCATTTCTATTAAGGTCTCTGTTGCTTGTCCTTTGAATATAGATCATATGTTGATCAGGGAGATGTATCTGAAGACGAACAACTGCAGGTTCTCTAACATGAATTGGAAATCCCAGTATCATCGAAACTGCTTCTGATGGTCCAATATATCTTCCTGTCAAGTATTGCTTAATTTCGTCTTTGCTTACACTGAAAACTGCCTGATCGCTTCCCTTTAATGTATATTTAATTACATATTTAATGGATTTTACAGAAGTGCATATTTCTACATTTAAGTGACAATTAAATAACTTCAAGAGAGTCATGTTGTAAGGTACAACCCATTTGGAAGTTATAGGTTCATTTCTACCTTCTTTATAGCCTTGATGACCTCCCATTTCTGGTGACATTCCCCTATAAATAGGGTAGGAATCATATCCACATCTTGTTTCATCACTATATGGTTTTGGGTACCTCTTTGAACAGCTCCCATTTTTCCAGCACAGAGATGTACTGTTGCAGTTTGGTCCATGTATCATATGCGTCAATACCAATTCATGTTCTTCTGGATGTTCGACTTTATTTGGTATTTCAGCTTGAACAAAATCATCATAATTCTGGGGTCTGGGTTTAGATTCTTCTTCCATCCATAGCAGGCAATGTAGGTGTGGTAAACCTCTTTTCTGGTATTCAACACTTATAACGTAGGCAATACAATTACCCAACAGACCTTGTGTTCCTGTTAAATATTTAATGAAAAGTTTTCTTTTTAAATCAAAAATTCTTGCAATTATGTCTGGTCGATCGTGAGGAAATTGGTTCTCAATGAGATTATCCTTAATCTCAGGCCAATTTGGATTGCATGTCATTGTGATGAAGTAAGTTGCAGTCCCATATTTTCTAACATACATCATAGCATCTTGACATCTTTCCATCATATATCGTGGACCACCAACAAATGTTGATGACAAAATAACTTTTCTGCCTATGTTACTAAGATCATCATTATCATGTAACGCATCGACAAAACCTCTGTATGTTGTAGATCTAAGAGAGGATTGATTCAATCTAATGTAGTTCAAACGATCTACTTCAATTTTTCCTGCCATATCCACAACATACTGCTGAAACAATCTCCCACCTCTTAATATTTGGTTAAATTCATCATCACGAATCATAATGCGGTAGGCATAATAACGCATAGCAGTTAATTTCCGGTTATTTGTCATTGTCATCTCGGGATGCCAGCCATCCTCACCATCAGGGAAAAACAGTACATACTGTAGTTGATCATATGATCGATGATATTCCGATATTGTTTGAAGCTGACCACCTTTTTCTCTCAATATTATGTGGCGTGATGTTGTTTGCTGTTCATTGTTATTTTGAATAATAATTCCTACTTCATTAAAAATCTGATTATTGTATCGCCTTTCATACTCATTAATCGGTTTCCTCGTAGGATCTATAACAATAACTGCATTAGGTATGTTGTATATCATGTCCTTAGTTTGTTGAAATGCAGTCACATAGATATTAGCACGTCTTAGAATATACTCAATATTTTCTATGATATTCCGACGTAACTCAATGTTCGGGTACATATTCATCCGAACATCAATACTATATTCTTTGTCAAGAAAGTATATCTGAATAAACTGAGCTTGATTGTCTGGCTCAGGTAATAATGATCCAATATAGTGATGAATCTGCCCTTGAATAACTATAGATGGATTCCATCCGTGTTGTGGCTTGATTTCTTTGCAACCAAAAGATGTCATTTGAAACAGGCTATTATATTGTCTCAGGTGTCTTCTGAAGTGGCGAGCTTCTTCACCTTGATCAGCATACAAATAATAGAGTTCATGTGGCAACTTGTGGAACTTTGGCAATCTAACCTTGCCATTCATGCAACAAAAATGTGCAGTTTCTCCAACAAAAAGTTTTGCTTTACAATGAGAACATAGCTTATTCAAATTTCCAACATTTCCCTGTAAGTTTGCTCTGCGCTGTAAATTATATTGACTATTTCGCAAAGCAAGTATGTTGTTTATTTCCACAACATTCTCGTCACCTCGGTTTCGTTCATCTCTTATTCTTTGGCTACTCAGTCTCTCTTCTCTTTGTTGTGCTGTCTCGCTAGCTCGTCTTTGCTCAGCTCTAATTCTCTGCCTGTTCAGTCTCTCTTCTCTCCTCTCTGTTGTTTCATTATTTCTTGTCTCTTGTGTTCGCATTCTTTGCATGCTCAGTCGGTATTCTCTTCGCTGCGGCGTTTCTAAATTTCGATATCTATAATCTTTTTCCCTTTGTTTTTTCAAGCGAATTTCTCTTTGTTCACTTGTTTCAGAAGCTCTTTGAAGTTTATACGTTTCTCTAGAACGAATCAGTCGAGTTCGTCTTTGTTGTTCAGTTTCAGTAAGTTGTGGCATGCCAGAGGGACCAGCTTGTTGCTGATCCACATTGGTTTCGTCGTTGATTTTGGGTTTTTTACTTTTTATTTGGTTGTGTGACATATTAGTAAAGTTCTACAAAGAATGTAAAATAATTTGTTACAGCTTTGTGTAACAACTTCTGAAAAATTTAAAATATTAAATGTGTTAAAAAATGGATGTAATATGTGTAAAACATATGATTCAAGTATTTGTTGTTAAAAAAACAACAAAAGGAAACACTATTTAATGTAATAGAAACGTGGGCATTTAGCAATGCGGCTTTCCGTTTTTGTGTAAAAACTTCTGATGAATTTAAAATATTGGATTTAAAAAATATATTGGATTTAAAAAATGGATTTAATATGTATAAAACATATGATTCAAGTATTTGCTGTTTAAAAACAACAAAGGAAAACACTATTTAATGTAATAGAAATGTGTGCATTTACAGATTCAGCTTTCCGTTTGGAAATGTAAGCAGACGACTTTAAAAAACATGGGAAGAAGAAAAATAAATTTTTTTGTAATAACGCCCTCTAGTAAAAAGGTCTGCATTAGTTAAGGGGGATAACTCTATCCAGTTTTACATCGCTCCCTTTTTCTCTCTCACACATACACGTAACTATTTCTCGCGTACGTAACGACAACAGAGGGAGTAGGAGTGTTGAAATCTATGAAAGTGAAAGTGAGAGGTGTTTTCTTTCACCGCCGCTGCTTCTATTAATAATGAGTGTTGTTTTTCTTGTTTGTTTACTTTTGTTTTTTAAAAGGGAGAAGTTTTTTGAAACTGCGACAGACTTTACGAAGTTGAATGTTTTTAGCCGTTAAAAAAAAAAACTACGGTTGATTTTATAAAATTATTTATTTATAATGACATGAATTAAAGATTTCTCGCGTACGTAACGAAAACAGAGGGAGTAGGAGTGTTTAAATCTATTAGAGGGAAAGTGAGAGGTGTTTTCTTTCACCGCCGCTGCTTCTATTAATAATGAGTGTTGTTTTTCTTGTTTGTTTACTTTTGTTTTTTAAAAGGGAGAAGTTTTTTTGAAACTGCGACAGACTTTACGAAGTTGAATGTTTTTAGCCGTTAAAAAAAAAAAAAACTACGGTTGATGTTATAAAATTATTTATTTATAATGACATGAATTAAAGATTTCTCGCGTACGTAACGAAAACAGAGGGAGTAGGAGTGTTTAAATCTATTAGAGGGAAAGTGAGAGGTGTTTTCTTTCACCGCCGCTGCTTCTATTAATAATGAGTGTTGTTTTTCTTGTTTGTTTACTTTTGTTTTTTAAAAGGGAGAAGTTTTTTTGAAACTGCGACAGACTTTACGAAGTTGAATGTTTTTAGCCGTTAAAAAAAAAAAAAAACTATTTGATCAAATTAAATGAAATTGTTTGTATTAAAAGCGATATAAAAATTCCGGAATTGGAATAACGGATTGAAGACGTTGCTATTTACGCATGCGCAACCGGATGTTGAAAACCGGAAATCTGATTGCAAACATACAAGACCCATAGAGTTTTAGTATTATATATATATATATATATATATATATATATATATATATATATATACATATATATATATATATATATATATATATATATACATTGCGATTATGAAGAGGAGACATGTTTTTATTGATCTTCATAATTAAATGTATCGAAAAAATGTAAGGCAAGCTGATCGGTTTGGCCATCATATTTCTCAATCTGGACTACATGATTAACAAACAAAACACATATTGTTAAACTTCAGGTTATCAAGTATATAAAAATATGTTTTATTAATGCATTATTATTCTATATGTCTTACTCTTTGTGTGTATGTATATATATATATATATATATATATATATATATGCGTGTGTGTGTGTGTGTGTTTGGTAAAATTTGCTTTTTCAATTATATTTTACAATTTGTGTATACCAATAACAAAGTACATATAAATAAATAACAATATGGCTACATTCCAATTTCCGGTGTTTGTTCATCTTTTGAATAAGTTCTGTCAACCTATCAGAACGTCGGCACATTTTACAGACCTCTTTCCTTACGCAAAGGCAATCAATTGTTAACATCGCATTTTTTCTTTGGTATACCATCAGAACCCCCTCTCCCAGAAATTTTACTTAGAAATAAATATATATGACTATATAATGTAGGAAAAACTATAGAATAATTCATCGATGCCTCTGTTTAGTTTCGAAAGACAAAGGATAGGCAGCTGAGCGCGCAATCGCCAGCCATCACTCTCCTGAATCGACACTATTTTGAGTCCAGTGATAAGGAGAAATCCAAGAGAACGTGAAACAATGACGGGATAAGCGGAGAGAACATACATTACCTGGAAGTCCGAAATGGTCACCAATTTTGTACTGACCAGGTACAACTTTGCTTAACTTCAGTGATCCAGCGGGACCCGGTGTGTCAACGTGATAATGCAATATATATACAGAAGAATTCATATCGCGAGTTTATTTAGGTAGCCATATTAGTTTACGTGTGCTACTTTTTTCAAGCTTAATATATATCGACATTCTATACGAACGTATTGAAGGTAGCTCCCTCCCTCAGCTGCGATCTCCTCACTATAGCAGATGCAGTAAATGTCACATTAAACTCACGTCATAAATACTAAATTCTATGCCTTAAAATGGCATACACTTATTTTTCATTTTTATTTCCCGAATATATTACTTTTGTATTTTGTTTTTATATTTTTGTAGACATTTTCATATTCCGAATTAATGACTGTGCATGTTTTGTGAAGAAATACACTGAATAATGGTTTCATTTAAAAGCATAAATTTGATGCGTTTCCAATTTTGCTTGGAAACTTACCAATCTACTACAGCGTTTATTGGTAAACTAAATACTGAATCGATTATTCGAACCATTTATATATATATATATATATATATATATATATATATATATATATATATATATATATATATATATATATATACCTGTATATATAGATGTGACTGAAAATCAGAGGACAAACTATCTCCCTCACCATAATAATTATACATTTGTTATTTATAGCAATGAATTATATATAAATAAATAAAGATATATATATATATATATATATATATATATATATATATATATATATATATGTATAAGGGGCGTGCAATAAGTAATGCCCTTGACCCATTTCCAGTTGTCTGATCTAGCTGAAATTTTTCATGTGCAATGATTTATATCTCTACGGGTTATGTGGCAAATTACAGCTCTGAACTAATTGTGGTTGCTGTTTTACAGGTGGTCGAACTGAGTCAGGTGTAAAATGGAGCCTGTTGAATGTCGAGCAGTGATCCGGTTTTTGTATTTGAAAGGACGCACACCACAGGAGATTTTTGATGAAATGAAAGAAACTTATGGTGATAATGCCCCATCATATGACCTTGTAAAATGCTGGCATTGTGAATTCAAACATGGCCGGAAGTTCGTGGAAACAACTCCCAGACCTGGTCGCCTCCTTCTGCCATTGATGAGGCATCTGTCCGTCAAATTGAGGCTGCCATTTTGGAAGATCGGCGAATTACTATTCACCAAATAGCCCAAGATGTAAAGATTAGTACAGGATCTGTGTAAACTATTATTCATGACCATTTGCATATGCCCAAGGTGTCTGCCAGATAGATTCCCACGTTGCTCACACGATCCTAGAAGCGCGGACGGGTCGAGTGCTCGAGAATGAATTTGAAGATGTGCCAAGAAGATGAGTCAAAGTTTTTCAAAAGACTGATTACACAGGATCAAACCTGGGTCCATCACTATGATCTAGAGACCAAAATCCAGCCAATGCAGTGAAAGCACTTGGACTCACCGCCTCCAAAGAAGGCAAGGGTGCAGCCTCCGCTGGCAGGGTCATGCTCACAGTCTTCTGTGACAAGGACGGAGTAGTGATGACAGATTTCTTGGCAAAGGGTACCACAATTACAGGAGCCTATTATGCTTCACTTTTGAGGAAATTAGGCGAAGCTATCAAAATCAAGAGGCGGGGCAAGATTAGTAAAGGTACCCTCCTCATGCAGGACAACGCCCCGGTCCACAACTCGCATGTCGCCAGATTAGAAGCATGGCCGTGTGTTTATGAAATCCTTCCCCATCCTCCCTACTCTCCTGACCTTGCACCCTCTGACTTTCACCTCTTCCCAGCCATGAATTTGTTTTTGAAAGGAAAGCGTTTCCCAAATGATGCAGCCTTGATTTCTGACGTCACGTCGTTGTTGGAGGACCAAAACGGTCTCCAGATATGCATCAAACGATGGGAGAAATGCATAACTCTGGGTGGTTCCAATGGAGAGAAAGGCTAATAACTGTGCCAAGTTTCGTTGCTCTACTACTATGTGAAGTGGGTCAGGGGCATTACTTATTGCACGCCCCTCGTATGTGTATATATATATATATTTATATATATATATATATATATATATATAATCAAGCACGTCTGATTATATTATTCTTTCTCCGATTTTTCCGGATATCTTTTTCATTCGCTTGGCGGTCTTTTTTATTTCAGCAGGCATATTGTATAAAATGGCGCTTAAAAGTTGTTGTTTACCCATATGCTTCTTAAGTCGTTTCTATCGTCATTTTATACCTAACATGAAGCTAAATAAATAAACTATAATATAAGAAAATCGAAATTAAAAATACAAATAATTTGTCCACTACCATCCGTCACCCGCTCTTATAACCAATAAAAAATTAAAATAAATAAAACAACTATAAATACACCAAGCCTCAAAGGAAAAGAAAAAGAATACAACAATAATCGCTTCTGATGATAATCGGATACACCGATAGAAAGCGCTTGAGAAGAATATTGCTGAACAACTTTTGGGTGCCATTTTATACAATATGCCAGGTGAAATAAAAAAAGACCGACGAATGGAAAATGTTCAATCAGACGTGCTTAAATAATGACTTGCTGCCTATATATATATATATGGCGGTCTTTTTTATTTCAGCAGGCATATATATATATATATATATATATATATATATATATATATATATATATATATATAGAGAGAGAGAGAGAGAGAGAGAGACTTATCAATCTCTTATTTTACAAATGAGTTAAAAATGAATATTACAAGAAATCAAACAATTGCAGTAAGAAATAAAAGATTAAACAATATTTCACATCTTTTTTTTTTTTTACATTTTCACCCCAGACAAGCCACATTGCCACTTTGATGTAGGGGGCTACTATCAGGGACATAAGCTACAGGAGTACTATGTGGGGAGTTGGGCAGCAATATGTCCGTTCACGTTACACTTTAACTTCTGCATGTCAGTACAGTTGGGGAAGCAGGAACCCGGAAGGAAATTCCAAAGTCTAGAGGTTCTGGGGAAGAAACTACTGGAGTAGAAGGCTCTCTTACATCTAGGGATCTCTACTGTAAACGGGGCGGGATTTGATGCTTGTTGTCGGGTTTGTCGCGGGTATTTACGTCGAGAGTGTACGAGTGCTTGCAGTTCGTCGGAGCATTCACCTTTAAAGTACTTGTAGAACAGGCAGAGGGATGCTATATTTCATCGATGAGATAGAGGCTGGAGCTTAGATGACAGTTTAGAACCTATCCGGTTGGAGACTCTCTTTTGAACCTTGTCTAGGAGTGAGAGACTAGTAGCAGATGCACCAGCCCAAATATGACAACAATATCCCATACATGGGCGAATGGTGGCCTTATAGAGGTACAGGATACTTTCGGGCGTAAGTAGCTTTCTAGCACGGTAGAAAGAACCTATCTTCACTCAAAAAAACAAAAACAATTATTTTTAAGATGCGTTCATTCAATCTACGCGTTTAATGATAGACGTATTATTCTTAAGTTCAGAGTGACGTAAAAACGAAAATAGAATCTCAAGTTTAAACGTGAAACCCAAAATCAAATAATATTTTAATAATATACACATTTTTTTATAAATCCTGAACTATCATCCAAGCTTCAACCTCTGTCATATCGACAAAATATTGCATCCCTCTGCCTGTTCTACAAGTATTTTAATGGTGGATGCTCTTACGTACTACAATCCCTTGTACCGAGTCGACGTAAGTATTCCCAACAAACCCGGCAATTAGCAGAGATACCTAGATGCAAGAAAGCCTTCTACTCTAATAGTTTCTTCACCAGAACTGCTAAACTCTGGAACTCCCTTCCGAGTTCCTGTTTTCATAGCTGTAATGACATGCAGAAGTCCAAGTGTAATGTGAACAGAAATCTTGCTACTCGACTCCTTACATAGTATCATTGCAACTTATGGCCCCTGCATCAAAGTGGCACTGTGCCTTGTTTGGGGTTCATTATGTTGAACAGAGGTGGCGGTGAAGAGCAGTGTAGTACGATCCTAAGTGTAATTGCCAGTAACAAAAATGGCGGCGAACTGATTGAATCCAAAATTCGACAATTTTTTTAGTAACTTTAGACCCTTTTCATTGGTTGCTCATCATGACTTGTGGTTATAAAAACGATCGTCGAAACCATGGGTCTCATACCCTCCATCAGGAGTCACAAACATTTCACAATTGAATTAAAAAAAGAATTTAATCTACGTTTTAGGTCCATTTACAGGGTTGTTAGCAGCACATTATTAAAATGACTAGACTTTTTAACCCGTTTACAAACAGACAAAAGTTATGTCCCGTTGACTTAGAATGAATGCTTTATTCCAATTTAGTGATTGAATATGGGTAAATTTGCGCTCAGTTTTATATTAAATACGAATCTCTATTGATCTCTATTACTCCCTAACTGTGTATCGAACGGATATCATAATTATTAGTTCTCTGAACCTTGTTATAAAAAAGGTACATACAAAATGTTAGTTATATCGACCAAGGAGTTTCAGAGAAAATGTGGATGGACAGACAGGCAGACTTAGAAAATTATAATGCAGATGAACTGTGTAGTTGCTACTTTTATACCAATGGGTATTTTAGATACTGAAGTCTAACGGACAGACCGAAGAGCTAATAGACATTTAAAGAAATGAAATTGCTTGAAAGATTTTGGAGAAATTAAATGGGTGTAAAAAATCACGCTTTTTAATATGAAGAGGTTTTAAGAACAATGAAAGTTTTATTTTAAATGTATTGTTATATAGATGACCGACGAGGACAGCGTGAAAAAAACATGGAAAACTGAAGAGCCAAGAATGCAGCAGAAGATTTGGGGGAACTGAAACGAACGAACTTGTTAATGAATAAGACAGAGGATAAAAGTGTGAAAAATAACATAGGAAAAGAGAAGTATATATACATATATATATATATATATATATATATATATATATATATATATACACACATATATATACACACACACATATATATATATATACAGAGTAGCTAGATTGCCGAGGAAAGTAGATAAAGAGAGAGAGAGAGAGAGAGAGAGAGAGAGAGAGAGAGAGAGAGAGAGAGTAAAGAATGTTTGGGAGGTACACATTAGGAAAGACCGATCGGAATTGAAAAGTTTGAGGTACCAGAACGGAGAAAGGAGTAGACAACTCTTAAATGTTTTTTGTGGCATTGACAAAGAAAATAATGGAACAAAAATCTGAAAATGTCGTCCAAGATGAATAATGTCAAACCATTACAGTGATCGGCCCTCTTCATTCATAGCAAAAGTAAAAAAATAAAACAAAATTGAACCATTAAAATCAAATAACAACCTGAAGTGTTTCCCATTCAGATAAACCTTTAAAATGCAGCTCTTCGCAATGAACTTCGCTCTTCTCCGCCATTTTGTTTTTTTAATTTTCGTTTCTTTTTCTCTTGAATTTTTTTCGACTTTTTCTTTTATACACCAACTCGATTGCAATTAAAATGTCCCATTTTTGGTTAAATAACACACGCACACACACACACACACACACACACACACACACACACACACACACACACACACACACACACACACACACACACACACAAAAACCAACAAAAACAAAACAAAACAAAACAAATATCAATTTTTTTCTGTTTGTCGGGTTTTCTCAGCAATCTAGTTTTAATACTCATTTTCTGGAGACGCTGTTTTGCGTGTGGTTTTAAATAAAATAAGAATCACACTTCAATCATACAGACGGTCCCGAAATGAAAAGTATGAAATTAATAATTAAAGAAACTCAAAGATAAAAAAAAAAAAAACAGAAAAAAGAAAGCATCTTCGTTGCCCGTTTTGAACCGCCATATGTGCTCTTGATGTAATATTACGCATTAAACATTTTCTTCAAATATATCCCTCGTTCCAGTTAATGAGAGATATGGAAAAGAGGGTTGGGTAGGGCGATAAGGGAAGCACTTTGTCTTTTAAGAAATATTTTATTTTATTTATTAATTTATTGTTCAAGAATATTGTCTTATTTTATTGTGTGTTTATTACTTTAATATTTGTCTGTTTTTTTTTCATTGTTAATAAAACTTAGATGATTTTTCTTTATATTTTTTATTAAACTTGGTTTTTTGTTCATTTGTTTTCGAATTCAGAAGTTGTATTTTGTTGTTTCATTTCTTTTTGTTTTTCAATTTATTTCGAATTCTGTTTCACCTTTCTTTGTATTTTCCCTTCTAACTCATCACGTCTTTTTTAATCTTTTCTTGTTCGCTTTCTGGCTTTCTATCTTCTTTACCTTCATTTTAGATTTCATCTTTCACCATTGTTTTTGTTCTATGTTACTTTCTATTTTTCTTCTTCATCACATTCTTCTTTCTATCTATCTATCTATCTATCTATCTATCTATCTATCTAAAAATTTATATTTCAGTTAGTATGCCCTTTATTTCTTTTTCTGTCTTAAATACTTATCTTTTCTTTATTGTTCTATTCTATCTATAAATTAATTATGCATTCATTCATTCAATCTATCTATTTATCTCTCCCTCCCACAGACACCCACACATACACCCTCACACACATACACACATACACACACATACACACGCATACACGCACGCACACACACACACACACACACACACACACACACACACAAACATATATATATATGTATTGTTGTTTTTTTTACAACCTCCATATATTAACTTAGTTCATTGCAATTGTTCCTTTTTACAATGTATCCCCATGGGACAGAGGTAGACACCAGGGTCGTTTTTTAACGTGGAGAAAAAGAACAAAAATAAAAATTGTCTCAGTCGTGAAGGATTTCTCCTCCACTGACAGAGAACAAGAAATTTAAGTGTAGCATCTGAAGAATAGATACAACACTTTGAGGTATTTATTTGCTCCCCCACTGAGCAAATTAGGCACAAGGCCGATTTTTAAAGTGAGGAGTGAAGGAGAAATGGGGACCAACTCCCCGGGGAGTAGGGGAGCTGGATAGTGGCAATTGGTATGAAGGGTTGCCCCTACATTGACCAGGGTCTTATATATGGGATTGTCTCACATATGGTCTTTGCTTGCAATATCTGCCGGAACAGATTATATTTATTTGCTTCCCCACTGAGCAAATTAGGCACAAGGCCGTTTTTTAATGTGGAGGGAGAGGGAGGGGGGAGGGAAAAGGGGACCAGCTCCCGATGGGTGGAAAATGGGAGCTGGATGGTGACGATTGCTATGAAGGGCCGTCCCCACATTGACCAAGGTCTCATATGTGGGGTGGCCCCCACACATGGTCCCTGCCTGCAGCATCTGCCGGAACAGATACTACACTTTGATCCCGGCTCGAAGGCCAAGCAGACAATTGTTTCCACAGACAGGGAAATTCCCTGTATATTTCTTCAGATGATAAAAGTTAAAAACTTTTAACTTTTACGATTAGGGATTTCTTTAGTGTATGGAAACAATTGTAATAAACGAAGTTAATATTTTGAGGTTGAGATAAAAGACATATTCAGCTCCACTAATATATTAAGCACATTTTATCCTGTTTTTACCACTTATACCTCGATATATGTTGTTTGCGTATCAGTCTATTTGTCTATTTATCTATCTATGTAAAAACAAACATATTTTAAATTTTAGTCATTAATCTGTCCCTTCCCTCCGTCATTATTCTTCATCTCATTCTTCATGTCTTATCAATCTATCCCTATTAATAGCAAACTAGTTATGTAATAAAGCTATGCGCGCCTATTGTAAGAGAGCGTCGAAGAACGAAATTAGCAGCAGCCGTAGGATAGCTTATTGGCGAAAATATGCAAATTAAGCAAGTGTTCACGCGCTGACGTCACGGACAGAAGGAGGACAGAAAATAAATGGAAAAAAGGGCAATACATAGTCGAGCAGAAAAGCAACGTGCATGCTGTGGAAGATGGTCATGTGAAGTTGAGGGCGAAAAAATGCTGGCTATGGCCGGCCTTATGTGGCAGGGATGGAGACTTTTAAAAAGTACATGTAATATGGCAGATGTTCTAAGACACATGTGTGCGTGAAAAGACTTGAAATATAATGAAGTGCGCTTATTGTTGGAAGAACCACGAATAAATGCATTTCATTTTTTTTTTTTTTTTAAATATGCTGAGTCGTATTCTTATGTTCTTTTCTAATATTTTTTTTCCATGCAACGATACTAAACAACGTGGTGGCCCGAAGGGTTGAAATGTAACGATATAGTTAAAGTGTAATATCCACGTTATGTTTATACATCCCTTTATATCTGGTTAATGTTTTTTTATCTACAAAGACAAACGCACTTCATATTTCAATCATTAATCTTTATCGCTTTTCCTTTAATCATATTTATTTTTTCTCCTGCTACATTTCTCTCTTCATTTCCCTCCTCCCTTTCTACATATATATATATATATATATATATATATATATATATATATATATATATATATTTACTAGTAAATAACACATAATCCACATTTTGGTTTTCCTTCTTTGAATGTCCTCAAAGGACGCACTTTTCTTCTTCCCGTTATTTACTACCCACTCATCTTCGGTCTTTCTCTTTCGTTCGCAGCCAGTCCATACGCTTCTATCTTTGAAGCATTTTCTATTAATCCTTTGCAAGAATTCGGAAACCGTCCCCTTCCTTAATTTCATTTCCTAAACTCTTACCATATAATTAAGACCGTCGTCTTCCCCCTACTCTTTTCTCACATTATTTAATTTTGCCTCCAAACGCCACCATCCTCGAACAACAGTGTCCGCCTTTACCTCTTTTCCATTGGAAATTCCCTCTCTAGGTGATTGCTGTTACACTTCTGAAACATTTGCATTTTGTCAACGGTCCATAGGGATTTCATCATCATCATCATCATCATCATCATCATCATCATCATCATCATCATCATCATCATCATTACTATTTGAATTATATACGGCATAATCACGTTAACCCACCGGTTACGATTAGAGCACTGAAGTTAAGTAACGTTAAGACTAATAAGTACAAAAATGGGTTATAATTTGGGAATTCCAGGTTCTGTCCGTTCATCTTAGCATTATTTTTAGTCGGCTAGCAATTCTCCTTACCACTGTGCTTGAGCAGTGTCGATTCAGGAGAGGACTGGTTGGAATTGTGCAACCCTCGCCTCACAATTACTCGCGCAGCTATTCTTACAGAGAGTATCCATTTGTCTCTTGAAACTGAACAATGGCATCAAATTCCTCTTTCTCCTCATTTTCCTCTTTCTCTTCTTCTTATTATTATTATATTTTTTCTTAGAATTTTTCTACTCATTTTCTATTTCTTATTTTTATTCTTTCTACTTTTTCTTTTTCCTTTTCTTTTTTCCTTTTTCTTCACCTTTTTCTTCTTCTACCTCTTTTAATTATCATACTTCTTTGTCTTTTTCTTGTTCTTCTTCTACTTCGGCTCATGTTATTATTATTATTATTATAATATTATTATTATTTAGTTGTTCTGTTGTTTTCATGAAATCCCTTTTTCGTCTTGCTTTCTTGCTCAAACCACAGGCTTCGTTTCTTTGCAAACAACCATATATTAGTGCCAAGCGGTAT
Source organism: Euprymna scolopes (assembly GCF_053919585.1). Taxonomy (NCBI): domain Eukaryota; kingdom Metazoa; phylum Mollusca; class Cephalopoda; order Sepiida; family Sepiolidae; genus Euprymna; species Euprymna scolopes. The sequence goes on along the minus strand of NC_136499.1, from coordinate 10,047,915 downwards.
CCCTCGCTCTCCTCGCACACTTCCCCATCGACGTGCGCAAAGCTGCCAACACTGTCATCACTAACACATTACACTCCCTGTCCCCAGACTCCCTCCCGATTCCTAGTGGAGCTACCTTAGACAACACAAATGGAAGGTCAAGGGTTAATGTAGTCGAGATTACAGGACATTTTACCAACAATAAAGAAACCGTTCGAAAAAGAAACCTTTCGAATGTACATTATCTTCAAGAAGAGGAAAGGAAACAGTTCTTTCTCTGCTTTTCCTAGCATATATATATATATATATATATATATATATATATATATATGTATATATATATATGTGTATGTGTGTGTGTGTGTGTGTGTGTGTGTGTGTGTGTGTGTGTGTGTGTGTGTGTGTGTGTGTGTGTGTGTGTGTAATACTGCGTGTATAGGTGATGGGAGAGCCATCTTCTAGCAGAGTAAGAAAATAAAATAATTACTAAGCAGAACAAATACAATAAGAATCCATTGTTTTTTTTAGGGAAGGAGCGAGACAAAATGGCGCGAATGTAAACAGTAACCAATAGATCTACCATCAAGAACAATAACGTAGAGGAAAATAAACGCAAACAATAAATATTAATAACAACAACATTTCTACGCACCCCCCATATATATATATATATATATATATATATATATATATATATATATATATATATATATATATATATATATATATCGTCGAAGTTAAGCAGCAACGAGCCTGGTCAGTACCAGATGGTGACTATTAGGGAAGGCTAGGCGCCCTATGCACCGTGCCGAATCATACAAATTTCCGGGTTTGCATGTAGAGGCGCGTTTGATTTACTTGGGGAGTTGCACCCCTGCATAAACTCGCCTGGTAGGCACCAAGGCGATACGCAAAGTAACTGGGGACCGGCAACCATGCTGAAAGAGGCCTTCCTGAACCTGCATGTCAAGCACACGTTTGCGCAGGGAATTATGGTATCTGTGTGCGACACAAAGGTGCGCCTCGTGGATCACCGAAAACACTTCATAGCTTGGGCTGGCTGAATCCTAATGAGCAAAATGCATAGTCGTATCTGAATTCTGAGTTTTTATTTAGCACTTTTAATAACGTCATTTTAATTCATGGATTATATCTCCTGAATACCTTTAACTTGGCATATATATATATATATATATATATATATATATATATATATATATATATATATATATATGGAAGCTTTAAAAGCCAAAAGCAATGCGAAAAGGACCGGAATCATGAGAGTAAAGAAAAGAAAACAAACAAATAGACGGGTATGTTCGAATAGAGAAATTTTTAACTGTTTATTCATCTATCATTCCTCACCTCGTTGTATAATTATTTTGCAACCATGTTGTTGGTATATCTGGTGTATATAAAGTCCGTTGGTGGTGTGGGACTTTGATTAATTTTGTGAGATAATACCTTCCCTTTTCAAGGAGAAAACAAAACTATATTCAAGATGGAAGAAGAGAACAGTTCTATTCTCTTCTAATATCTTTAATATACTTTTGTATATTGCAGCCAAATGGAATGAATTGTTTACTTGATACAAGCAATTCTAAACTTCAATCAAACATAAACACCAGTATTTATATATTGATATTTGAATCTCAACCAAATAAAAAAAGCTCAATACAAATGCAATAGAGAGTAGAGCTTATTATAAGAGAAAAGAATTTAAAACCGTAAGTGAAAGTTCACCATTAAATTTATTGCTCGATCGAATACTAAAAACAAAAAAAATAAAAAAAACAATTTCCAAAATCCCCACTCCGCTGTTCTTGCTATTCTTTTCACCAAAGGACAGAAATATTATCATTGTAGCAAAGCTAAAGCCTGCTTGTAGACATTAAATTAAACTGCAATTTATGATAGTCATAAATTGCAAAAATGTACATGTCCTTTAAAACAACGTGTGAAGGAATAAACAAAAACAAACCGGGAATAAATATGCAGCTTGCATGAAGACTCTTTTTAAGGTAATCCGAGAAGCGAAGGATAATTCTTTCAAAATAAACCAATAGTCAAAATTTAAATTTAAAATTCACTGGTATAAATGTAATCCGCTTGGAAATAAAATTCAACGTTGCACAAGTTCATAGAATTAGTTTTTGCAGTTAGTGTAGTGTAGGCTGTTGGCTTTTCTCTCTAATTCCCGAATCCACTTTGTTATATTCAGACTACTATACTAAATGTGTATGAATTTATTTTTCTTAATAGCTCCTTCAGCTTATCACAATTTCGATACAGTTTTACAGATACCTTTCGTTATGAAGAAACAACCTTTATTATTACGTCAATATCGAATTTTCTCGTGCATATACTCCTCAGAAAATAGAAATAATTATTGCTTGAAAAAGAAAAATGTAACGCAATAAGGCAGAAAAAAAAGAAAATTCAAAGAAGACTCGACATCGCGATCTTAGATCATATTGTCATATATAGATGGCGATGTATATTGAAGGGTTTGAGTGCGATTATTACAAGCTGCTGTAGAAGACAGTGACAATAAGTTCTTAGGTTTAAATTAGATAATAGTGGGAGAAAAATTAAAGCACCTCTGATTAATCTGCGGTGTGGAAGAAATGATTCAGCCTTGAGAGGGGCGATGACGTCAAAATTGTGGGTAAGTGTCCCTGTGTATTATTAGTGGATTAATCTGATTACACATTCTTATATCCCTTTTATGTTTGTAAATACAGCATTTGACATTATATATATATATATATATATATATATAATAAATTCGTATTCCTGTCTGTTTGTTTGTTCACAATGACGTCATAGTATATATGGATGATATAATAGCAGATGACGTCATGTATGATATCACATGACGTCATGTATGATGTCACTTATGACGTCTATGGAGACAAAAATGAAAGTAGATTCCCTGGGCAATGCTGGGCAACCTGCTAGTATATATATATATATATATATATATATATATATATATATATATACACACATGTATATATATATATATGTATATATATACATATATATATATATATGCACACACACCCGCATATATATATATGTATGTGTATGTGTGTGTGTGTGTGTGTGTGTGTGTGTGTGTGTGCCATTCTGCCGACATAAAACATCAGATATGATACACATTCTTTTCATATGCCGACTAGGAAACTTCTTCTTACATAGGAGTTCTTTTTGTTACAAGTTGCTCTGTTACGATGACTGTACATATGCATTCATGGCCTAAAAGGTTTATCTCGCTGTTGCAGATATTGAAAATATAAGTTGCTAAGATAACACCCTTTCTCATGGATGTGCGTCGGTAGAAGATATACATCAATGAATTCATGAAAAGAGTGCATTAATAATGATGGTAACTATGTAGAAAAATAAATTTTGAAACACAAGAGATCGCTCGTATTGATAGCATTAATTTCGCTTTGGTAACTCGTCAACTTGTAGTTAAAAAATGGGAGATTTTACCTTTGGAACGGCCCTTGTATGCAATGTTTGTTTTTGATCAACATTGTTTTTTACATATGAGGAACCACTTATCAAGGCCTGGAGACCACTCGAGGATTAATGGGTGTACATTAGTCAATGAGATTATAGTAGTAATCGTAAGTAGCGGAAATTTTTAAATTGGATTACTTAAGGGGCCGGTTCATCAAGAACTTATTTACGTTGTACTTGAAGACAATCAAATTGTAGTCAACTGGAAAGCAGGCAAACGGAACAGAGTTCCACAGGTGTGCAGTTCTAAGAAAGCAGCTTTTTTATGGAATCTATGTTTATGTTTAGGCACAGATAAGGGGTGTGAGAAATTTTTGAGAATAGTTTGGACTAGACGAGTGTTTTTCGTGACAGCTTGGCGAGTGGGGACCATAGATTGAAGCTCAGACGAGCACTTTCTATGTAAACAAGGATAAAACAGAGAGAGGCTGGCAAACGTCTCTTCTGTGGGAGAGAGTTTGAAGGAATAAGAAAAGGCACCCCCCACTAAGCTACGAAGTCTATTTTGAACTTTGTCAAGGCAGGATAAATCTTTATAGTATATGTTTGTTTATATATTATGAATATTAAATCTTTTGCATAAAATTGTGGATCAAACATGATGCTATTTTAAACCTCTGTTTTTGTTCCGATGGCTTATTGTCTCTGGAAAAGGAAACTATGATAATTTCGGATGTTTTTATGTTTTTATGCGGAAATAGAAATGCATAAGGTCATTTTTATTCTACAGAATGAAATATTCAAGCTGTTTGGGGTGTTCTGCAGAGTAGTATCAAGGAAGTTAAAGACGGGATTATTTAACGACAAATTATATGAAGAGATTATTGTTTACATACAGGTGTTATGTAGTCGGTTGGTGTATATATATATATATTCGTGCGTCTTGCATATATATATATATATATATATATATATATATATATATATATGTCTGTATTACTTTCGTCAATCGTCTTGTAGTGTATATAAAAGTATCTTTGATAAAATAGATGTGTGTACACAGAGTGTATAAATATTGTGTCCTGCATGTTTATAAAATGTTCCTTGTGTGAGTGTGGCCACTTCCTCACAAATATCTGTAGTTTACAAACGCAATACATACATTTTTACGGACAGTTTTTCTTACAAACGATAACAATATGTCTGCTTAGATCAGATTAAAATAATCACATAGCTTCTTATTTGTCCAAACCCTAAAAGAAAGCCATAACAACAAGTTATATTTTATATGGGTTTTATTCGTCTTATCGATTATCTTATCGGAGTTTGGTACGCTAAGTCTCTTTCTACATGTTCACTCGTTACACTGTCCGCTTTCAATATAATCGCATTCTCGGCTGTTCCTTAACGCGTTTCTCGCTAACTCATTAGTTTGATCACTAATAACAACTTATTACATCAACAAAGCAGATTAAATAACGGATCATTTACTTAACGAAATTCCAATCTGTTTTAACATTTCTAAATAACATAAGTGAATATATATATATATATATATATATATATATATATATATATATATATATATATATATATGACCTTAACGATGCGAGCGTGAAAAATCTGTATAGAACTTCCCTCTAAATATTTGGTCTACATTGAAATGTTTTATAGAGCATTTGGATCTGTCCATTTGTTTTATATCCGGTAAAATAGCTCCTCAGGGGTCAAAATTGAAAAAAACAATTCTTGATTTTGAAGCTCCCTACCGGTACACGGAGGGTCGGGTCTGTAATTTGAGCAGACAATCAATCGATTTGATTAGGAAATGGACGATTTTAAAACTATGGAGTGGTAGAACATTTGTTGACCCTCATTAAAATCCAGATAACGTCGGGTCTCCCTTAATTATTATTATTATTATTATTATTATTATTATTATTATTATTATTATTTTATTATGTTAGAGTAACCACCTTCACAAAATAAATATGTAGCATTATATAACTAGATGAAAAATGCTTGTTTTCATTTTTATATTTTATAGTTTGGATGCTTTTCTCATTATATCTTCAACCATAATATTTAAGCCTGCGCCAAACATCAGAATAAACAATGTCATAAACAATGTAATAAGCAATATAGCAAAAGTAAGCCAACAATATTATTCGGCCGATACGTAGTTGAAAAAATAAATTGATATCAATATATTAAAACTCACTATAGAACAAAAACAGAGAAGCTGGAAACATTTCTACATAAGCAAATATATTTAAACCAAAGACTGATGTTGTAACATCTTCATCATTGAAACATTTCCAACAACAAAATAAACGTCTTTATACACACATGCACGTGTTTATACGTGTTGGTCTTTTAAGTGCTTTCTGATGTCGTCCTTTCGTCTAGTATTTACTGTAGTAATAAGTTTTTGCGAAGAAAAATTGACCCGTTGAGACGTTCGCTGTGATTTTTCTCCAAGGTCTTATATAGAAAGAATGGGTTCAGGACAGAGAGAGACTGTGGCTTCTTTAAGTCTTGACCGATTATGGATACCCACTGTAAGGGTGCCTGCGCGTGAAATTTGTGTGGCAAGAGTTGCGCAGTCCCCAACCACGCCTATCCTGACTCAACATTGTTGCATACCAGTTGCAAGTTGAGGTATAGGACGACTGGAAACAATTCCGAGATGAGCGGAGAGCACATACAGCGCCTAAAATTCCCAAATGGCCACTCATCCAGCACTAGCCAGGTTCAGCGTTGCTTAACTTCAACGTGATTATGCTGACTAATGCTCAATTAATCAATTATTTAATTCTTACCTTAGTAAAATGGGCGACGAATGCTGACTGAGACATCGAGGCAACATTCTGCTTAGATTATTTTACATTATTAAAGGTGTCTCATTCGCAGAGCTTCCACCGAGAAACTAATTTGAAAAACTTTGCTCGAAAACTTGATATCATTGATTAGTTGACCCAATTTTGTCCACCGTCTTACCTGTTGCTCTCTCGCCTTAACGTTTCGTCACCCATTTATCATTCCACTCTGGAAATTATTTTCTTCTACAGATCTACGTTATCATGCACTCCTTGTGATCTTAGCTTAAATCCACACTAGCTAACTTAACCGTTTCTCAACAAAATCAAGCATATGTACATCACCCTGCTTAATTTCCTCCTACTTCTCTCGACATCACTTTTACCTAGTCATTTTTTACTATTATACTTTCTTGTCCTTACCTACTTTCTAAGCCAATCAACTACATAAACTGTCTATCCCAACCCATAAACACGGACACCCTTGAGCAAAATGTTCACCACAGCCCATACCTTTAAATCAAACTTTCCAAGCCATTTCATATTTTATGTATTACTATATTTTATAATCTGCATTCTGTGATAAGGCCCCGATTTGAAAAAAAGTTGCACAATGTGGAGTACTCTCTTAGTAATCACTATTCTGAAACAAATCGTATACAACCATATCTATAGTTTAGGTATTATATCATCTAACGAGAGTTGACATGCAGTAAGCCCCCCTCCAGCAACCAATCTTAAGCTGTATAACGAATACTTGTGACCTTTCGAAAACCTGGAATCAACTCTTCGTTGTCATTAGTCCAGGGTCCATTCTGACTCAGAACGGTGGCCCATGTCAAAGTCGCAAATAAATTAAATAGAATTAATCGTTTACTGACTATTTATTTACAAAAAAAAATATATATCTACAAAATAAATAATCTTTAAATATGTTCCCGATATTAAAAATTTGAAGCAGAAAACACTTGTTATCAATTCTGCATTTGTGACAGAGCGCCTACGAGGCGTATAATAATATCAGCAGCAGCAACAGCCGAAGAATGGATAGCAAGTAATTGTATTAGCAGCAGGAGCAGTGTTTGAACGCGCATGCAAATTGGCAAGTGTGATTGGGATTCCGTCTGAAGAAAAAGATAAACACTAACACCTCGTGGTCGGAAAGAAACAAAGTCCACCACGAGGGAGATGGACGTGTAAAGCGAAAGCGAAAATGGGCAGGCTGTTGCCAGCGTGCGGTTGGAAGAAATAGACGAATAAGATGGACGTATAAGAAATGTCTGTCTACGGCCGGCGTGTAGTAGAGCAGAAGCGGGGAACTTTTGAGTTGGTCTCGAGACGGGGGAGAAAGAAAAATGAGAATGAACAACGTATGTTAAAAAGAAAGAAATACCGACACGGATTTTCTTTTATTTCTTTTCTTTTTTTCGTTTTTGCCTACTACGTTTGGACATTAAAGAATCGAAAATTATTGATATGCCGTAAAATTATCGAACGAAAATACATTATTTATAAAAAAAATTATGGAAATTAAAATGGCTACAAAATAAATTGATTTAAAAAAACATTTAAAGATATTGGAAATTTAAAACATAAGATACCTTAAACAAAATGAGTAAATTCAGCTCGAAACAAAATGGTTGGCATGCCGTAAAAACTACAAAACGAAAACATGATATCTATAATACAAACTATTATGAGAATAAAAACATGATCATAATAAAAATGTCAGCCGTTTATGTCAAATACACAGCTGCAATTTTATGTAGGCATCGCGAATCCATTATGAAGCATTAAAAATTGGTTTCTCATTTCAAACATTCAGACGTCATTTTCTTGTATTAACGTGTTTTTTTTTAATGTCGACGTTAGTTGCGCCCGTCTATCTCTTACACAAGAAGTGTGTTCGCCTTTAAATGTCAGCAGATACCAAGCTAATTACCATTTTAAACCTGGATCGGGATTTGTAACGATTGCTTTCACACGTGGTGGTTGAACCCGACTCCATGTGAATTTGAAGCGCCACAACGGACTCCTCAGTATACCATAACCCCTGAAGGTGCAATCGTCGAATGCCGAAGACGGAACAACTTCCCAGTCAGCTTTGACCCTTGTGACCCAACACTTCCATGTATAAGTATCTTCCATCTTTTTGTCGACTAAGTCATGGAGCCAGCGCTATGCTCGTATGAATAAAATCAGTTGAAGACTGAAGGAGGACTTGACCAAATCATCGGAGGATCCTTGTTAGAAGAGTTTCCTCATTACTATAGTTACAAAAATATAATTCGTAAAGTTACAAATATAACCAGAATTCTATATACTGGCGGTTTCTTTCACTAAGTCATAAATCATCAAGGTTAAAAGCAACTCGAGGATATGTGACTATAAGTCCGATAGATTCTAAGTTGAGTGATGATGAATTATTTGTAGAGCAACACACGCTTATTCAATGAGGAAGTAGAGAAGACCACCATATAAAAAATAACAGAATCAATTAAAAAGTAATCTTTATTTTAACTATGATTAATTTTGATGGTTTACAATCTACATAAGCTTTGTTCATCTTCAAATATAAAACAACATCATTATAGAATGTCAGCATTGTTGTCGTCGCCGTTAGCAAAACTCGGATAATAGTATACATTTTGTTCATTAGGATTGAGACAGACCCATTTACAAAGTGTTTTAGGTGATCCACGAAGCACAATTTCGTGTCGCCCACGCTTCACATGTCACCACTTACTGCGGCAAACCTGTGCTTGACATACAGGTTTAGGAAGGCCTCTTGCAGCAGGTTGCCGGCACACCATTACATTGAGTACCGTCTTGTCGCCTACATGGCAGGCAAGTTTATTCGGGAGGTTTATCTCCCCCCTAGTGAATTAAACACGCCCCCAGATACCAACCTGGAAATTTCTACGATTCGGCGCAATACATTCAGTGCTTTGACTTCCCAAATGGGTATAGATCTGGTACTGGTCAGATGTATTATATTACTTAACGTCGGTTATCTGGCGAGAACCGGTGTCTCAATGTGAGAGTGCCGAACAATCAGTATTTCATAATGACAAAGGTGCACGACTGTACTCTTTTATGTGTGGACGTATCGAAACTTTTAGATGTGTCGAAAATTTCTACTGCGAAATTAATAATGTGTTCAAATGAACCTACTGCAAGTGTACTGCTTCACCGTGAACGCCTCCAGTAAACCATCAGGCGACAAAATCACATTCTTTCACTGTAGAGTTCACCAGTTGCCGAACGATATTCAATTCTTACAGCCTCTTTTTTCGAAACGTGCTGAAATTTAAATGTAATATGCACAAATATCTCGTTGCACAACTTCCCACTTGGGACTCCCCTATAAATCTGACTCCTAATTCATAGAAGTCTCTTGTGTCTCCATGTCAATATGCCTTGTTTCGGGTGAAGAAATAGGAAAGAAAATAATATTCGGAAAAAATGTAAAAAAGAGAAAAGCTGATAGAGAGACAGGAAAAATTATTTCAAACTTAAGCGTGAGAAACCAATGGAGATCTTATTTTACAAAATATTTCAAACTTATGCGCGAAAAAGTGTTAATTTTACTATTGTGTTTCCATTTATTAAAGCCAAGTGCATTTCGAATACAAAGAAAAACGGGGAACACTAAGCACTAGTTTAGATCATTGCTATGAACCCTGGTTACTACTTATGCAACGGTTTATGACAAAAAAATGTTACCTTCGAAATTAAAAACAAACAAGTTGTATCCAGCAGCAGAGTAATATTGCAGTAATGTGTTCAATCGACCGGAAGCCATTGTAAAAACCACATTATAAAAATATAGGGAGTAAGCAAAGCCTTTCCCGTTGTGATAGAAAGATAAGTTTTTACTGTGAATGTCTTACATGGAGGAGCCAATGATTTGAGGTCAGTTGATCTGCCATGAAAATAACGATAAAGCAGAGAGAGAGACTAACAACATCTCTGAAATGGTACAGCGTTAAAGAGAAGAGCAGTCGATTTTGTAAAGACACAGAGTGCTTTGTGTGTCACATTTCCCGATGTGACCATAATCTACCATCTTTAAGATGTATATAACTTTTATATGGGTGGATGATTGCATCTGGAGTCAGAGACTTTCTTGAGTTATTTCGAATTTAAATAAATGTGCGCGACAGAACAGAGAAAATACAAGATACGTGTATAGATAAACTTAGTTGGAGATCGATAATATATATGTATAGACAGACTTAGTTGGAGATCGATAATTGACATAACGTTTTAAACCAGAAGTCTAATGAAAGGTTCCAGAGAATGTCTTCTATAATTGAAGTAAATCTGAAAATAAATAAATAGATTTTAATATTGAACTGTCAGAATGTAAATATAACACTATGGTGGACTAATTATTTCAGACTTCAACCGATCATCCCGACGGGCGTCTAATCACGAAATACATGAAGGATTGTTACGTAGGTGACATAAATAGTACTAAGCGTAGCAGTGATGTTAGTCTCTTTCTTTCTCTTTCTTTTCTTCTTATTTCAATTATTTTTCATTCAATAACTGTTGTTGCAAAATTTATTATTTAGAAAAACAGACAATAATTCAGGGTTATATTTCCCCGAAGTTGTACTTTTGCATTTTAGAGTATGCACACATATTAATATGTTGTCATTGAGAGAAGAGGCAACTGTCCCAAAGTTGACCGCTCTCCCCTGTAGAAAATGATCCTTTCACATTTTGAGCCTCTTAGTATTAAAAATTGCATCCATCTTAATAATCTTCCTTGGCGGAGTGACAATTTTAGAAAACTGGGGCCATTTACAATTACATAAAAGAAAAATGCTGAAATGAAACTAGTTAGAATTAAATATTGATTTGTCGGATACATTTCGATTTAGGTCCTGCATGAAAACTTGTAAACGATAACTTTTTAAACTTAGACTTTGTCACACTTTGTCACACCTTGTCACACTCGCGTTCTGCGACACTGGAGATAGTCAAAGTATGTCATCAATATCAAATCTGAACCGAGATCAATAGCGTCCCTTAATTTTCTTTCCGTTACAATCAAATCTCTTTCGATTATCTCCTTACAGTTCATTTTTGCTCTTTCTCTTTTATTTTCACTTTCATTTTGTTAGCAATACTTTCTACGACCAAATTAAGCTATGAATAAACCAGCCAAGACGTGGTTTACAAATTACTAACAGTACCATCCACTAGTTGGTATGATCTCTGATTTCTTTGTCAGTCATTCGATCAATCCATTTGATTCATAGAAACTTTCTAAGGCAATTAAATTCAGACGCATTTATTTTTTTCTGTTTGCGGATTTCGGGACGCCAAGTTTTACTTCTACATAAAAATGTGAATAAGACGCGGCTGTTATAAAATCAGATCTGAAGCATACTTTATCCTACATTGCGACATGTAGTCTACACTGCCGTCCTTGTTTATTGAGCTTACTAACTTAGTAGGTGAAATTGTCAACTACGGCTATTACTTTTCGGACGATAAGAACATTGGGTATTTATTAAATTCATATATTCAGGTTGGCTGTTTAACGATTGAAATTCTAAGTAAAATTATCGATCAATGAACAGACGGACAGACGGACAATGCCTCTTATTTTGATGTGTGAACACATCTATGGATTGACTGTTTATATTTTTATCCTCTCTCTTTTTCTCTCCCCTCCCTCAATCATAACACACAACTATTCTTTTTTGTCTTTTTCCATCAGTTTGTTTCTGTCTTTCTCTCTCTCTCTCTCTCTCTCTCTCTCTCTCTCTCTCTCTCTCTTCCAATCATGGCTTCCCCTCTTCAAAAAAAAAAAAAAAAAAAGAAGAAGAAAACATAGGATCCCGTGCGTCGTTCTTTAATCAAGTTTTACTTTACTTTATTAATTTAATTCCCGCCGTTTCATTCTGTCTGTATATATTTTAATTGCAACTCGCATTAAATTGATTGGTTCATCATCCTACCGGGTTAGGTGCGTCTGAGGGTCAACAAACGGGCGGCTCACCATCACCTCCGTCCTCGCATCTGATCTTGGCTCTTCCAACTTTGAAAACAAAGCGAAGCACGTCGGACGCGTTTACGCTTTCCACAACGTTAAACACTTGTCATGCTTCCTTCTGTGTCACTTATGTAAATTGGCGCGTCTAATGTGTATCATACGCGTTCGTATATATATATATATATATATATATATATATATATATATATATATATATATATACAGAGAGAGAGAGAGAGAGAGAGAGAGAGAGAGAGAAAAAAAGAGATAGACAGACATACAGAGAGAAGTCAATAAAGACAGAAATTGAAGGTATAAAAACTATATTGTAATATATGTAGATTTATTAATTTATTTAATAATGAATTAAGGGCGTTGTGTAAGTGAGTATAAAGAGCTCTCACTTGCCCAATACCCCTAACTGATGTATACTGTTATTAAATGAATAAATCTCTCTCTTTCTCTCTCTCTTTCTCTCTCTCTATATATATATATATGTATTACTATATAGTTTTTATACCTTAATTTTCTCTCTTTATTGATTATATATAAACTCCATAACAATTTGTTGAGCTTTGTATTCTCTCGATAAGTCTCCTCTTATAGAATTGATTTTATTCTCTACCTTTAACTCTCCCAATTATATATATATGGGGGGGCAACTCTAACAGAGTGCTCGATTATTAAGACATTTTCAAAATTTAAGAGCGTAACATCTATTTATATATTTGTAACATAAGATCAAAAAACATATGTACCATCGGTTTCAAATCCAAAAATTACCAATATCTGTCGCCTACGTCGGACTCTTTTCGGATTCTGTTTCTACGGAAGATAAATAAAAGCTGAAAAGAATTGGATATAAGTGTCCAGATATTAATCACCTTTCTTATAAACTTGAAACCGACTGTATCGATGTTTTCTCTGATATTTTGTAAAATATATATCGTCGTTGGCAAAACACGGATACGAGTATGATTTTTACTCATAAGGATTGAGCCACCCCGGCTACGAAGGGTTTTAGGTGATCTACGAGGCGCAACTTCGTGTCGCGCATACTTTAGATGTCACCGTTCACAAAGACAACCATGTGCATGACATATAGATTTAGGAAGGCATCTTGCAGCAGGTTGCTAGTATACTATTACATGGAGTACCACCTTGTCGACTACTTGCCAGGCGGGTTTATTCGGGGGAGGGTGCATCTCTCCCAGTGAATTAAACACGCTCCCAGATGCCAACCTGGAAATTATGTATGTTTAGACGTGGTACATACATATGTGTGTGTAAAATAATAATGTTATTATTTCGAAAGTCATTCTTAACATAGGGAGGAATGGTGCTTTGTAACTGTTTTGTGCTACCATCTAACAATTTAATGATAAAAAGATATTGTGAAACTCGAATACAACCTGCAAAATAAATAAAATAGCGCGGTATAAAAATATACATTAGCACCAAAGTTCTATTTATATTGTTAAAAATTAAATATAAAAAATACAAAAGAAATGTTTATATTGGTGAAAATTAAATAAAAAATGTTTATAGTGTTTAAAATTACATTATAAATTATAAAACTACTATACTACTACTATAAATTATAAAACTACTATACTACTATTATAAATTATAAAACTACTATAATTTTGTAGTCAATAAATGGAGTTTTCAAAGAAAAAAACAATGGTTTCTACTGATTTGTTGTTGTTGTTAATCTTAATAAATTACACTGTTAGCTTTTCCGAAATTTCGTCCCAATAGTGTAGGAGCGCCCAAAATAGTTCGGTTTAAAATGAATAAAAGACTAATTATTCTTTAAAAATAGTTGAAAAATTAAAAAAGTTCTGTATATATTGTTTAAAAAATATGTATAAAAAGTGTTTATTCATTTTTTTTAAAAAGTTGTTTTCGTATTGTTTATATTTGTAAAAAAAGAAGTTCTGCTTATTTAAAACTGTTAACTTGTGAAATACCGATATCATTGCTTTTATATTGTTGTCATAGTAACATAACGGTGATTAGGGAGTTTTGTTCCTTTTACGTAATAAAGGTTTAGAGATTATTTTCCCACCTAAACTTCAGTCTTGCCGAAAATCGACCATTGTGGATCATCTTTTTACTAATGAGGGAATTAAAGATTCAATTAAATTCCTATTTCAGTAACCTAAATGATTTAGTGTGAAATGAGTTTAGGAATTTATATCCACTTATATTTACTTAAAAAATAACAACATTAATAAACTAAGTTAGGTAAAATTTGCAGAGAATGCTCTGGCTCTGCTTAACGGTTGTTGTAAAAATGGAACGGAAATTTAAATTTCCTTCCCTTTTAAATTCGATACATTTTTACATTACGTCCAACCAACTCATCGTTCGCATTCAACATGTCAACTTTTATAGATTTTCGGGAATGCTGATAAGATTTGGGGTGTCTATTCCGAAAGCGGTTCTTAACATGGGAAGGTTGGGGTGTCTATTACGAGAACCGTTCTTAACATGGGGAGGTTGGGGTGTCTATTCCGGGAGCCGTTCTTAACATGTGTAGATTGGAGTGTTTATTCGTTGTAAACGTACCCGACAACCTATAAATTTCGACATTTCCAAAGTGAACGGTAAGTTGGACTTATGTAAAAAATTGCAAAAAGATATACCAAACTGACTTTTTTCGTTTAAAAATGGAATTATATCCCTTTCGTTAATATTTAAAAAAAAGAAAATATTTCGTGTTTTATATATATAAAATATAATTCTTGAATGTTATTCTTTTGATTATATTCGTTTGGGGGGCACGATTAAAAAAAGATTAAAACAGAGCGAAATTTAAGTTTCTGTTGCATTTTTAAAACAACCAATAGTTTTTTTTCCCCAGAACCGCTAGACTCTGGAATTCCATTCCAGGTCCCTGCTTCCCCAACAGTACTGACGTGCAGAAGTTCAAGTATAACGTTAACCGACATCTTGCTGCCCAAATCCTTACATAGTACCCCAGTAGTTGCTGCCCCTGATAGTAGCCCCCTACACCAAAGTGGTAATTTGCCTTGCTTGGGGTGAAAATGTAATTAAAAAAAACCCCGTAAAACAGCGCATATTCCGCAAGTTTTATCGTAAGTTATACACATCTAGATCTACTTACATCATTTAAGAAACCAAGGGACGACGCATAAAAATCTGGTAGCTGAGTGTCAAATCTGCTTTAAATATTGAAAAAAAAAGAAAAAATAGAACCTCTCCCAAACATACTGGTTTCGTCCTTCCCTTTAGTGTTTCCAATAAGGGGGATTGATTTACTAGGGTTTGTCTTAGAAGCTGAGCACTTATTAAAATTATTTGTTGAATTGTTTGCATTTTTGTTAAATTTGTTAGTTTGCAATCGCTGATAGCCCACTCAAAAATTCAACAAAAGACAAAATTAAAAAGAATGGTACTCATGCAGAATTTGACCCCCCCGGATTCCAATTATTGTTAGGGTTCCCCCGGCAATCACCAGATTCAGCCGAAGATTGTTCAAATGTTGAAACACTAAATCAACATTTTATGTATTTTTTGCATAATTAATTAATGATAGAATTATTTTGTCTGTTTATTTTCTTAAGATCTGTTGACAAAAATAATTTGTACATTCTCTTGGAAAATTTTCTCTACTTTCACCTAACTATTTACAATGTTCATATAAAGCATCCATCTGTTGTTTTCATAAAAATATTCTGTTTTAAAGAAAAACGTTTCTTGAGGAATAAAAGCATCTTTTATTGATAAAAAAATTGTAAAAAAATAATAAAAGTAAATAAACGATACAAAATGCAATTTTTCTTGAAAATGTGTTCCACTTTAACAATCTGAGCTACAGCAACGCGTGGTCGGGTACAGCTAGTATATATATATATATATATATATATATATATATATATATATGAAGAAGTAGTTAATAAAAAATGTTAAAATCATTTTAAAAAAGTTAAAAACATATTTAATTTTACAAAGGAAGCACAAAATAAGTGGATAGTCCTTAATCAGCGAAGTTTCAAAAAATACTTTCCTCTCATCAGATGGTAGGATTTAGCCAAATGCGGGATCGGATTTTGCTTGCAAAAGTATTTGATGAAACTACAAGTAGGTGATAGATCTTACTTGGTAACAAATAGTGACGCAGAAGGAATATGGTGAAGAAAAGGGCTATTTCACGTGAATGGATAGTCTGGTGAAGGGTAAAATATCACATAACGGTAAAATCCAAAAATCAAAAATCCAAAAATTGGTTAAATTTCCATTTTCACAAGTAAATTCAAAGGGAATCGCGTAATTGGAAGATGGTCCAAAGTAATCCAAAAGGCAGAAATCCGTGGAATAATTAAAAAAATGGGTTCAAGGAAAAGGGAATAAGTTTAAATAATATTATTAAGAGGAAGATAAGATGTGCGTAGAAAAAAGAATTTAAAACGACTGTCAAATTTGGGAGAATGAGGGAAGAAGAAGAAAACAATTGAATGATGATTGAGTTAATTTTATAAAGCCAATGTCAAAATGACCCAGACAAGATGACGTTCAAAAGGCGTCAAATTTAAAGCAAAACAGGGTCAACCGAAATATTAAAGTTATTACTTAAGAATTAAATTATCAGCTGGAGTTACTAAAGGAAGCAAATGAATTAATGATAAGTGTAATACATACACATGTAGATACATGCATACATATATACATACTTATACATGAATACATACAATTACACGTATACATATATATACACAACAAACACACCGACATATATATACACACACACACACACGTATATATATATATATATATATATATATATATATATATATATATATATATATACACACACATATAAGTAAATAGATGAGTAAATAAATAAATAAAAAGTTGAAAAATATTTTAAGGTGAGAGGATGGCCGAATATGAATATATTTGATTGATAGGAATATTTAAACACTAAAACAAAGATCGCAGATGTAAAATCGGCCAAAGAAGAAATAAAGAATTACAATGAAGATTACAAAGTTATAAAATGCTAAGAAAGTGTGTAGAAAAAACGATAATGTTATAGAAAAATATACATAACTGAAAAAAAAATGACTCGTGCGCCACCACCGAGAATCGAAACCAAAACGTTTAGCTTACGATTTACTTTTTCCCTTGAGGTTAATGCCTGAGTTATTAAAACATGTCTGCTGCGAGGCTAACAATTAACCAATAGCTATTAGGTTACACATGCGTATTCGTGATGCTGTCGTCCGACCTTCAACTAGCAAATTCCATGAAAAAATTTTTTTTTCATACTTTTGCACAGATTTTCCCCGGTTAAAACGCGAATCTAAAGTTTCACATAGGGCTCCGTTATATCATATACGTTAAATTTCATATCTGTAGATCAAAACCGGACAGAGGGGTTTGGTAGGCATTTTTTTAACAAATATAAATACGTATGCATAAATATATTAGGTTTCTGCAAAAAATAAATGTCGTTTATGCCGTACTTATATCTGATAAATAACGACATTAGTTTTTCTGCACCTACCATATATATATATATATATATATATATATATATATATATATATATATATATATATATATATATATATACTCGGATTTTTTTATATTCAAAAGTAATGGACTAATGAATTCAACGAGGTTGTTAGATAGTGCTCAATAAAAAGAGCTGATAATACTTGTTTATTGTTATATAAACATGCTCACACCCCGCTGCGGGATGTGAGCATGTTTATATAACAATAAACAAGTATATATATATATATATATATATATATATATATATATATATATATATATATATATATATATATATATATAGCATTAGGTTTATGTTTACTATAAACTTTTCACACAAATATTACGCAAATATAAATCATGTAGGATATCTGTACGAATATAATTACACGTAATAGTTAACTAAAGATAATCATCCCATAAGAACCCCCCCCCAAAATACTAATAGGGAATTAATTAAAATGAATGTTTAAAAGAATATGCAAATGAGCTAACTTTTTTGATTTTGTAGATTTTTTTTTTATTTCAATAGAAATAAGAGATCTTAATATAAATATCAATATACACAAAAAAATAAAGGAATATAGATACATTAAAACGGTTAATTTTTAAAGTTGTGATATATATCTGCCGTTAGTTTAGATGGTAACGAATAAAACTAGAGCGCTAAATATGTTGGTTTCGATTTCAGCTGATGGCACCCAATTTATACTTTTAAAGAAAACTTTTGA
The DNA here is from genome assembly GCF_053919585.1 of Euprymna scolopes. Taxonomy (NCBI): domain Eukaryota; kingdom Metazoa; phylum Mollusca; class Cephalopoda; order Sepiida; family Sepiolidae; genus Euprymna; species Euprymna scolopes. The sequence goes on along the minus strand of NC_136499.1, from coordinate 10,029,373 downwards.
AATCATTATTATATTGGGTACAATATAATAATCAATAGAGAATTAGCTCTATAATATTAGATACAAAACCTGGGTAAATTAAAATATATTTAAGTGGATTTTATGATAATGCTAAACCGCGCGGCGTCTTACGTATGGAGTGAGCCAAAATTAGGCAGACAATATTATAAACGCTCCTACCTGTGGAAGTGACACTCTTTTCATAATAGAGGCTAAACTGGGTCAGCCATATGCCATCAATAAAAATAGTCCTGGCTACCTACCTCCACGGTATTTAGCAACTAAAACAAATACAATTTAAAGTAAGAGAGGGTCACACTTTTTGAAGGCACTTTTTAAAAGTAAAATTTAATTGAGAAATTTTTGAAAACTTTGAAGTGTCGAATATAATGATAAAATCATTGTTTATTGCTTTTTTTTTGTAAGTCCTATATTTCGCTAATACATAGTCTCATCAGGGTCGAAAGTACGGTTCGTGAATTTTTTTTCTTTTTCTTCATTTTGGTGTTATGGCGAAGAGACGAAAATTTACGTGTTAGTCCGGTGGTTTCAGGTGTGCAGTGCTCCAGTTTCGAGCGGGATTTAAAGTAAGAGATGGTCACACATTTTGAAGACACTTTTTAAAAGTAAAATTTAATCGATAAATTTTTGAAGACTTTGAAGTGTCGAATATAATGAAAAAAATCATTGTTTATTGCTTTTTTTTTGTAAGTCCTATATTTCGCTAATACATAGCCTCATCAGGGTCGAAAGTCGCGTTCGTGACCATCTCTTACTTTAAATCCCGCTCGAAACTGGATCACTACACACTTGAAACTACCGGACTAACACGTAAATTCTCGTCTCTTCGCCATAACACTAAAATGAAGAAAAAGAAAAAAAAAATCACGAACGTGACTTTCGACCCTGATGAGGCTATGTATTAGCGAAATATAGGACTTACAAAAAAAAATCAATAAACAATGATTTTATCATTATATTCGGCACTTCAAAATTTTCAAAAATTTCTCAATTAAATACAATTTAATTTGATCCGTTTTTTAAGAGTATAAAGATTTGTATCCGAATCTTTGGAAAGTTTTATGATGCTTGTTTTTTTCCCAAATAAGTAAATCCGGTTGACTGTATATTATATAAGTTATATTGTCTCTGTATGCGTGTGCGGAACAGTCTCTATAATACTACTCTGTTAATTTTTGGCTAACAATATTCGTACTTCAATCAAATTCTCATATTAAGCGTATTTTACGACCTGTCAACGCCTTGCTAACTATATATAATATAGTTGCGTACACACACACACACACACACACACACACACAAACACACACACACACACACACACACACACACACACACACACACACACACATATATATATATATAATTTTAAATACCTACAGACACTAGTGTTTACTCTTTAAGGGAATCATCAGTGCAAGGTATTATTATTACAGACGGTCGGGAGGTTCGAACCCGACCAAGAAGCTATCAAATTCTATTAGCAAGGAACAAACCATACGGCCAACGTTAACCGCAAGAAATACAATTGAAATTAATATTCATATAAAGTGTATATATCAGAGCTAGACCTATTAAAATATGAAGGAAAATGAATATTATAAGTGTATTTACTGTAATAAATAAAAAAATGAATTACTTATGAGAACGATTAATGAACAGTTTTTATTGTCACTCGATTTGAAGATGACCGTGTTGTAGTTTTTAGGGAAGCAATCTTTTAGTTATATGTTCCACTGATGAGAGTTTCGGAGGAGAAAACTGTCCATGGAAATTCCGTTTGATATCATGCCTATGGAGAAAGAACGAAAACGTGATTTACAGAAAAGGACTGGAGCTCAGTCGAGTACTTTCATGGAAATAAAGCTATCGAGAAAGCACTTCAGCGTCTTTCTTTATAACTTTTATCTTCATTTTAATTCATGATTTTTTTTAGTTTTATATAATATTTTCTCGTAAATTACGTGAATTCTTTCTTTTTTAGTTTTTTAATTTTGATCATACCTTACTTTGTTTCGTTTCCCCTTGAAATAAACCAATCATCCATTTGTTCCCTTCTTGTCATATTTCCAAATTTCCATGAAACCATCTGATATAAATCTTTATTCCACCAATTCTGTATAAAATTATTCAAATTACGAACCACTAATTCTTGTGGTTTTCTGATTTCTTAATTGTATTGGTCGTAATTTCCTCATCAGCAAAAGGCAAAAAATTCCTAGAAAATTTCTTAATTTCAAAACCAAATTTGTCAACCGTCATCTGCTGCAGTCTATATTTACCTTTTCTATTCCGCCATGGCCGTTCAATGATTGTTGACATTCTTTCTTTACTTCCATTTATTTCGGCGTCCTTAATTAAACGCGCCATCTTTAAAGAGGGATTCCTGCCATAAAAATATGATTCTCGCTTCTTTCTCTCTAATTAATTCATACTATAATTTAATGACATTTAATATTTTCGTGCTTTCAGTATTAAACAAGACACAGTAGTACATACTGTAAACAGGTATCTATCTATGTAACTATCTTTTGTCCTCTATCTTTCTGTCGTATACACAATAGACGTGCTCGTCAACGTGATTTATTCGATACTATAAGAACGGCTGCACACTTAATTACAGAGAAGAGTTATCTATTTGTTGCATAACAGTTTGAATTAGTGTAGGGGGGTGCATATCGGAGCCGACATTTATAATGAGGTACACGTCGACACCCAAAACGATGGCAATTCTTAGAGATTTCATCTTATTAATAATAAATGGAATATAGATGTGAGAAGATGTGTGTAACAGATATAAAGAAAGACGAAGACAGTTCTTTTAACACAGGGAGATTTATTACTTTATATGGAGACATACAGTTAACATTATTACACTTTGGAAAGGTGTTTCATACAAAGTTCTTTTACAAATACGGTAGAGAAAATCACATTACCTTTTGGTGAATGAAATAAGGACGAATACAAATGAAGACTTATAAATATGATGATCTTTATTCCATCCAGATGAGATGATGATCAGGGATTCGAATGCCTTGCTGATTTCTGAACTATCTTTCTTCCTTTTCTTCCGCTTCCGAAAGGGGCTTAGCTAACTCTCTTCCTTCGCAACTCGACCCTAACTGATCTGTCTCTACTGCTCTCTCTGATTTGACTGACTCCCTGAATATATTGGAAATTTATATTTCTTTGTAACGTCCGAAACGTGCTCAAACGTGTGATCTCCTTACGTGGATTTACATACACATATGCTCAACACGTTTCTGGCAAAACAAAGATATTCCGTACTTTACATTGTCCAATATCTGACCTAACTAGTTGTATCGTTATTTTGTTATTTCTAAACACAATGGTCAATTCACTAAATTCCTAAAATCGTATCTAAATAGCAATATCTATTCACTTTTAACTTTTGAATACTGGGTTCGATTCTATCCTTTTCCTTTAATAAATATAAATTTTGCATTTATTAATTTGATTACATTACTGTGGTCTGCCTCTCCAATATATAATATTAGCCTTATCAGATAGAGCGTTCGGAATTGAATCGAAAGTAACTTTTGGTTCAAATAATGCTAACGATATGAAGACTTTTCCCCCTGAAGAGTCTATTAAGATTAAATGTATACATATGCAGATAATAATTAATCATTATTAAATAGTCATACATATATATGTTTTTCTGTGGAAATATGCATTTTTTTTCAATTATATTTCACCTTTTATTCATACCAATCCTTAATTAATAATTACAGAGCATATAACAAACAAATAGGAAAAGCCTTTATTCAAAATTTCATGATGTTGACCATCTTACAATTTATTTCTTTAATTACGTTGGCATTCATAATGCTTGACAGCAACTGTTTCGTAACTCAAAATAATTCATTTAATTATTATATCAATCAATAAATCTATTCTGCTTTTAACTCGTCAGAAGAAATAGTAACTATCAATCCATTAAAAGAAAAGAAAATGTATTTGGGAATGATTAAAATATCCGGAAACTGGAAGAGAAGTTGAAATTACCTTTTATCTTTTATTACGCCATTTTTAGCCGACGAATAACCTTGGCTGGTCAAACGGATATCGACTTCCGCTTTACGAACGTTTTTTCCGGTATTCAGTGTGTATGGATCAGTTCATTGGTAGGTAACACAGGTAGCCGCCACAAAACCTCCATGTCCTCTAAGCGCGGCATTTAAAGATTCAGGGCCACTTACGTTGTATTTACCGGAAGTTTCTACATGAAAATGAACTTGAGGTTTTTATGTAGATGCTCTTATCTTTTTGTTATAGGACACACACACAGATATGGATATTTATAAAGAGTATATATATAGAATTCATAGAGTGAATGATCAATAGGGAAATGCTTGACGTTTTAAAAGTTATGATCAGTTATAATCGAAATCTGCTCATTTCATACGGGTAATTAATTTTCTATTTCTTCTTTATATTTTTCGTCTATATAGAAATGTCATTATTATTAATTCTATCGGTGGATAGAGCAATGATTTATACACATTTATCTAGTATATCCTATTGGCTAATAACCCGTTTAACAATTTGGTTGTTAAATCGTTTAGCAATCGTAAAGAATATTAATAATATGATTGTTTAAATTACAGACATTTCGTTTTACATTGCAGATGAATTTTCTAAGATAAGATTTTATTTTTAGCATTAGAATCGACTTACAGTCTTGTGACTATGGTTTTCATATTCATAAAATTTGTTTAAAATATTATTGTATTTCTAATAGGTTATTTGGCGCATAAGCATAAGAGTATTGTCAACTTGTAACCTTAAATCAAAACAATCAAAGCGGCTTATTAAATTATACCAAACATAAAAAGTAAGAAGTGAAAACATTTAAACAGTTCCGCCATCCCATAGTAGAACAGCACTTCATTAATTCTCATCGTAAATACTGTTAGCTAACCTGGCTAACCGATAATTATTGTTAGAAAAAATACAATTAGGTTTTACAAATTTACAACTTGGAATCTTTAGTCAGGAATTTAAGTAGTAATTAAATAAAGTTGATTTAGGAATTCTCGCACTAGTTGTGGAATTTGGTTGGAAGTAAATTTATTTTAGGTGACGTGAACGACACCTGATTAGGTCTGCTTTGCTGGAGTAATAATTAGTTAATAGAGATTGAACTAATGAAATCCAAAGAAACGCTTTACTAAACAGACATGTGAACAACTCTGTTGAAAGCAGACAAGTTAATGAGTGAACATGTAGAAAAAGACACAGCGTGCCAAACTCTGAAAATTAAATCCGTAAGACAAAGAAAACCGTCATCATCACCTTCATGTGCTGTCCTTCGTGTCCGAAGACAATTTCCTGTGACCCATCATTCTCCACTTGTCACGGTCGCGACTGAGGGTCTGCCAGCTTCCAGTAGGGATCAACCTGTCCTTTATATTTCGTTTGATGGTGTCACGAAACCTGAGCTTAGGTCTGCCTATGCCTCGTATCCCAACCTCCAGTTGTGAAAACAGTATCTGTTTTGGTAGTCGGGAGTTCTCCATTCTGTTTACGTGCCCGGCCCATCTCAGGGTTTTCCGGATGAGCAGGTCATACATGCTTGGGAGGTTGGCTCGTGATAGGAACTCCCTGTTGCTGACAAAGTCATACCACTTGACATTTAAAATATACCGGAAGTGTCTTATCATATCGGTGTTGAGCTTGCGGGCTACCAGTTTGTACACTGGCCAAGTTTCTGAACCGTATTAGAGTGACGAGAGGACGATGGCGCGGTACACCAAGCATTTAGTTCTGAAAGTCAGGTCTTTATTTTGCCAGACCTTCTGTTTGAGTTTCCATAGTATCCCATACGAGTATCTTTGTTATTCTATTTGCGGATTTGTATGTATTGGCATTAAAAATGTCTGCTCCCGGCCTAGATCGTATAAAAACACGCTTATCACAATTTCTAAAGGCATGCCGAAGCACAGCTGATAGGTAAAGTGAGAAGAGGGTTGGAGCGAGGACGCCACCCTGTCTGACACCATTCTGCACGTCGAACGGATCGGAGAACTCGCCCTTCAGCTTAATTGTGGCTTTCATGCCTGAATGAAGGGCTCTGACAAGGCTGGGGAAGTGTGCAGAAAAGCCAAGCTTCAGCAAGACTTCCCAAAGAGTGCTTCGATCCACCGTGTCGAAAGCCTTCGTAAAATCCCCAAAGATCATGTACAGCTACATATTTCGCTCCACTTTTACTGGATCTGTCTGAGTGAGAAGATCATATCCGCTGTGTCTCTGTTTGCACGGAATCCACATTGTGCCTCAGGTAGCAAGGTTTCAATGTGCGCTGTAAGCCTGTTCAGGAGAACACGAGCGAACACTTTCCCAGGGACTGAGAGCAGTGATATACCTCTGTAGTTACCGCACAGCCTGCGATCTCCCTTTTTGAATATAGTCACTAGCTGTGCGTCTTTCCAATCTTGAGGGACAGTTGCAGTGGTCCAGACACTCTGTATGATTGTGCAGAGTGTTCTAAGTAGTTTTTGTCCTCCTCGCTTGACGATCTCAGGGTATATGCTGTCAGACTCAGCTGATTTGCCATCCTGTAACATTAGCACTGCTTTGCAGATTTCATCTGAGTCAGGGCATCTGTCCATCCAGTGCTGTGTCGGGAACTGCTTCAGGTTGATTATTGCTCGTTCGTCAATGTGTGGCGTCTCGTTTAGCAATGTTTTGAAATGCTCAGTCTATCGTTTTAGAAGCTCGTATTTGTCAGTGAAGAGAGTGGAATTATCGCTTGCAAGTAGTTGATCAGGATGGCTCACATTTGGGCCCCAGACTGCTTTCATACTCCCATAGAAATCCTTCATGTCATTGGTGTCAGCCAGAATCTGTAGTTCAGCAGCCTTAGCCATCCACCAACTGTTCTTACGTTCCTTACATCTGCTCTGGAGCTTGCTGTTTGCTTTAGCGTACTTCGCCTTGCTGGATCTAGTGCTCCTGAACAACATTGAACTTCTTGCAGCGTTTCTTTGGTTGACAAGTTGCTTGATTTCTTCGCAGTTTTCATCGAACCAGTCCGCATGGCGTTTTCCAACCAGCCCAAGGCACTCTTTGGATGTTTCATAAACAGTTTCTTTGAAGGACAGCCAATCTGAGTTTACATCTCCGGTTGGTTCAGCAAGTCTCTCATTGAGCTCTTCTCTTACATTTTGACGTTTCAAGCCGTTTACATCCAGCTTCTTAGGGAGTGGTTCTTTATCTTCATTTTGCGTCTCAGTTTGAATCTCGCTTGTGTCCGGATCATAATATGGTTAATGTTGCAGTTTGCTCCCCTCATTGCTCTCGTGTCCAGGATATCTGGGAGATCACGTTGACGAGTGATGACGAAGTCAATGAGGTGCCAATGTTTACTTCTAGGGTGCATCTAGGAGTTCCTGTGAACAGGTTTGTGTTTAAAGAAAGTGTTAGTGATGCAAAGCTGATGCTCAGTGCAAAGTGAAAGTAAACAGTATGGATTCAGGAAATGTCGTTCTACTGCAGATATTTTAACGGTCATCTCTGAACGCATTCACCATGTACTGGATAAGGCGGGCGAAGCCATGGCTGTAGCCCTTGATATATCCAAGACCTTTAGCAAAGTCTGGTATAAAGGGCTGCTAATGAAAATTAAATCGCACGGTATAACTGGACGTATATAAATATAATTAGATCCTTCTTAGACAATAAAAGAATACAGGTTTTCATTGACGGACGTACATCCCAGCATACATATACTGTTTTATTTATATAGAATACTGAACATATTGACTTTGTAAGAAAAGGGCCTAGTTCTTACTGCATTCTCTTAAGCATTATGATTGGAATGACTTTAGGGTAATTTTCCTTGATGGCCTTTAAGTTTTTGATAAGTTTGGCAATATTTTGGACAGGTATATGGGTATTACTTCATTTTAAATACTATTTTACCGTGAGTCTTCTTTGGCAACGCCCCGCGAAAGACGCAAACCACCCAGGAAAATGCTTAGTGAGGTTATCAAAAGAGAAACCCAGTCATTAAAAGAGACGCGAGCAAGCAGACGACTCCAAACTGTAAGGAAAAAAAAAGAATAGAAAAGAAAGGAAAAAAGTTTAATTACACTTTAAAAATCTATTGCAAACCAAGTGTTTATTCTTGTGACAAGGATAATGAATAATTCTAGGTTGAAAGCTATCGTGAAGTCGCAGGAAACGGTCCTCGCATCTTGCCAAAGCATTTTTGCATAAAATGCATTAAACGAAAGTTGTCATCGTCATCAACATCGTTGCTGCTTAAAAAAACGACAAAACTTATTTTTTGAAAATATCTGGTTCGTAAGATAAAATTTTAAAAAAATCTTCCAAAACTGGTACAAATGCCAAAAAAATGCACTTTTATTAAAAAAAAGAAAGGTTTTAGGTTAGAGAAAATGTCTAAATCCAAATCCCCCCATATATATATATATATATATATATATATATATATATATATATATATATATATATATATATATATATATGATTAGTTTTTTTTTGGAAAAAGAATTTCAGCAGAGTGCTCAATTAAAAGGAAAATCCAAAATGTAAGACGAATATTGGCTGAAGAGAGCTTGATAAGGATACCTTAAACGGGCCTTATTATCGGGCTTGAAACCGAAAGTACCAATGATATGTCTCAACTAACAACTTTCTGTACACAATATATATATATATATATATATATATAGAGAGAGATATTATGACAGCCCTTTTAAGAAACTCGTTTCTTATCGTTGAGCACTTTCAGTAAAATTAAGTCTGTCAGTTTTGCTATTATGCGTAGATCATCGTATAACGATTAGATCACTGTGTGACTGGCGTAAAAAAAACATTTAAAATTAAAATATTTAAATTCCACATTATTTCACGCGGTTTATGGTAGCCGAATGGATACGATCTTTGCTAATCGAGCCAGTGATGCCTAGTTCGAATCTGTCGACTGGTGTTAATCGTGACACCCTGCACTGAAGATTCCCGAAAGGATGAAACACTAGTGTCTGCAGGTATTTAATTATTACAGCAAAAAATAATTATATATACAGGGTGACCCCAAAAAACGGGCCCAACTCTAATTAGGCCCCGTTTCTTAATGTTTTGTCCGAATGAAATGAAACGTTGATCATAACTAGTTTATTATATTCAAAACATCACATCAAAACATTAGGGTCTTTGGCCTTTTTTTTCTCCGTTCTACAGCATATGTTCTAGATAGCCTCCATTTAACTTTTGTTTTTTTGTGGTCACCCTGTATATATATATATATATATATATATATATATATATATATATATATATATATATATATATATATATGCTTATTTGTTATTTGTTCCTTAAAACGAAAAAGAATAATTGTTCATGAATTAAAATAAAAAAAACAACTTTTCCTAAAAAAAAAAAAAAACAGTTGGCAATAAAAACTAATAACACATTAAATTCTTACGGTAATTTTTTTTTTTTTGACTTCTGTTCGCTCGGTATAATCCAGCGGTTTGCGGCGTCCAGCGGGTGCTATAGATCGAGACACACTGGTAAAACGGGATTTAAAATGTAGTACCGGTATGCGAATGGCACTCAAAATGTTTACCGCTGTATGGTAGGGGTTCAAGCAGTACGCCTCTCTTTTCGCAAAGAGTGGAATTCGATACTTTTTTTTTCAAAAAATTTAGATTCATCAAAAGCTAATGGAATTATGTATAGTTTATCGATGATCTTAGAAATAGAGCTTACACCTCTGTTCAGTTCATTGTTTGGTACTCGCCAAAACTTGCATCAGAGTTTCCACTCCTAGATGGATATTTGAACAAGACCTACGAATCTCCATCGACGAACGAGGAAGTTTTGTGCCTGGGTAATATAATAAGTATTTGTACGCCTGTGGGAGTTGAAAACTCCCAGCCTAACTCGATTGTCGCCCTTTAATTCAGAAGAGCGACCTAGCTACGTCACTTCCTGCTCCCCATATTTCTTCCTCTTTTGCACTGGACCTTCAAGCACTCAAGATGTAACAAACACCGCTCCGGTGGGGCCATGGGCCATCACCGCGTTCCTGACTAGCCAGTCAACCGCAAGTAACGTTACTCATCTCTCAACAAACTCCTATTCTTTCTATCACTTCTTCATGTATATTTATGCTAATAAATTGCATTTATTTCGCTGATATATAATGGTATGTTTTCGTCCTCATTATGAGACCTTTTGCCTTTTTCAATTCCTCTACCATTAAATGCATCCATCCACCATTACACACATGGGGACGGTAATCTAACGAACGCTGAACAATCTTCGTTCCCAGAAACATTTAAAACGTTCTCACTGTCGCAATGAAACATACGGTTATATCGTTAAATAATCAGCGAAATATACTCAAAAAAAGAAAGAATGAGAGATAATTGAAAGATGAGTAACGTTACTTGCGGTTGACTAGCTAGCCAGGAACGCGGTGGTGGCCATGGCCATGTAACACTGAAATTAATAGGAAATAGCAATCATACACCAAGGACAGTTTACAAACTTATAACATCTTTGTTTGGATGCATGAATAACGAGTACAGAAATATGCCAACAAGTTGAAATACAAAATGTTCAGTTCAACTTTCCGAAATATTTCTATTAATTTTGCGCATGTGCAAATTTATTAATAGTTTGAATTGGCTTAATTTTAAATCTTTCTAATCTATCTGTCGATAGCTCAAACGGAAGGGAACGCGGATGAAGCGAAAAAGGTGTTGGTTTTGATTGTAGCTAATGGCATCCAAGTCATTTTTTACGCGTTTGAAATAAGTACTATATATAAGACACAATATAATATTCCGAAGAGAATATGTTCTGTAATAATAAAGAATTCTGCATGAAATCAAACATATTTAACGCATTTTACGACCCGGCAAGCCTCCATGCCCACTAGTTCCAGATATTTGTAAATTATGTTAATTTTTGTAGTGTTTGTGTAGAGAATACTCTGTACATTCTATATTGGCACTCACAACTGTTCAACTTGTTGCAAAAATTATGAATCAAAGATCAGACCTTTCAGCCGTATAATCTCACCATTCGCGTACGTTTTACTGTAATCGCTGAACGCGACGTGCAACAAAAAAGATGGAAAAAATAGATGATGATGATGCGGATGATCATGATTTTTGTAAAATTTGTTCAGCATCATTCATTTCGCGTGAATCAAATAATTATTGTTGGCATTCGTTTCCCCGATATCTTTCAAGTTAGAATTCTTTTCTCGAAAGTAATTAGGTACTTATGAGAGGGATCATGTGACGGGTGCCAACATCTCTAAGTTAAAATGTTTCTGTGAAACGAACTGGGTTCGAACTTTGCACGCCCAAGTTGTCAGTCGATGTCGTTATCTACTTAGCCAGCGTCTTAAAGCCGTTTCTTATTCAGCATCATAATAAGAGAGGTGACAGTGGCAACGTGAATAACGACACGAACTTACAACCTGGGTGTACCAAGTTCGAATCTAGTTCGTTCAACTTTCTGGTGATGGTAATGAAGGCAGAAATGGGTTCGAAGAAGAAAAATTAATAAACATATTTTTCGTAAATAACCTATTTAAGCGCAATCGTTTTAATTAAAATGAAAATACATAAATACGTTACCGCTGTTTATTGTTCGATAGAGGACATTAGTTCTCCGGGTTTATCGTGACACTAGCAAAAGAGATTAGTTTAATCGACTTTTAATCGCTTGCTAATATTGTCTTGCAGTTGAGTCAGTGCAACTCGCTAATGTCACTCAGTGCAATTTCTGTGTTGTGTTTGGAGACCCAATCGACAGGTGAGTGCAAGGATGACGTCATGCCAATAAAATAACAAGGACGGCTTGTCTTAAGATGCGTCTACAAAATCTGTGGGTTTAGTGATGAAAATGTAATATGAAAATAAACGTGACCGATTGACAGACAGATCGACAAACAGGGGACGTTATTTAAGGAGATGTGTAAAGATAACAAGCGTTTAGCGATAAAAAAATGCTATTTTAAATTCATCCGTGACAGATCAAAGACCCGACCAAATCACACGCAGGACATATTATAGAGATGGTGGATTCATTGAAAATCTGTTTAATTATATATTAAAACATATGCGTGACAGACCGACTGACAATGTTTCGTATTGAAATAGATAGACGCGTAAACCAACCTGATTTTGGGTACGGATTTATGATACGGATACATAGCCTCGTGTAATGAGGTGTGGACGTACATAGAGGATTGGTCCAATTATTTGACCACAGCACATTACACATCATTCTTATTTGTTGTTGTTGAGAGTTTCGTAGAAACATGAAACTGATTCTATAATAGTTGTATAACGTTAATTTTGATTCATATCGGGGATGCGTATGACGAAGCATGTGTAATGTAGTTAGACGATACTTTTCAGTAGATTACATTAGACTAGCAGATCTAACCTTACTTTTCTTTCTGTTGTTATGTATTTCTGGAAGAATCTTTCTTTCGCGAGCTATATCAAAATTGAAGCCGTTTCGGAGCCAATAGAGAACGCCCCCTCCCTCACACAAACAGTGGTTCGTATATATCTAGTGGTAACGTTGTATGATAATTTGTTTGAAAATTCTTTTACAATGAGGATACGAAAATAGGAAAATATATAAATCTTTAAAAAAATTTTTTGCAAGGATGAGATATAGGTAACATAGTTTCGCTTGTTTTCTTTTCCTTTATAAGAGAAATGCTTTCCATAATGCTTCATTATTAAAGTGTTTTTTATTCAACAAGTCTGACGAAAGGCTGTTCTTGTGAAAATTTTCAAACGACATACTTTGGTAGCTTACAGTTTAAGTCATCTCTGTTTGGCTTAAAACTTATTGGTATATGAACGATTACTGAATTTCCAATCATATACACCCAGTAAAATTCGGAATACTATAAGAATATATATATATATATATATATATATATATATATATATATATATATATATATATATATATATATATATATAAACTAACAGGGAGCCTCGCTGTTGCCCGGTATTATAAATAGATCACCAAATGTTCCACATTTCCAATACTTTTATCATCATCGAAAAGCAGCCAATTTTCCAATCAAATCGATTGATTGTATGCTCCAGTCAGGGACCTATCAGGGGAAGCTTTACATTACATTATTGTCCACATTGCACTATCGAAACTACTGTTTACTTTATAAAATCATTTTCGCATAATGGTTTGAATTGAAGTATAAAATACAGAAGTCAATTATCACTGTACCATTGTGCCTTAAACAGAAAATTCATTTCGAACGCGGTCTTATTTTAAAAAAGGATATATTGTTGGTTTTATACACCAAACCCTTGTGCTTGTGCAGTGACAAAACTTCTTAAATGCTCTTTTAATCTTAGGCTGTATAAGAGTGTTAACTTTGGTCAAAATCGTACCGATACTTCTCTAATCGGATTTTCGTCATTAATAGGTTTCCGCACCTATCGGAGGCATTCTGATATGAAATATATCTAAGAACTCTCCAAGACACATTAATGCATTTATATGAAATTCAAAAGTAAAAAAAAAGAAAGTCCCAGTCGTTTCGGAGCCCATAGGGAACGGCTATCACACACAAAGTGGCTGGTATATCTATGTAGATTAGGAAAATATATACTTTTTTTCTCTATTTTCCTTATTTATTGACGTGTAGGAATACAAAATGTTTTTAAAATATATCTTGGCGTATATGTGTACACTTCTGTATTTTACGACAGATAAAGATTTTGAGAAAACCCAGAAGACGATCTTTTTATTCGGTTACTAAATTATCTCTTAACTTCAAACATTGCAAAGGTAGTACCTATTCTAGTTATTTTTTATTTAACATACCTTGATTTACACACAAATGGTTTTTCTTGTTTCCTCAAATCGCCCCACAAATTACAATCTTAAATTGGATTCACACTAACGCAATCCTTGCTAGATTTTATGAAGTAATCTAGCACACATTTAGTGACAATTATTCCCAACTCAATTATTAACCCAAGCCTCAATATGTACACTACAAGTGCGAGCACATTTCATTTTTAACAATTATCTGAGAAGTTATGCGAAAAGCTTGTGGTGAATCGAAAGAAAATGCGACCCAAAGTCTGCAGCGAACGGGTTTCAGATAAAAAAAGTTACCATTGATATAAAAAGATCCCGCTTACAAAACTGGACTTCCTTTTTTAGTTAAAAATAATTAGTTTGCCGTAAAAGAAAATATGTAAAAGTATTGTACAAATTTGTATTCATAAAAGTACCTCATACAAAAAAAAAGTAATATTTTATTATCTTTGCATAAAATAATAAATAAAATGTTATTGTTTTAGAATTGTTTTTAGTATTATAAAAATATTACTTCATGAAATATTTAATGATTTCATGTTTTTTGAAAAAATAGAATAAAAGGTTTAAAATGTTTTTAATTTATTTTAGTATTATAAATATTTATGAGTTACATACTTGCGGACGTTAAATTAATAAAATATATTTTTTGTAATAAAAATGTGTAAAAATCCTTAACATGTTTTCTTTTACGCCTATATGATGTTTTTTTAACTAAAATTTTAAGCCCGGTTTAATAAGCGGAACATTTTTTTTTACACAGTGGTCACCACTTATCAAGGCCCGGACGCCACTCAGGGATAAGGGTTATTGCAAGTACAGTACGTTAGTGTGGAGATTTATTGAAGTGTTTACTTGAGGTGGCGGTTCATTAGGTATTTGTTTACGTTGTACTTGAAGACATCCAGGTTGTAGTCAGATGGGAAGCGGGCAGACGGAACAGAGTTCCACAGGCGTGCAGTTCTAATAAAGAAGCTTTGTTCATGGAATCTACGTTTTGATTTAGGCACAGATAAAGAGTGGGGAAAATTTTTGACAGTGGATTCAGCTAGACGGGTGTTTTTCGTGAAAGATTGGCGAGGGGGGACTAGAGATTGGAGTTCAGACGAGCACCTACCATGGAAATAACGATAAAACAAGGATAGGCTCGCAACGTCTCTTCTGTGGGAAAGAGGTTGCAGGGAAGAGAAAAGCGAATCCCCCACCAAGCCACGAAGTCTATTTTGTACTCTGGCAAGGCAGGATAGGCTGTTTTTAGCAGCTCCTGCTCAGATGTGGCAGCAGTACTCAATCATTGGAGGTACTTGGCTTTTATATAGATAGACAATTGCATCAGTAGTGAGATATCTTCTGGAGAGGTATAAGGATCCCACCATCTTTCCAGCGACCTTGGCAACAGACTTGATGTACGTGTTCCATTTCAGATCAGGAGTGAAGGTCAAGCCCAGAAACTTTTCAAAATATGGGGCTTCTCCTATTTTTACATCGATGCAAATTGATGATCGGACACCTTTTGCTGCTGACCTTGGTCATCTATTCATCTGATTCACCACACTTGTCGCTTCAAGCACATAGAAAAAAGAAATACTGAGTTGTATCTTTATTTCAAAACGAAGTTTTCAATTGCAAATCACCATGTTGTTATAACATATATTGTAAGTCCACTTTTCGGGAATTGATTTTTTACTGGGGAAAGATGGAAACTTAGACTTTCCGGTATGACGTTTGTATATTTTTAAATAACGGTTGTTATTTGTCTTTGTTTGCGATACTTTTTGAATGAATTCAATTATTTATACGTAAGTGCATTTTTACCTAAATGCGAATTGGGGATACTTTTCCCTTTTACCAATTTGGTACCCTCCAAATGGATAGCGGCATATATATTGTTTTTTAAAATATAAGTAACACGTGTTTCGTCGTTTTTGACTCATCAGAGTGGCTGAATCTAGCGATATTCGAAATCGGGAACCTATGGAAAGAAGCCTAAATCTCTACTACTGTCCGATATCGCGATTGATATTTTTTTTGTATCATTTGGATTGTTTCGACTGTTATTCTCATCTTGATTGGGTTTCTCATAACGTTTCGGCCGATCTAACCTCCGACCGTCTTATGCTGCATCCACACTCGATAGTCCGAACAATCCAAATAATTCAATAGACATTTATCAATCCTCATCTCAAAAGTATAAAAATATCATTAAAAGTATAAAAAATATCCTCATCTCAAAAATAGACAAACATCACAAGAAAAAAACAAAAAACAAAACAAAAAAAAACGAAACGGACTCGAATTTATTAAAAAAGATATAGACTTAACGCTATTTGGGTTTTGACGTTCGTTGGAGAAGCAAGAAAAAAACAAACATGGCAAGTGTTCGACTGAGCTCCAATCTATGCCCCTCCCTCACTAATTTTACACAAGGAACACTCGTCTATTAATAAATTCTCCACTCTCTATCGGTGCATTAATCTAAACATCGATTCCATAAACAAAGCTCCTTACCATAGACATACCTGTCTGTAGAACTGTGTTCCGCTGGTCTGCTTTCCAGCTAACTACATTATCGTTGTCTTCAAGTCCAACATAAACAAGTTCAACCGTTCTTGTAAATAATCTAATTATACCAAATTACCAGGTCATATTGTGCAGGTCATAGACGTAAAACTTCCCAGGCGTTACCTTCTCATCCAGTAGTTTACATAACTTGTCATGTGATAATTGTGTATGAATTTACTGTGAAATGCTGAAAAGGCTGCCAGATATTTTTTGTTGACTAGAGTGCTCTTTCTATGCAGCGTTGGTTTTTAAATTACACTTTCTTAGTCTTTGTCACATTTCCCCTGTGCAGGGAGGGGAAGAATCAGTAACATTAACCAGATAGGTCGTTATAATGTATTGGCAATTTTGTTGCTTCCGCTCGATTCGCTCGATTAATCGTTTAATCGATTAAGACTATGTAGACCATGTTTCGACATTGCCATGTTTTTGTCAAACCCTTTCAGTCGGTCGTAGCTATTCGCTATACCGGCAGGATTAAAGTTTTCTTTTCTTTTTCTTTTAACCCCAGATACTGCTAATAACTAAGCTTAGCCATTGCATACGAAATCCTGAAAAGATTTGACGCAGTGGAATGGCGGTCGCACATGCGCAGAGGCAACGTTGTTATCATCACTCCAGAGATTTGTAGTTCCGTGCTTAATACGTCCTTGTTTGCTACTTACGGATAAGCAGAGGACGACTGATATTCATGTTGAATCTTTTTGAATTTTAACGAACGCCAGGTTACTCTGACATTGGCATTTTGACATCGACCCTACCAAGGATAGGTTTTACTATAGCGGATCTTGTTGCTGTTTTGCGCGGTTGTTATTACTGATATTGTTAGTCATAGTCCTGATAGTCCTGTGAATGAGACAACACCTATCCACAACGATTGCACAAAAGAAAACACGCACACTTCTTATCTTGTTGGTTTAATATGTATTTTGTTTTGTTAATGCGAGTAATACGGAAATCTATTTCTATTGTCAGTTTATTGTACATCTAGTAGATTAAGTGCAACTCGAATCCATGCTTATGATTACAGGGGCGTTTATGCTACAATAAGCGAACTAGGGTGGATTGTATTTATCGGGTACCTGTCTTTGTTTTGATTCTTCGTGTTCTATTCACTTCTCTCTTGCATGCTATCTGTCTGTATTTCTTAACCTCTCCTTATGTCTCCCGTCAAAAGAATGAACTTAAAACAGGCATTAACTTTTTATAGGAGCAAAACTTTCTATCACTCGGCGCTACTATCGACGATGCCTCTGTTCAGTCTCGAAAGACAAAAAGTACCACCCTTAGGGACAGCTGCGCATGTAATTTCGAGGCAACTACACCTCTCCTGCATCGGTACTGTTTGAGTTCAGTGGCAAGGAGGTCCAGGACGACTGGAAACACTGTCGAAATAAGCGGAGAGCACTTACAACACCTGGACGTCGCAAATGGTCACCCAGTTAGTACTAACCTAATTCAACTTTGGTTAACTTCCGTGATCTGACTAGAACCGGTGCGTCAACGTGATTATACCGTATATTGCTACT
Organism: Euprymna scolopes; assembly: GCF_053919585.1. NCBI lineage: Eukaryota > Metazoa > Mollusca > Cephalopoda > Sepiida > Sepiolidae > Euprymna > Euprymna scolopes. Next base: position 10,011,371 of record NC_136499.1, on the reverse strand, counting down.
ACCACGAATTAAAAACAAAATAAAACAATATGTATACATATGTGTTATAATTAAACAATAATTATTCTTTATACCTACAGACATTAGTGTTATATGCTTATCCAATCATCAGTGTAGGAGTGAAAATTTGAACCCAGCCACGAAGCTTCCTTTTGCTAAGCCTTTACCTCAGAGCAACTAATCAATTGCCACGGGAATGAAGGGAATTAATGACTATTAATCGTCGAATTCATGCAAATAAATTAGACTATCTAGAGGGTTCGAACGAGCGGCAGTTATGAACATTGCTTAAACGTAAATGGCTGCCTTTCAGTTATTATGCTGTAGACAATACCCATTCTTAAGTATTCTTAAAGGGGCTTGAAAGTTTAATAAATCTATAGTTATTCTTTATACATACAGACACTAAAATTTTATACACATATACATATACATATTTATGTATATATTTTGGTTCATGGTAAAGTTTATGATAGTTAAAATTACAATATTATAATGAAGCACGGAAATGATTTTTTACTAAATATGTCAAAAACATTAATAATCTAGTGAAATAATATGGATGCTCTGTTGTAAAACTATTGAGTTACTTTTCTTAGATATTTAAAGATATCTAAAGAGAGTTAAAAGATATAAGTTGTTAAAAAACGAATTTTGTTTCATCTATTATGAATGTCCAGGATTATTTTGATTGTTTAAACTTCACTGACCGGGAGTTGAGGACGCATCTTTTTTTAAATTTTTCATGTCACCCCAAACAAGGCACAGACCCACTTAGTCAGGAGGGGATCATATTTGGACCAGATTTGCAGGGATACTATTTATGGAGTTAGACAGCGAGATATCTGTCCACATTACACTTGCATTTCTGCAGTTTTTTACGGTATAAAGAAGCAGGGGCCCGGGAGAGAATCCTAAGTGTAGAAGACTGAGGGAAAATACTTCACCGCATCAAAGGATCTCTACAGTGTGGGGATGGGATTTTGCTGATTGTTGGGTTTGTCGAGAATATTGTCGTCGAGGGGGTACTATTGTTCGGAGTTCCTCAGAGCACTTACCATTGAAATATTTGTAAAACAGGCACAAGGATGGCACGTTTCAGCGATGGGACAGATGTTGGAGTTTAGTTGATAATTAAGGACCTATTAGTTTGGCGACTATTTTTTTTAACCCTGTCTAGGAACAATAGTTAGATTAGTGGCAGATGCACCAGCCCAGATGTGGCAAAAATATTCTATGCATGGGCGAACCGTAACCTTGTAAATATACAGGATACTCTCAGGTGTGAGGAACCTTTTAGTACGTTAGAGGGAGCCCACAGTCCTCGCAGCAACCTTGGCTAATGCCTCATGTATGTGTTCCAATTCATGTTTCCTGTAAATGTTTACTCCAGGAGGTTGAGGGGAGTAGTTCCAGGCAGTGCATTATTAGCCATGGCAATCAGTGGTTGAGAAGATTTCTTGTAATTATTAAAGGAAATAAGCTTAGTCTTGGCAGCATTGAACGTTAATAACCAGTTACGGTCCCATTCCACTACAGACTGAAGGTTTATGTCTAGAGTTTTAACAATTTCCTTAGGTATGTGTTCTTTAGTTTTACCTTCGTGGTTGTTATAGAGCGTGCTCATCAGCAAATATTCCCATCTCAGAGAAAATTTTATCAGGAAGGTCCTTTATGAATACCAAGAATAATAAAGGTCCAAGGGTCGACCCCTGTGACGCATTCACATTAATATGTTGTTTTGATGTACAACCATCAAGGACACTCTGAATTTTTTAAATTATTTTAAGAATACGTTCAGCGATACCATACGATTTGATTTTCATGAGAAAACCATCGTGCCACACCCTGTCAAATGCCTTGGATATGTTTTGGACTACTGACCTAGCTTCCCCTGCCTTATCCAGTCCTTGGAAAATACGTTCGTAGATTACAGTTAGGATATCTGTAGTAGAACGGGCTTGACTAAATCCATACTGTCGGTCGGATAAAAGTTTATTTTCTGTGGGGGTCTCAGACTAGTGTTTGATTGATTAAGAACTCAAAGATTTTGGCGAAAAAAGGGAGGAGGCTAAAGCGGCGATAATTGACTGTGTCAGTTCTGTACCTAAAATTCTTGTAAACTGGTACAACAGAAGCAATTTTCAAGCAGTCGGGAAGAAATATTCGTTAAGGTATTTATTATAGAGCTTGAAGAGAACCGGTTCAACCTCTATGCCTTCGATGTATCTAGATTTATTAAGCCATCACGAACAAGGGAAGAGATGATTTTTGGATCATCGAGTGTGGCTACTATCCGCAAAGGAAAATTTGGGAGAGGTGGCCTACAAGGTCTAAAGTGGAGTTTTGTGCAAAACGCTGGGCATGAGGATTTGTCTTTCTAATTGCTGTGCAAAGTATCTCAAGGTTGTTTGATAATGGAGTAATTGTCGATTGTCAATTAATTACTACACTGTTATGAATTTTTCAGAAATCACGAGTTCCTAATTTCTGCGACTCGATGCGTTTTCTGATGACTTCTCTTCGTTGTGGCGAGTTCTCTATTACAATTATTTCTAGCTTCTACAAACCTTTGCCTATTTATATTGGACTCATGTCGGATAAGTCTGCGGAATCCATGCTGCCTTTGAGCGATAGCAGTAACACAGAAGTAAACCAGTGTATGCTTTGATAAATTGCTCCCGTGTAGCAAAGTATGCGTCTATTGCTGCTTTGAAACACTAATTTTTCGGCCACCAACACTTAAAGAATACTGCAGGAAAATGAATTTCCCAGAGACATAACGAGAATCTTTTATTTTTTATTTTTCTGGAATTCATTTAATTCTAAGCATCGTAAACATGTTGTACATTGTATTCTTAACTATTCATTCTTAATTCTTGATTTCCACACATTTTAATTTTATCGTTTTGTATTTTCCCTTTGTTCTTTGACAAAATGTAGTCTAAAGAAATAACAGGCCTACAAGATCATGCCTATATTTTCTTTTCTTTTGTGTTTTGTTTAGAATGCCTTCAATTAAAATCCGTCAGCACCAAAACGGGACTCATCATTTCTAGTTTGAAAATAGAAAATTATTCCAAGACACTGTATATATCTGTTCTGCATTACATTATCTTAACTTGTTTAGACACTTTAATCTTGCCTTAACACAATCTTTTTTATCTTAATATATATTAATACTGCATTTAATCTTACTATGAACCATTTCTTCTAATCCAAATTTATACAGGATAATGTTGATTTAAAATTACATTTTCGAATTTTACTAAAAAATGGATTTATCTTTAAACCTAAGAAGAGAGCAGTCCTTTATTTAAGTAATATACTTAATATGTACAATTTCTATATGTTCGTATCTACTGTAAACATGCCCATATTGCTATTTATATCTAAGTAATCATACTAAATTATACCTTATACCTTAACCCTAACCCTAACCCTTATATCTTACTTCCAGTTATACATTTACTGAAATATACCTGTAGCAATAGTCTATATCGTTACTTAAATATATATTGAGTAGATACATTATATTTTCCCTCCTTTCGACTAAAATATCCAGAGTTCGTGCTTCTAATTTTATCTTTATTCCTAATATCACTTTGAATCATACTTTAATATTTTATCTTATTTCTAAACTAATATATGAACAGTATTTAAAAGTAGGTATTCTATTCGATGCCATTTAAATTGATAGAATTAAACATAAAGCGACTGACAGACAGAACGACTTAGAGTAATTCGTAGACGCGCGTAAAAAAAAGGTCACACTTGCTTTCATAAATGACGCACAATCGTATGAGTGACAAGTTCATGCCGATAAACAGATGAAAGGAAAATAAGGTCCCCAAAAAATAGATTAGTAAAAAAAAAAAAAAAATAAAAAATAAGCCGTTCCATTTTAACATTAGTAAAACAGGATTTAGGATGAAAAAATAGGAAAAGATAAAAAATGTTTTTTTTTTTCGATTGAGTAAACTTTGCGAAAAATGTCATAATCTTTATGCGTTTACTTACATTATTAATCAGGATATGCATAGCACGTAAGAGAAAAGAAAGGAAACAAACGACCATGCACACAAAACACAAACACACAAACACGCAGATAGTACGCGCACGCACACACACTCATATATATATTTGATTATACATGAACATAGTATATATATATATATATATATATATATATACATATATATAATAAACATATATATACATATATATAATAAACACATATCTATCTATCTATCTATCTCTCTCTCTCTCTCTCTTTCTATATATATATATATATATATATATATATATATATATATAACAGAATAAATACATAAACATTTCAAGTAAACACATGGTTACCTGAAGAATATATCTACATATTTTTATATGTATTCGTCTCTTATTTATATATATGCATATACATATATTTATTTATGTATAAGGGGAGAGAAAAGGGAGAGAGAGAGAGAGAGAGAGAGAGAGAGGTAAATATAGATATACCGCTATATATGCATGTAAAAAAAATACAAATACTCGTAAATGTATATATTTGTAGAGTAAGATAGTAGATCTAGAGAATATATATTAAATTAATTTTGTGCATACATACACATATATGCGTTTATTTACATAGAATATAATGCTCATATGTCCATATAGTCATAGAAATATGAGTATAATGTAATTTATATGTAACTATGATATGCCTAAGTAAGTAATTATCTAAGCACACATGTCTACAAACATGCATACATGTGTGTGTGTGTGTGTGTGTGTGTGTGTGTGTGTGTGTGTGTGTGTGTGTGTGAGCGTTCACTTATAAGAACACTAACTAAATGAGGTTTCTGGCGTTTCCCTGACGAATTACAGAGAATTTATATGCCCGCACAGGTATAGAAATGCCAAAGCACTCATATCAACTTTCTAAAACGTCCGCTCATATACTTCCGCGCACTTCCCCTGAAAATGCACATACTCAAAGGTACATATTTGTACCAATGTATAAATATTCAGTTGACTGCACACACACACACACACACACACACACACACACACACACACACACACACACACACACACACACACATATACGCACGCACACACACACACTTACCCACACTTACAGCCATAACGTTGTAATGACCTAACTATATATGTGTAATGCTCACAGGCATTCTTGAGCTTCGCAGGCAGAAATATTTTGACCTAAGCAAACAAATGACATCCGGTTACACTAATGTATTCATGACTTCAGAACTTGGCTTGGCCTTTTGGCCAAGATCAAAGTGTAGTATCTGTTTTTCAGATGCTACACTTTTATTTCTTGTTCTCTTTCGGTGGAGGATCAGTCCTTCACGACTGAGACAATTGTTTATTTTTGTACCTTTTCTCCACGGTAAAAAAACGACCCTGGTGTCTAACTCTGTCCCGTGGGGAGGCATTGTAAATAGGTACACTAATGTATTCATGCAATCAACATGATTACAACTATATATTACACAAAGAGGGGATAAACAGTTCCACATTGGCATAAGTATAAAATATGTAAACATGCAAATTATTTACTCATGGTTCGAAATTGTAGATATTACGTATAATACGTATGATTCGTCTATTAGTGAACATTTTATAAATAATCCGTTCTTAGTCCAGTGTCGATTTATTCTGCATTTTTGAATACGTTGAACATTTTCACCGGAAGATCATAGAAAGATTGACATTAAGTTTGTACCAATTCGTAAACACAGACAAATCTCATGAATTAATGCAATTTCTATGTGATTGTTCATCAATCTTCCTTTCTCTATTATTCTTTTTATATTCCATATTAGTTTTTAATCATAATTCCTAACCTATCGAGCGAGGTTCGAAACCGGTTGGCTAGCACTTTCATTTTTTTTTATTCTTTAATGCATTCTTTTCAAAAGTAATTTTTTGATATCCATAACGAGTATAATTCTTTCTTTGTGTTTTTTATTTATTTGGGGTGTATGAGACGTTTTCATTATATTTCGTATCGATATTACTTATTTAATAAGACAAATATATACCTGTTCGTTTTAAAATAAACATAATAATAATTCATCTTTTGCCTTAGGTGTGAAACCTGAATCATTTGGGGATGAGAAAGTGGGCTATGGTCATCCAATGTTATAGAAACTGTTGAGATTACCCTAAGCTAGATCCTCCCATCAACATACCGCATCCACTCTGTTGTTTTATATTACTGAGATGATCACCAATGTGTTTATAAAATATTAACAACAAATGATTTATCAATGTGAAATAGTTTTTAATGCCGTGAAGAGCTGCCTCTCCTTGTCTGGTTCAGCTGACGTGTCTTTTAAGATTTTAAGTAATTCAGAGTTATCTCCCCTTTAGCTGTATATATACCAGTGTGCTCTCGTTTGGTAACCGTGTCAATAAATAAATGTGTTCACTGTGCGTCTGTGTGTGTGTCAGGCTTAAACTTGTTACGCTATAAATTGATTTGTTTTCTTTGGTCAACCGTAGCTATGATTTCCCCCATGAATTTTATTTGAAAGGAGATAGGTATGTTTTCTTTATTTAAAGTATAATTAATTAACGAATGTTATTAATTAACCTACAAACAATTCATCGTGTAGAGTAGGACATGATTTACAGATATTAATAAATTAAAGTTTGGTAGACCTCACCCAAATCTAAAGACTGATCAGCTTATTTTGGAGGCACCCGGAAAACAGCAGGCAGCGAGCGTTGAAAGGCCTTACTAACCTACACTTGTTTGTTCATTTTAAATAATTGCTTGATCAACTTCCTACAGTGGATTTTTCAAAGAAATTAAACAACAGATTTAATATGGTATTTTGGTGAGTGTCTAGTGTAGGGTAATTGTATTTGACGAAACTAGATTACCATCGACCCTTCTCTCTCTGGCTTCATACTTGAGATAACGGATGAACATTAATATATTGATAATTTTGTGTTCGAGATGTGCATATTTGCTGATGACACAACGCTCTATAACACCAACGAGGGAAGAACGGATGCACATAAATCTAAGGCAATGGCAGGATCGTTAGAAAATGACCTCCAGACCGTAATGAAATGGGGCCATAAATAAATGGTAACATTTAATGCTAGTAAAACTAAGCTGCTCTCTAATAACAATTACAAGACGTCTCTCCATCCACCAATAACACCCTACCTGAGAATTCTTCCTTCAAACTCTTCGACCTAACATTCATGGGGAATATGAAGTGGAACAAATATATTGAGGGCAATGCAAAGAATTTGATTCCCCTTTATCAAGCTAGAAAACTACTCATACCTGAGAGTATCCTCTCCTTCTACAAGGCCACCGTTTGCCAATGTATTGAGTTTTGTTGCCACATCTGGACAGGTGCATCTACCATAGCCTCTCCATCTTTGATAGGGTCTAAGAAAGTGTTTCCAATTTAATAAGTCCAAATCTGTCAAATAAGCTCCAACCCCGTCCCATCGCCCCATGTTGCATCCCTGTGCCTGTTTTTCAAATATTTTAATGGAATTTTCTCTGATGAACTAGTTGCACTTGTGCCTCCCTCGACGTACATATCCCCGACAAACCCGCCTAGCAACAAGATCTCACCTCTTCACTGCTGAAAGCTTTATAATCTAATAGTTTTTTTTCCTCGACCAGCTAAACTATAAATTCCCTTCGTGCTAGATGTTTCCCTGACTGTACTGATATGTAGAAATTTAAATGTAACGTAAACCAACATCTTGTCAATCTTTCCTAGGCATTTTCCAAAATAGCAGCATCTTACATCAAAGTGGTGACGTGCCTTGTTAAGGATGAATTTAAGTAAAACGAATATAAAAAATACAACCTTAATTTTGATTGATTACTTAAAAAAATAATTGTATTGAAATTTACAACAAAATTGATAATTATATCGGAATCGAAATTTTACAACAGAATCGATAATTGTATCGGGATCGAGAAACACATAGGAATCGCCCCATTTTAACGTAAATGTTACTTTCGAACCGTGTTCTTTATAGTTCACACGTTTCTCGGAACCCCACGCCGTCCGACACCGTCAAAAAGAAAAAAAAAAAATCCGACACAACTTTTCTTTCTTTTTTAACACAAGTCGTTTATTACCGTTTTTCTTACCCCACCGTCTCGACACCAGCTTAAAAGTCTCTCGCTGCCACTGTGGGGCCACATGTCTATCTCAACTGACTCACGTTTTTCTTTCTATCCTACTACACGCCGGCCGTAAACAGCTATTTCTAATCTTCCACTTTACACGTCCATCTTTTCAACCGTACTATTTCTTCTCCTGACCACGTGGTGTCCTCTTTTTCTTTTTCTTGTGGCGCACCCCTCCTAAATTGCATGTGTGCTTTTTTTCGGCTACTGCTGCTAATATCTTCGCAAGCCAGCTATCTTACAACTCTCGCTGATATTTTCCTGCGCGCTCATACGCGCTCTGTTACTCTTTCTCTAGTAAATATATTTATTATGTTTGATAAAAAGAGGATTGATCATTTGTATTAGTTTGTTTTTTTCGAACTACTGTTCAAATTTTAAGTGTTATTTGCCCTACATTTCGGTCGATGTTACCTCCGACCTTCTTAAGGTGTATATTTTCGAACTCAATAATGTTTCTATCGAACTCGGCAATCTGCTTGGATTTTCGAACTGCGCCTTTTATTTAATTCACGAAGGTAACATGTTCTTGTCCTGTCAGCCAAAATTGGTTACAGTTCTAGATAATTCGCAATTTTATTTGTCGCCCACACTGAAGATTAAATTATAAAGGAGTCTATTGACTACGCCACGGGCCTTGGAGTGGTTAATTGTAGGCGTAGACCGATTCATACAATCTAAAAAATTCCAACAAAAACCTAACAGCCAGCCATGGTTCTCCCCAGAATGTGCTGCTGCCATCAAGCACAGAAATAACTTTTTCCATAGCTACCAAGGTAATAGATGCAATGAGACGAAAGCTGCTTTCAGGAACGCCAGAACCACTGATCAGGGGGTTGGTTCCCACTATTTTGGTAAATAACAAATTGGATCCTCAACAGAATGCTGCGTTCTATCCCATTATCAATGGACCAGAGGTCATCTTGTAAGCATCAGACAAGGCCAAACTATTTGCCAAGAACTTTACAGCTAATTATACCCTATGCGATGAAGGCCATCAACTCCCCATATTTCCTCCTATAACACAGAACACGCTAGGTAACATACAAATACCTGTGCATGAGGTCGCCAAGCTAATCAAGAACCTTGATTCCAGTAAAGCAACTGGGCCTGAGGGCATCCCAATTATAGTGTTAAAAACGCTTCAACTAGAACTTGCTCCCATACTTACGAAACTGTTTAAGCGTTGCCTTCAGGAGAAGTGCTTTCCAACAACCTGGAAAACCTCATCAGTATGCCCTGTATTTAAGAATTCAGGTGATAAGTTCTCTCCCTCTCAGTACAGACCAATAAGTCTCCTGTGTGTCATGAGCAAGCTTCTGGAATCCATATTAAATGGAGAAATAGTCAACCACCTTAGCAGAAATAACCTTCTTAGTGACAGGCAATATGGTTTCCGTTCTGCAAGATCTACCGCAGATGTGTTAATGGTTATATCTCATAGGATAAGTGAATCTCTTGACAAAGGCTTCCTTTCTAGGGCAATTGCTCTTGACATATCAAAGGCCTTCGACAAGGTATGGCATAAGGGCCTACTTTACAAGATTTCCAGCTACGGTATAACTGGAAATGTTTTCCCTATCATTAAATCATTTCTCTCCGATAGGCTCATAAGAGTAGTGGTTGATGGACAAAAATCAGAAGCCTGCAGCATTAATGCTGCAGTCCCTCAAGGGTCAATCTTGGGCCCAACTCTTTTCCTGATCTACATAAATGATCTCCCTAAACACATACTTAAATCATTCGTTGACATCTATGCTGATGACACGACAATCTACGGCAACACATCAAAGGCCGTAAATGACAAAGTTCTCTCTGATTCTCTCTCCTCTGATTTCGAACGCGTGGTTCCGTGGGCGAAGACGTGGCTGATTACCTTTAATGCATCTAAAACCAAACTCTTAACTTTACATCATCAACGCTCTGATCCCCATCTGGCATTAATTGGAATGGATGGCTCTCGTCTTGGGGAGGCTTCATGTTTTGACAAGATCCTGGGTTTGACCTTTACTCCTGATCTGAAATGGAACACGTATATAAAGTATGTTGCCCGGGCCGCTGGGAAAATGGTAGGATCCTTTTACCGCTCCAGAAGATATCTCACTACTGATGCAATTCTCTATCTCTATAAAAGCCAAGTACGTCCAAAGATGGAGTACTGCTGCCACATCTAGGCAGGAGCTGCTAAAAACAGCCTATCCTGCCTTGGCCAAGTACAAAATAGACTTCGTGACTTAGTGGGGGATGCCCTTTTCTCTTCCCTGCAACCTCTCTCCACAGAAGAGACGTTGCGAGCCTATCTTTTATCGTTATTTCCATGGCAGGTGTTCGTCTGAGCTCCAATCCCTGGTCCCCCCTCGCCAATCTTTTACGAAAAACACCCGTCTAGCTGAAACCACTGTCAAAAATTTTCCCCGCTCTTTATCTGTGCCTAAATCAAAACGTAGATTCCATGAACAAAGCTTCTTTCTTAGAACGGCACGCTTGATGAACTCTGTTCCGCTGCCGTCTTCCCATCTGACTACAACTTGGATGTCTTCAAGTCCAACGTAAATAAATTCCTGATGAAGCACCCCCTTAAGTAGACACTTTTATTAAATATCCACCCTAACGTACTGTACATGCAATAACCCTTATCCCTGATTGGCTTCCGGGCCTTGATAAGTGGTGACCACCTTGTAAAAAAAAAAAAAATCGATAAAAAATAAATAAAAATGGTTTCGTTCGAAATTCCGTCCAGAATTTCGAGTTAAACAGGCAGATTTCCGTGTTCGACAAGATACCCCTGAAGAAAGTCGGGGTTTATATCGACTGAAACGTTCTGAATATAACATTCCAGACGAGAACAGTAGTCCGATATTCCAAATATCACTAGTACTTAGTTTCTTATAGAGAAACAAGACTCATCTAAATAGATCGGGCAAAAACGATTGCATCGCAAAACCGTCTGATTCAGTTGATAACATTTATGTTTGTAAAAATCAACGTTAACTTCAAACATCAACTCTTGCCAACTTGCTTCCACGATCGGAAATAAATTGATGCATCGTATATTCATGTGCAGGATAGACACTCCGGCGTTTCCTCCGGGAATTCAAAACAAGAAATTCAGAAAAAGAAGTTCTTAAGCGTACTTTATTGTCATAAGTAAAAAAAAAAAAAAAAAAAGAAAAGAAAACTGTGGGGTGGGTATAAGTAAAAGATAAGAATGATGATTGATTGATGTGATTGCAATGTGAAATGTCAGCATAGTCATAAGAGTAGCGGCAAAAAAAGTAAGCGAGAGAAAACACACACACATATATATATAATACACAAGCGACATAGAATAGATTTATGAAACCTAATTTAATTAGAAAATAGAAAAAAAACACGTTTTGTTGATCAGAAAGAATTCCAAAGTAAAAGATAAACAAAATCGCAGATTGTAAAATACATATCTGAAAGAAATATAAAAAATGATGTTATTGGAATAAAACACACTTTGTGCGTTTTTATCATCATATAATTATTGCAAAGATGTAATAGTTGCTATTTTCTTTTTAATGTTTCTCTGCATTCTTGCGTCCTCTTCAGAAGCCTCGTTTGTATGTTTGTCTGTCACTTTTAACGTTCATACATCATTTTCGTCGTAACATGCTGTGAGATGTGTCCAGCGTCATTTTTCAAATTTTTTTATCATCCGCTGGCTTGTCAATCCATCCACTTGTCTGTCACGCTTAAGTTTAAAATTACATTTTAATATTTTTTTTTTTTGGTTCATTTAAGATTAAACTAAAATTCCCGCTGGTCTGTCAAGTTTAAATTTGAAATAGCATTTTCATACATCTTTCACGCTTACAGTTGAAACCGTATTTTCTTAGATTTTTACGCTTAAGGTCAAAATAGATTGTTCTGTATATCGTTCACGCTTAAGGTTATAATAGCATTGTCGCTGATGTGTCACGCTTATGGTTGAGAAATAGTTTTAATTTATTTGTTAAAATTAGTTTTAAAATTCAATTTTCCTCGGGTTGCCAGGCGTAACTTTGTATTTGCAAAAAATATCAATCGATCACATTTAATTTAACAATAGAATTTTCCTTACGCAATTTTAAAATAGCAAGTTCATCAGAAAGACATGCTTTACGTGCAAATAGTATTTTACTTGATATCATTTTCCCCTATCTGGAACGGCTAAGTTTCAAATTTGCATTGACATTTATTTGTTAAACTTAGGCTTGAAATACATGTACACACACACACACACACACACACACACACACACACACACACACACACACACACACACACACACACACACACACACTGCTTTTTGTGAATTTCTTGTTTTGAATTCCCGGAGGAAACGCCGGAGTGTCTATCCTGTACATGAATATACGATGCATCAATTTATTCCTGATGCTTTAAGTGTAATAGAGTTGTCAAGAGTTGATGTTCGAAGTTAAGGTTTCGCGAGGCCACACAAATCGATCGCATCAGAAGCCTGTATGCATATATGTAGCCAATAATATTTGTATTAATAAACATACTTTTTTTACATGGTGGTCACCACTTATCAAGGCCCGGAAGCCACTCAGGGACAAGGGTTATTGCAAGTACAGTACGTTAGTGTGGAGATTTGATGAAGTGTTTACTTAAGGGGACGGTTCATTAGGAATTTGTTAACGTTGGACTTGAAGACATCCAAGTTGTAGTCAGGTGGGAAGCAGGCAGACGGAACCGAGTTCCACAGGCGTGCAGTTCTAAGAAAGAAGCTTTGTTCATGGAATCCGCGTTTTGATTTAGGCACAGATAAAGAGTGGGGGAAATTTTGGACAGTGGATTCAGCTAGACATCAGCATTATATACATGGTAAACGACTATTACGAGAACGCAAAATGCTTTGCAATGGTTTCCTAACTATACGGTCATTGCTAGAAATCTGGGGATATTTATTGTCACGCAGACCCTGGGGAACATCATTAGTCGTGTTGTGAGATTTCATTGATTATAAGTTCTGTGAAAATTCCAAGTGTGTTTATGGTAATAATTTGAAAGCTTCCAATTTTTGACGGGATTTCTGTCGTCTCTTGAATGTTACATGTCAGTCGGGTTCTGTGCTCCATGATAAACTTTTGTATTCTTACTGACTTCAGCAGATTTTCTTTTTATGGTTCAACTTTTTCTCTGTAAACGAGGCATATTGGTCGTATTTGACATGGTAAGCTGCTCAATAATTTAGGGTAATGCATCTGAGCATTCCATATGAGACAAATACATCTTCCTGTATTCCGAGCAAGGCATTATCAATGTTGCTTTATCAAAGAAGAAGTCTACACATGAGCCTTATATTTATACAGTTATTCTTTTTCTTTTTTAGTTAAACATTGTTTAAACTATATATGAATACCAGACGCAAACGAAGAACTCATATATAACACAGACTATTAATATTATTAATACCGACATTGAATGTATCTGTAACGCTATATATATATATATATATATATATATATATATATATATATATATATATATATATATATGAACTTTGTCTGTGTGGCCTTGTGTCTGTAAATTCGTTCTCTATAGACTCCAAAACGGCGGGACCGATATTTATGAAATTTCATATGAAGGTATTTTATGTGCCTGGCGTGTTCTTAGGTAGGTTTATATCGGAATGTCTTCGATAAGTACCGATGATCAATAATCGAAATAATCCGGTAAAAGACGAACAGGCGATTTTGATCAGAATTTACACCTTACACAAGTGCATTTCTGACGTTTTATTACCATACAAGCAATAAAAATCAGCAATCGGTTCTTTGATATGACAGGAGCGCATTCCAAATGAATATAAAGCACGATTTTCAATTACATTCCATAAAACGATGAGAGCAAAGAAAAAAAAAGAGGCAGAAAATCGATTTATATTAGAAATTATAATATTTATGAATGAACCACACATTATTAGCATTATAATTACTACTACTACTACTACTACTATTATTATTATTATTATTATTATTATTATTAGTAGTAGTAGTAGTAGTAGTAGAAATGGTTGTGGCGGTGGTATAAGTTGTGAAGGAAACAGCAGTAGTATTAGTATTATAGAATCATCAAAACTCTTTCTCTTGTCGTTGTCAGTTTTATAACATGCAAGTTTCTGTTTTGATTGATGAAATGAAATGAAAATTAAAAACAAGAAAAGCAATGAAATAAATGACTATATTTTTATGAGAAACAAAACTTTAGAATCCATATATTAATACGATAGCGTGTGTGTTATTTTCTGTGTCACGCTTACATCCGGGTCGTTTAATTGTCATGTACTTCTATTTATTATAATAAATAATTTTACCAAGAATTCTTCATGAGTTTTGGATTCAGTCTGGATTATAGCTGATGGCACTCAAGTCATTTATTTTTTTTATATATAATTTTACTAAGAATTCTTCATAATTTTGGTTTCGGTTTCGATTATAGCTGATAACGCTTAAGTCGTCTACTTTTTTTATATAAATACTTTTAACACGAATTTCTCAGAATTTGTGGTTTCGGTTTCGATTATAGCTAATTGCACTCCAATAATTTATTTAAAAAAAAATAATTTTATCAAGAATTCTTCATAAGTCTTGATTTCGGTTTTGATTATAGCTGATGGCACCTTAGTAATCTATTTTTTATAAATAATTTTATCAAGAATTCTTCATAAGTTTTAGTCTCAGTTTCGATTATGACTGAAATAACTCAAGTATATATATATATATATATATTACATATATATACATTACATATATATATATTATATATATATATATATTCGTATACTATATTTACGCGTATATATATACATATATATGTATATATATATATATATATATATGTGTGTGTGTGTGTGTGTGTGTGTGTGTGTGTGTGTGTGTGTGTTTACATAAGTTTTTATCTCGGTTTCGATTCAAGCTAATGCACCCAAGTCATATGGATATATTTTTTTTTATTTTTGAAATCGCAACTTTATAACATATAAAAATCGATAGAACATCCACTCTATAATAATATATACGAAATCTGCAAGAATAAAAATATCGTATAAATATATTTTAAAACATACTTCACGACTGGGCTTTGCCGGGCGTTCGTGCTAGCTTAGATAAATACTTTTGCAGTTTTAACAAAAAAGCTACAATAATATAGTGTCTCCTTTTACACTGAACATCTACAGAATGCCAACATCAATATATTACATACGAATGAGTTCGCTGTGGAATTTCCACAGGTCCCGCTATTTAATAATAATCCTACAATAAATTTAGAAAAATCAAGAAAAATAAAATGCTAAAAAATATGTTTATTTACTAATTTTGTGACTGAATAAGATCAGACATTTGGTATCTGTCTGTTTGATGCCGCAACTGTACGAATACCTATAGTAATTGTACTGCTGCCTTATCTTTTAATAGTCGACTGGAAGGAAGACTCGACGTTGCCCGAGATTGCAATATTTTTATTATCGAAATCGGTTAAATCACCCATTTTTCAATCAAATCGACTGATTATCAGCTCTAATCAGGGACCCATCACAGTGCACTGGCAGGAAGCTTCACCTACCTCCACGTACAATATATTTCAATGTGCATTGCATTGTAGATAACCTACTGTTGATTTTATAAAATGATTTTACATAATGGCTTGAATCAAAGTTTAATATGCAGAAGTCATGGTTCAGTTGTGCTCATACCGGAATGATTAATTTCGAACGTGCCCTTATCTTATCAAAGAACATACTGTTGATTTTATACGTCGGATCGTTCTGCTTGTGCAGTGATAAAACTTCTCAAATGCACTTGTGGTGTTAGGCCGTATAAGTGCGTTAACTTGGGTTAACATCCGACTGTCCCTTCTTTAATCGAATTTTCCGATACAAAATCTATGTAAGAACACTCTCAGACACAAAACGAATATTGTGTAAATTTGCCCCCCCCCAAAAAAACAAACAAAAAGAAACTGTCCAAGCCGTTTCAGAGTCCATATGGAACGATCTCACACACAAATTGCATTTTATATATAGAGATGAAGTTTAATGTGCTATTATAAATTAATGTGTTATCTACTAATGTTCTATTCAAGAATAAGAGGATAGTATTTATTTAGCTAGCATGTGACTATCCTCCTGGTGATTACCTTCTCCATTTGGGATAATGTACTATACATATCGTATATTCCATTCGCTATGATACAATCCGCCTCCCAGGCATTATTATATATTTTATAAAGATTTATGTTCGTTTCTAAAGATGCTATTCTCCTAGGGATTACAGCCTCCCCTTGGGAGGAGCAGTGTAGCAGCTCATTTGTTTTAATGATACGATTCTCCCAGGATTTTCCTTTATCTTTGAAATGCAGTGATATACAACAACAGCAACAACACTAAGTAATGCTTGAATAACAGCAACAACAGAACTACTTTTTTACAAGGAAGGTGTCAACGTTTATCAACGTACAAGGTGCACATGCGAATAAGGTATAAGGAGTATAGAGTACAAGGTGAGAAAACACCGTGATGATCAGTAATGGTGGAACTTCGGTAGAATTTGATTTATTTAAGAGGACGATTCCACAAGGACTTGTGTATATTAGACTTGAAAACGATCATGTTTTAGGTAGCTGCAGAGCAGCCAAGTGGTATTCTTACTACTACTACTACTACTACTACTACTACTACTACTACTAATAATAATAATAATAATAATAATAATAACAATAATATATATATATAAAATGTAACTCTTGGTTCGTTCGTAATTAATAGTCTAAATAACTAAATAAATGATTGCTTCGACATTTTGGTATAATATGTTTAATTGTACCCATGCGTGTTTTTATATATCTCTTTTTAATTATAGCATTATACTTAATTTTTCTATAATAAATAGGTGGTTTTCTTTGTACCGATAGGCCATTTTTTTTATTTATGGACAATTATTTATCACCGCTTGCCATCACGTGACCAGTGTTTCCAATTTAGCGGTTTTCCCGCTAGATCTGGAGATTTCGTTTGCAATCTAGCGGGGAATTCTAGAAAATCTGGAGATATTTCGCACCCACACACCCGCAATTTTAGATTAAAAAATAAAGAAAAGCGCTTGAAAATACTTTAAAACATAAAATAAACTCATTCATGTAAGTAAAACAAGTAGAATTTATTGCCTTTGGTAACAATTATTTATTGATTATTTGTTTTGTTTTTCACATTTTTCTTCGGCTAACCATTCTTAAATCTCGCTATAAAATCGATTTTTCCAAGTACATTTTAAGGGGGGGGGCATTCCAACCTCCGTAGTTTAGTTTAAAATACGATCTAAGCAACCCCCCTTAGTCAAAAATTTTAAAAAGTAAGGAACAACAGCAAAAAAATCTTATACCAAAACACAGTAAAATTTAATTATCTACCAACCTAAATACTTTTACCATACTAAAACAACTTTTTTTGCTTTTATTTTTCTAATTTCCAAATATGTTGTTCAAAGTGGATTTTACACACTGAATAAAAAAAATAATAAACAAATGTCCGCTTATCGCTTAAGGAGTAAGGAGGCTTAATTTCTCAAAAGTTGTAAACAAATGACTAGGTGTATCAGAATTTTTGTATGTTTTTTTGTATGAATTTTTGACACCCCAAACACGAAACAGCGAATAAAATATAAAAAACTCGTAATTTCTATTTTAAAAGTGGGTTGTTTATTTTCTTTATGTATTATACTTACAAAATAAATTATTAAAGTTGTATAAAAAGTAATAGAAATATTATTTATTTATTTAAAACAAAACAGTAATGAAATTAATTGAATTTTACGAGCTCAGTATTTTCAATTTTTAAAATTTAAAAATCTATCAAAATTTTTCTATTGATTCAATTTTTACGATATTTTCGGGGTCAATGTGAATTTTTATGCTCTTTCCAATAAACTGAACATAATATTTTAGACAAACGTTTTTTTAATTCAACCCCTCCTATTTTCAAATGTCTATTAAAAAGTAAATAATTAATTTACTCACCAAAGTGTTATATATCACAAATATAAGATAAAAGATCAATAAATAATATATTCAAATTTAAAACAAAAAAGTAGTGTCTTATAGAAATTTACCTGTAAAGTCCGAAGTTTAAAACCTTAAAAAAACACGTTGTTTTTTTTTGTTTTTTTTTTTGTTTTTTTTTTAATGAAACCTTGGTCCTTGCTCCTTTAATTGAAAATAAATTAGGGTTTGAATTATATTTTTCGAGTAGTTATAAGCTTCGAAAGACAGGGGGTGAATTAATTCACGCCTTCCATTTTGAAATGTCTATTAAAAAATAAATAATTAATTTACTCACCAAAGCGTTATATATCACAAATTGAAGATAAAAGATCAATAAATAATATATTCAAATTTAAAACAAAAAAGTAGTGTTTTTTTTAATTTACCTGTAAAGTCCAAAGGTTAAAACCTTTCTTTAAAAAAAAACACGTTGTTTTGTTTTCGTTTTGTTTTGTTTTTTAAATGTAACCATGGTCCTTGCTCCTTTAATTGAAAAAAAAAACTAGGGCTTTAATTACATTTTTCGAGCAGTTATACGCTTGGAAAACGGGGTGGAATTATTACATATTTTTCACGAAATTTCTGACACACCTAACAAATGACTTGTCTACCACTAACCCTAAGTTCGAGTTGCACTCCCAAATTTAGAGTTAGTGATAGTCATAGATTTTTTATACAATTTTCCAAGAGTGAAGTCCTCAATGGTTAAACGACATGCAACCAGTTAATTGTTGGAAATACAACTTTTAATAAAAGAAACGAAATAAAAATAACTTAAACACAGGTTCAGCACGTATAAAAGATACTTGAATTTTACTGCATTTGGTATCAGGTATTTTTGTTATTGTTTACAATTTCTCGAATATTAATTATTTTACACAAATGATTGTGTTGTTCCTACTTACTTGCCCCCCAAGAGCCGTCATTCATGATTTTACTTATTTTTACTAATTTTTAGATATTTATTATATTTAATTGTCAGCATGAACCAACTTTTTAAGATGCAGCATATGCTAACACTTCAGCGAAGTTTACTGTATTTATTTTTAGCAAACATTAATAACAAATTTTTCCACTTTATTTATTTTTTTGCATAATTAATGATGGAAGTATGTTTTCTGTTTTTCTTAACATCTGTTGAAAAAAATAATTTGTACAGTCTCTTGAAAAAACATCAAACATTTCTCTACTTTCACCTAACTATTTACAATGTTCATATAAAGCATTCATCTGTTCTTTTTATAATAAAAATTCCGTTTTCAAAAAGAAACGTTTACTGCCAAATTTCTTTAAAAAAGTGCAAGTTTTTCTGAAAAAAACTTTTACCTAACAATTTATGGTAAAAAATTAATTTTTTTTTGGGGGGGGGAACAACTTTTATTGATAAAAAAAATTGCAAAAAATAATAAAAGTAAATAAACGAACAAAATGCAATTTTTCTTGAGGAATGTGTTCCATTTTAACAAATTGAGCCACAGCAATAATAATAATAATAATAATAATAAGAAGAAGAAGAAGAAGAAGAAGAAGAAGAAGAAGAAGAAAAAGAAGAAGAAGAAGAAGACGAAGAAAGCCAAATAAAAGGTAAAGAAGAAAACGAAGAGAAAGGAGATGTATTATTTGCATTGAAAGCAATAGTGTCTGTATGATATCAGATAAAAGGTATAAGAATGAAAATAGAGAGAGAAAGAGAGGAAGAGAGAGAGAGAGAGAGAGTGAGAGAAAGAAACTGAGACAAAGATTGTCGAGTGAATACGGGGAGTGACAGGCAGTGCTACTAATAATACTAATAATAAGTCTGAATGAACAAAATTAAATTGCAATAAATAAATGATCAAATATTTGTTCATAAACTTTAAAACTGCTATTAAATAAATGACGATAAAATGATTAAGATCCGAATTTGAAAACAATATGGCGCTGATAAACTTGCGAAAAATGACCATAAAAAATAACGACCTAAATTAAGGTCACTTCTATTTAAAAAAAAAAAAAAAGAAAAATTCTTGAGATGCGTCTATTCAATGTGCACGTTTAGCGCTAAAAATCAACAGAAACGACAGATGAGCAGATCTTAATATGTGTGGACGTATCCTAAAAAAATAATCTCGTTTGGCGATCCAAAATTTAAAACCTGATAGAGCTAACGAGTACGGACGCATCTAGAAACAAGCCATGAACGAAAAAGGACAGTGTGTGAGTTTCAAATCTGAAAGGGTCATCAAATCCATATCAGCTCATCTGGCAGAGGGAAAAGACATTTGGCTGATAATGATGAGCGAGAGTGTGGAATGACAAGATAAAACAACGATGGGGAATATTAAAATTTTACGATAACATTTTTCAATTTAACAAAGCTTCAGCATGCAGCTTGTTATATTACATTCGAATAATCACGTATTTAACATATAAAATTATCTTATCAGACTTCTAAAATTATCCCTGATAGCGAATAGTATGACGATTCACTATTTGATTTTGACTAGCCAGTTTTTTCTGGGTAATAATATATATATTTATGATTATATATATATATATATATATATATATATATATATATATATATATATATATATATATATATATTAGCATGGGTACCCGACATTGTCCGGGTTAACATAAAGTTCCGTTTTAAACACACCTACTATACTAAGAATATTAATCAGTTTCATCGTTGGTAACGTCGACACCCCCCCACACACACATAACAATTTAAAAAATAAAAGAAAAGATAAAAACATGTAAATGTAATCGCCCCCAAAAAGAAGTACATGATCCCCTCTCCACCAGGTGAGATTCTAACAATAGTAAAACTCATTTTTTATGGCAGTCCGAAATGGCTACCCTTAAAAATATGCGAAGGTGATGCGGTATTATATCGGGGCACACTTACACATTTCCTTTGCCCTATCTCCTTCCTCTTTGCCGTCGATGGCCGTTCAACAGTCGACCGCAGTAAAAGGTTCTTAAGGAAATATCCCTATCTCGAGAAAGTTCTTCAACCGGTAATGAACAGCCGTAAAATAAAATAAAATAAAATAAAAATATTAAGTTTTCTTGAAAAAAAACAAACTTATCCTGTACTTTCATCTAACAATTTACGCTTTTCGTAAATATATTTTCATTAAAAAAATACATATATTTACTGAACAAAAAGTCTTGAAAAAAGAAAAAAAAACTTGTACTTACACCTATGAATTTGCGGTGAAAAAAAGTAAAACTTTCATCTGTTCTTGAAGGAAGCAAAAACAAAACTTTTTGTTGATAAATATTTTGCAAAGAATATAAAATCAAATAAATAAAAATATTTTTAGTCTTTTTAAGGTAGTTTTTTTTTATTTTTGATTATTTACATTTGTATTTTTCCGGTGTGTTTGTTCTTAAAGTGTCAGTTACAACGCTCGGTTTAAACTGATGATTGACGGGAATTCCCGAGAATCTGGGGTCAAATTATGCAAGAGTATCGAATATTTAAAAATAAAGCAAAACATGTTTCTGTCTACACGAAATTATTGTTTAACGCTAGAAACGTCTTGCGATTACCAAATTAATTTATTTGGGAAGAGGTTTTTTTTATCTTTCGAACTTCGGAACGTGTAAAAACACTCATCAGGGGAAATAACTCTACTCCTTTCATAAAAAAAATCGATGTCGAAAGTAATAATATATATATATATATATATATATATATATATATATATATATAAAAGTGAACGTGTCTGTGTGTTTGTGTGTCTGTGTACATTTCCCTACGCAATAACTCTGTCAAGTTTTAGTCTATAGACTCGAAATTTGTTATACAGGGTACTGAGATTTGGGAAAATCGATGTGATCGGTTTTTGGCCAGAAATTTCTGACAATTTTGGGTCTACACACTTGAAACTTTAGATATACGTTCCTTGGATATGGTCTAACTTAATTACTTGATTTGAGCTCAAAACAACAAATTTTAAGGGGTTATAATAGGGGTCAAAGTTAAAAAAAAAATGACCTCTGCGGTCTCTTCCAAATTACTCAGACAATTTCTGAAATGAAAAATATTTGAAATTTTACATAAAGGGTATTCAGAGATAGAGCAAGCTGTTTTATCAGTTTGGGTCGAAAATATTTAGTTACCAATATATAAATGTATGTATGTATGTATGTATGTATGTATGTATGTCTATTTGCATGTCTTCCTTAAACTTTAAATAGAGGCGACGAATTTTACCAAGGTCAGCATCGTTTTAAAAGTTCGACCGTTCATACGAAAAATTGGCTAAAAACATTAATATCTTCCCCACTCAACTAGGCACATTTCTACAAGGGGCGTCACTTTGTTCGCTAATATTTTTGAAAGTTATCCTCTCCTTTTGTTTGTCTAGCCTTAATTTTAAAAGCTGTCGCTTCCGGTTTGGCGGTGGTCGTAACAGTATAAACGTTAGGTTTTTACCCCGTTCTTTTTCTCCTTTGTGATACGGGTTCGAGTCTGCCTTCTTGCTACTTCTTTTTTTTTTTTGCTCAACATACACATCCAAACACCCGGGCAACGTCAGGCTGAAATGCTAGTATATATATATATATATATATATATATATATATATATATATATATATATATAAAAGTGAAAGTGAAAGTGTCTGTCTGTCTGTGTATCTGTGTGTGTACATTTCCCTACGCAATACCTCTGTCAATTTTTAATCTACAGACTCAAAATTTGATATACAGGGTACTAAGACTTGAGAAAATCGATGTGATCGGGTTTCGGGCAGATATTTTGCGATTAAGGGGTCAAAGTTCAACGATTTTACCTTTGAAAACTCTACCAAACTTCTCCGACAATTTAGTGTCTACACACTTGAAATTTTAGATATACGTTCCTTGGACATGGATCTAACTTAACAACTCGATTCGAGCCCAAATCAACAAATTTTAAGGGGTCATAATAGGGGTCAAAGTTAAAAAAATTGACCACTTTTTTTGTCAACACCTCCAAATGCACGGGCAACGCCGGACACCTATGCTAGTTCGAAATAAATTTAATTAAATATATTATCAATATGATTGTTATTTAGAGTTGATGAAATAACAATCTTAAATAGAACACTCTGCATACAAAGAGACGAAAAAATAAACGACATAATAAGTTAATGCAGCAAACTAGCACAAAAAGGATATAAAAATAGACACACTCAAGTGGGGAAGGCAGTACACTGGCAGTTATGCAGGCGAACATTATTATTGAACACCCAGAAAGATGGTACCAGCAGAAACCGGCAGCAGTACTTGAAAATGTAAACCAAAAGATCCCATGGGACCTAGATATACAAACGGATAAACCTTCCAAGCAAGAAGACCACAGATAATAAAAGTTTACAAGAAGGAAAAGTCCTGCCAGATTGTAGGTTTTGCTGTTCCAGCAGACCACAAAGTGAAGACCAAGAAGACAGAGAGTTGAGCAAATATACGGAACTGGCAAGAGAGCTCTAAGGATCTGGAAGATGAAGAAAGTCAAGATAACACCACTAATAGTAGAAGCAATAGGAACAATATAAAAAAAAAATTGAAGAAAGAATGGGTAAGATTGGAATCAAAAGGATGGCTGAGAAGATACAACGGATAACAATAATGAAAACTGCTGAAATAGTTAGAAAAACTCTTCAGTTCGGAGACTAACGCCATACATGAACTACAGACACAAAATGAACATACAGAAACGGCTAAAGATGTAAAACAATAAGGAAACATAATATAGAATCATGAAAACTGAAGCGGTATAATTGCAGTTGTGTGTGTGTGTGTGTGTGTGTGTGTGTGTGTGTGTGTGTGTCAGCATAAACTGGCACCAAACAAAATAAGTAGAGAGGGTCAAAGAGGATGGAAAGACCAAAGATGAAATACACTAGCCAGATCTCCGGTGTTTAAGTGCATAGAGAACTGGGACCTTGGGAACACTTGTTGCTACCAAAATTTCAGTGTAGACTAATGGTCGCTGGCAACGAGAAACCAATGATAAACGGCTGTTGTGATAAGACAAATTGAAAAAGTTGGAGAATACTGGAAATCTGGGGAGATTTGTTCTCAGTCAGATTCCAGAGAACACCGCGTTGTTCTCAAAAAGAATTCTATAATGATGGCCTATGTGACCACCTCTAGTAAACTACAGTCTAATACTAAATGCTACACATAAATTCATGTATGTATACCAATACTAATATATATATGTATAATATACATATACTCACATAAATATATACATGTATATAATAATTGAAATGAATTAAGCAACTGTTCAACCTTGCAACCATTACATATGTCCACTCACTTTATTTCATGTATGAGTTAGTAAATTTGATTAATACGGGTATATGCATATGCTCCTACCTATACTTGTGTATATATGTACATATAAATATATATATATGTGTGTGTGCGTATGTATATATGTGTTTGTATGTTTTTATGTGTACATATTGTATGTTTTATGTGTGCATACACACACATATATATGTGTGTGTATGTGTAAGCATATATATGTGTGTATGTGTGTGCATGTATATATAAATATATATATATATATATATATATATATATATATATATATAATGGTTGCAAGGTTGGGCGGTTGCTTGATTAGTTTTAATTCTTATATATATATTTATTTACGTGTATATATATATATGCACTTATGTATATGCATATATATGTATTAATGTGAATACATATGTATTCATATTAATGTTAGTATCAGTATATACACATATTTATGTGTAGACTTTCTTTGTGTAAAATACATATATATACATATATATATATATGTTTGTGTTAAATATATGTGTTCATATGTGCATCGCATATGGACATGTATATAATATATACATATGAACATATATCTCGTATTGTATCCAATATAAATATGTGTATATGTTTGTGTAATATATACATATTTGTGTGTGTCTATAATACATACATATGTGCATATAAATATGTGTGTAATGCATGCGTATGTATATATATATATGTGTGTGTAGGTGTGTGTAGGTTGGGTTGTTTTTGTTTGACGGCATATCAACCTTTTTCAGATTATTTAATGCTGAATCCAATGATTTTGAAGAAAAATTTAATAGAATTTTTTCAAGCAATTTTCTATTTAACACATAGTTGGGACCCTAGCAGGTACTACCACTTCGGGTCAGAGTGGACCTGGAAGCAATGGCAATTAAAGGGTGGCTCAACACTCCCCAAAGCCCGCAAGCTTGGGCCTCACCATCGGATATAGTTTAAGGTCATATCCATATGTGTAAGTAATATATGTAGATGTATATGAGTAATACATATATATGTTAATGCGTGTGTTTTGTGCTTCTTAATACTCATATATATTGATTTATATATATATTTATGTGAGTGTACGTGTGTGTATGTATGCACGGTTGTGTGTATGCACGTGTATGTGTATATGCATATATATGTGTATATGCATATATGTGTGTGCGCACATATATGCATATATGTGTGTGCTATGTGCGCATATATATGTGTATGCATGCGTATATGTGCATATGTGTGTATTTATTCATATGTTCATATATTTGCATATGTGTGTATATGTTTACATGTGTGTATGCATTTATGCATATATGTGTATGCTTATGATTGTTTATATGTACGCTTGTATGAATATGTATGGATCCATATATATATATATATATATATATATATATATAGCTGTATAATATGCATATATAAGCGTACATGTAGGTGTCATTTAGAGATGTATGCATATATAGTTGTATATATATGCACACATGCATTTATGCGTATGCTTTAGACTTATACTGTGGTCAAAATACTTCTTCTTCTTCTTCTTCTTCTTCTTATTATTATTATTGTTGTTATTGTTGTTATTATATTATTGTTATTTTATTATTATTATTATTATTATTATTATTATTATTATTATTATTATTATTATTATTATTATTATTATTTTATTGCTATATTATTACACTTGTCGCTTCCACCGTTATCATCGTATTCGTAAACATACTTAAAAAACATTCCGAATCGCGCAAACTGTTATTATACTGACTTTTCTAGTGTTTGGTAGGTACAGATCATAATACTTATAAGTTATTTATCGTCAGCCAGAGTATAGTGGGTAGAGATCAACATACTCATAATAATTTTATTGCCAACCTGTGTCTTGTGCATGCAGACCACAATGCGCATAAGTTTTGTTTCGTAAGCCAGTGTCTGGTGGATACAGATCACAATGCTCATAAGTTATTTATCGCCACCCAGTGTCTGGTGGGTGTAGATTATAATATTCATAATCATTTTACTGCCAGTGTCTGGTCGGTGCAGATTACCATACTCATACTTTATTTATCGCCAGTAGTGTTTAGTCTTACAGATCAAAATATTCATAAGTTAATAATCGCCAACCAGTGCCTGGTTTGTACAGATCACGATACTCATAATCATTTTATCGCCAGTGTCTGGTCGGTACAGGTTACAATACTCACGAGTTATTTATGACCAGCCAGTTGGTGGGTGCAGATTGCAATACTCATAAGATATTTATCGCCAGCCAGTTATTATATGTTTTTTATTTCGTGATCTGGCCGGATCTAATATTACACTGATTGTTCCATTGAAGGACATTCTATTGTTTGCTTATGTGATGATATTTTTTAACTACCGTGGAATTCCCACGAGGTCTTCTAATTGGTATTATTATTATTATTATTATTATTATTATTATTATTATTATTATTATTATTATTATTATTAGTATTATTATTAGAGTGCGAATAAATTTCTTGTGCAATTTGGATTTGGATTTAAAACGATGTCATTTGAGATAAATTTTCGTTATAATACCTTTATATATTATATATCTTTTTTAATAGCGTTTTTCTCTCTATGTGATTTTTTAAAAATTACAATTATTTTAAAACAACAATTATGTCTTCTTTTCTAAACATTGAATACACGATGGAAAAAAAGCTAATTCGCATAATTTTCTTATTTCAATTCCAGCTAGGCCGAAAAACTGCTGAAACAGCTTACGATATCAACGATGCGTTTGGCTCAGGAACTACTACTGAAAGCACCGCACAATAGTGTTTAAGAAATTTCATGGCTGCGTCGAGAATCTTGAAGATGATGAGCGTAGTGGTCGGCTATCGAATGTTGACAACGAGAAATTGAGCCTTAGTCGAAGCCATTCTACGCACAATTACTGGAAAATTTGCTTCTAGATTAGACCTTACGTATACGACGATTTTCAGTTGCTTGAGAGAGATTTTAAAGGCAAAAACTTGATAAATGGGGGCCTCACGAATTGAATGACAGCCAAAAGAAACGCCGGTATTAAGTGTCATATTCCCTTCACTTACACAATAAGAACGACCCGTTTCTTCGTCCCTGTTAGACGCCTGCGAAGCTCCACGACACTTCCTGAAGCCAGGGTTGCAACAAAAGTAGGTCATTGGCTGTCTGCGGCCGGTCTCATCCATTACAGATATTTGGATGCAGGCGAAACCATTACGGCAGGGAAGTACTGTCAACAAATTGATGAAATGCATCAGAAACTTCGATAACAACATACAGCATTAGTCAACAGAAAAGGCATAGTTCTTCCCCACGACAATGTCCGACCGTTGCTAAACTTACCCTACAGAAATTGAACCAATTGGGCTACGAAACTCTGTCTCACCCGTCATACTTTCCAGACCTCTCACCTACCGATTTCCATTTTTCAAGCATCTCGACAACTTTCTGCACCAAACTTGTCAGCAACCACTGTAAAAGAGTAATAAAGAACGCGGAAGAGTTGTATGCGAAGTCCGTTAAGTTTGAAGTAGCTGAGCAGCAGCTTGGTTTCCACCAGTTTTGGCAAATGGCAAACAAGGTCCTGAATAGAAACGCGTGTTCTAGACCAACCATCATCAATGGACCCGAGGTAATCTCACCAGCATCAGACAAAGCCTCTTTGCCAAGAACTTTGCAGCTAATTGTTTCCTATGCGACCAAAGCGATCACACCTGTATCAAAAAATATGCTATGCGACATACAAATATATGTGCGCGATGTTGGCAAGCTAATCAAACACCTTGATTCCAGTAAAGCAACTGGCCCTGACGAAATTCCAATTATTGTGCTGAAAAATCTTCAACAAGAAGTAGCCCCCATACTTACAAAACTGCTTAAGCGTTGTCTTAAAGAGAATCGCTTCTCAACACTCTGGAAAACCTCATCAGTATTCCCTGTAATTCAGGTAATCGGTAATCTTCCTCTCAGTACAAACAAATAAGTCTCCTATGCGCCATGAGTAAGTTACTGGAATCTGTGTTAAAAAAAGAAGTAGCCAAACACCTCAGCCAAAAATAACCTTCTAAGTGACATGCAATATGGTTTTTGTGCTGCTAGTTTTACAGCAGATGTGCTAAAGGTTATACCTCATAGGATTATTGAATCTTTCGACGAAGGCTTCCTTTCTAGAGCAACTGATCTTTACATATAAAAGGCCTTTGATAGGGTATGGCATAAAGGTTTACTTCACAAAATCTCCAGTTAAGGTGTAGCTGGAAATGTCTTCTCAATTAATAAATCATTTCTCTCTGACAACTTCATAAGAGTAGTGGTTGATGGGCGGAAATCACAGTATTAATGCTAGAGTTCCTCAGGGGTCAATCCTGGGCTTTACTCTTTTTCTGATTTACATCAATGATCTTCCAAATCACATCCTAAATCACATCCTAAGAACATTCGTAGACATTTATGCTGACGACACTACCATCTGTGGGAACACATCAAATGTCATAAATGACCACGTTCTCTTTGATTCTCTGTTCTTTGATCTTGAGCAATGGGGAAAGAGGTGGCTGGTTACTTTCAATGCATCTAAAACCAAGCTTCTATCTTTACATCATCAACGTTCGGATCCCCATCTGGCATCAATTGAAAAGATTGGCTTGGGGAGGACCCATGTTTTGACAAGCTTCTGTGCTTGACCTTAACTTCTGATCTGAAATGGAACATATATATCAAATCTGTTGCCAAAGTGGCTGGAAAAATGGGATCTTTCATTAATGATACAATTATCTGCCTATATAAAAGCCAGGTACGTCCAAAGATGGAGTACTATTTCTACATATGGGCAGGAACTGCTAGAAAGACCTTAGCCTGCTCTGACAGAATTCAAAATAGACTTCGTCGTCTAGTGAGGGATGCCCTTTTCTCTTCCCTGCAACTCCTTTACCACAGAAGAAGCATTGAGAGCAAGTCTCCGCTTTATTGCTATTCTTATGGCAAGAGCGTTTCTGAGCTCCAATCTATGATCCCCTCCCGCCAAACTTTCACGAAAACACTCGTCTAACTGAAAAAACTATCAATAATTTCCCCTTTAACTATGTCTAAACCTAAACGTAGATTCCATGAACAAAGCTTTTCTTAGAACTATACCCCTCTGGAACTCTCTTTCATTTGCTTGCTTTCCAGCATACTAAAATATGGTCGACTTCAAGTCTAACGTAAACAAATTATTGTTGAACTGCTTTCTTAAGTAATCCAATTTACCAAATTTCCACTACTAACGATTAATACGATGCTATCCCATTGATTACTGTACACTCATGAAGCCCTTATCCTCAAATGACCCCCGAGCCTTGATAAAAAATAATGTTAAAACACACACACACACACACACACACACACACACACACAAACTAAGTGATAAAAAAAAACGCCTTCAGTGACTTCGTCACCACAAGATTTTTACGTTACTGGCATAAACTTGTTTTGCATTAACGTGTGTTTATTCTGATGGTGTTTATTTCGATCAATAGATTTGAATTTAAAAGGTAATAACCGCAGAAACTTTCTTGTCAATCTATTTTTTTTTTTTACCGTTTATCACATTTGTTTCAGTTTCTAAAAATTTATTATACATATTGAAATCAGTTGCGTCTTGATTTTTACCGGCTTAGATAAACGCAAATGCACTGCAAATTTTAAACAGATAAATAAAAAATAAAAAAACATAACAATGCAAGTTTTCTTCTACAAACCGTAAAAATAATTTGTGTGAACTCTTTCGAACATTGTTGCACGGAATGAACGCTGCATAAAATAAAAATTTCCAGGTTATTTTATTTTTGTTTTTTTTTATAACGTTTTTCATTTTTTTTTTTTCGTTGCTGTTTTGTGAACAAAAGATAAGAGTCGGTTGGAATATAAAAAATAAAATATTAAATATAAAAAAAAACAAAACAAAAAATCACCATCGTTTTCAGGCTTCAAGCAACCCCGTATAACCTTGACATTATACACACACACATAAACACACACACACACACATATTAACACACATACACACGCACACACACTTTCACGCGCGCGCGCACACACACACACACACACACACACACACACACACACACACACACACACACACACACGTATATTCACACAACTGGTCGAATGGATTTCCCGTCTAAAAACAATTGTGCGTGTGCGTCTCTGCGTGTGTACGGGGGTGTAGTGCGTGCTCGTCTGTGGGTAAAATCGCCGATCGGTGTTGCAGACGAGCGGTCGTTGTCCGCCCGTGAAAAGCCGACACCATTCTATGAAAATGGAAAATACATGCAAAGATAATCTACAATTGAAAAAGAAAATGAGAAACCTACTGAAAGATGAACAGGAAATAACAGTTGACTGGGAGAAAGGGTGTAAAAGGGAAAATGTGGCAACGAGTAATAGAGAGAGAGAGAGAGAGAGAGAGAGAGAGAGAGAGAGAGAGAGAGAGAGAGAGAGTGCGAAGAAGGTCTGTGTGCTACAAAGAACAAAAAGATGTCGGCGGCAAAGCTGGTGGTTATTGTGTTCTTGATCGACCGACATTTTTTTTTTTTTAACCCAGATCCGTCTGCTCGACAGAGGAAGACAAAAGCGCCAAGGTGAGCTTGCAGATAAAAGGAAGGCGACGAGCACGGGTCGACCGACTGGCGGTTACGATTGGAGATGTGAAAGGGGCGGGATTGCAGAGCACTAGCAACAAGGTCGACGGACAATAAAGTGAAGGGGAGGTCGGGTAACGAGAACAGATAGGTAAATGGTGTTTCTCGCACTAATCTCTACAATAACGTGTACTTACACATCATGATTAGATTTTCGCTTTCTTTCTGTCTGGCCCTCTATTACACACACAAATATATAAACATATATGTGTGTGCAGAACAGGCATGCACGATAATAAGCAATTAATACAATTATATATGCATGCACACACACACACACGTATATATATATATATATATATATATATATATATATATATATATATATACGTGTGAAAATTTTGAAAATATCATTTTACAACGCGATGGATGCTGGATTACACCGAGAAAAATGGTGTGTGTGCGTTATTGACAGGGAGATTGAGGAAGAGAATCTATCTATCTATCTATACTCCTATAAATTCGTTTTACAAGCGTGCGTATTGATATTCATATTGAAATCCCTTTTTCTATTTATTTAAAAAGAAAATACAATTTTATTATATATTGAGCGTGGAATTGCATTCACTAGCGGAAGATCTAGCTAATTTGCCTATTCTTTTAAAACATTTATTTTAATTAATTCCCTATTAGTTTTTCGGTTTTCTTATGGGATGATTATCTTTAGTCAACTATTACGTGTAATTATATTCATGCAGATATTCTACATGATTTGTACTTGCGTAATATTTGTGTAAAATGTTTATAGTAAACACATAATTGTTTCCATATATATTTATGTATACGTGTATATTTCTGTTTAAAAAAATTTGCCTACCAAACATCTCCTAGAGTTTTTGGTCTACAGACATGAAACTTCATATATAAGGTATTTGAATCCACGTGAAACTTTATATTTGGGGTTTAGCCCGGAAAAATAGGTGCAAAAGTGTGAAAAATTAAAAAAAAAAACGAAATTTGCCAGGTGAAGGTCGAACGCCGCCATTACGAACGCATAACGTAGTAGCTATTGTTCGGGTTTTAATTTTTAACTTTGCAGTAAATATGTCTTCATGGCCCAGTCATTGGCAGCAGAGGCAAAAATAAGTCATAAGCTGAGGTTTTTGGTTTCGATTCCCGGTGGTGGCGCACGAGTCTTTATGTTTTTAACTTTTTAAATCATTACTATATACTG
>NC_136499.1:9718946-9973946 GCF_053919585.1 Euprymna scolopes | reverse complement strand
TTTTCCAAGGGGGTCACCACTTATCAAGGCCCGGAAGCCACTCAGGGATAAGAGTTATTGCATGTACAGTACGTTGTATGTTAGTGTTGAGATTTCATAAAGTGTCTACTTAAGGGGGCGGTTCATCAGGAATTTGTTTACGTTGGATTTGAAGACATCCAAGTTGTAGTCAGGTGGGAAACAGGCAGACGAAACAGAGTTCCACTGGCGTTCTGTTCTAAGAAAGAATCTGTGTTCATGGAATCTACGTTTTGATTTAGGCACAGATAGAGAGTGGGGAAAATTTTTGACAGTGGTTTCAGCTAGACGGGTGTTTTTCGTAAAAGATGTGCGAAGGGGACCAGAGATTGGAACTCAGGCGAGCACTTGCCATGGAAATAACGATAAAACAAAGATAGGCTCACAACGTCTCTTCTGTGGGAGAGAGGTTACAGCGAAGAGAAAAGGGCATCCCCCACTAAGCCACGAAGTCTATTTTGTACTCTGTCAAGGAATAATAAAAAAGAAAAGAATGGCACAAAAAAGGAACGTGAAAAATATATATAAAAAAAAGAATAATAATAAGAAGAAATTTTTAAAAACAACCCAAAAACAAAAAGAAGTACGAAGTTAAAAAGAGTGAAGAAGAATTGTAGTAACTGTTCTCGATCTCAAAAAAAAAGATCCTTGTAGACTTTTCCCACAATCGAGAAAGTCCCTTTTAGTTATGCTGGAATTTTCTCTCTTTTGTCGATTTTTTTTTCTTTTCAGAAGGAAAATGATTGATTACGTTTCGACACTATTGGAATGTACCCAAGAATTTTCAAGTTTTTTTTTAGAAGATATACATCGCTCAGTGTAATGGTGATTTGTTTGTTTTCTTTTCTAACGAAGGTGAAGAGTTGCAGTCGAATATATAAAACGTGTCCGTACTCATTCAACAACATGCCAATTCCAGAGCATAGTTTTTTCACTTTTAATTTTAATAATAATAATAATAATAATAATAATAATAATAATAATAATAATAATAAAAATAATAATAACAATATATATATATATATATATATATATATAAGTGAAATTGTCTGTGTGTGTGTGTGTGTATGTGTGTGTACATTTCCCTACCAAACTAGTGTCTACAGACACGAGATTTGACATAAGGGGTTTGGAGATTTGGGAAAATCTTTTTAATCGGTTTTCGGACAGACATTTGCCTGTCAAGGAGTCAAAGTTCAACGATTTGGCCTTTGAAATCTCTACCAAACTCCTCTGCCAATTTTGGGTCTAAACACTTGAAATTTTACATGTAAGCTACTTGGACATGGATCAAACTTTTTAATCCGATTTGAGCCCCAAACAATAAAGGTAAATGGCTTTAAATTGGGGTAAAGATTTAAACATAATTTGTCCCCTGCGGTTCCTACCCAATTAGTCAGCCAATTTTTAATCTAAATATTTGAAATTTTACATAAAGGGCAAACCTTTTAATCGTTTTTTGCCGAAAATCTGGCTGCTAAGAGTTCAAAGTTGAACAAGTTGACCGTTGCAGACTCTACCAAACTCCTCCGCCAATTTTGTGTCTAAACATTTGCAATTTTAGATGTAGGTTACTGGGATATGAGTCAAACTTTTGCTATATATATATATATATATATATATATATATATATATATGCATAGTTATGAGCAGTAGATAGAGCCCGAGCAAAGCCGGGCTGAACTGTAAAAACTGTAAATTGCATATAGAAAATAATTATATACATGTATATAATTATTTTCTATATGCAATTTTACTACTTCTGGTAGTAATTGCATAAACATTTAATTGAGATAGCTCAACAGTTCAGCACTAAAGCTATAAATACTTATTAATTACTTAAATAAATATGTATATATAATATACGTCTTCAACAAAGTGGTAGACTAAGCCCATTTTTGTACAATACATACACGCACTCGCAAACATACACACACACACACACACACACACACACACATATATATATATATATATATAGAGAGAGAGAGAGAGAGAGAGAGAGAAAGAAAGAAAGATAGATAGATAGATAGATAGATATAGATATTAGTCTTGGAACGATTTATCAGAATCAGGAACAAGAAAAATGTGTGCCTGTTTCCCGATGCCAAAAACGATGTTTTCAATCTTCTACTACTGATAATAATGATAAAATAATACAACTCTATTGAATTAAAACTATCGGTAAAACTAAAAATCGATAGATAATCTTTTACCAATGTATTTTTACGTTTGAGAAAATATCTGCACATTTAATGTGTCTTTTTTTACGGTAAGTGTAATAATTAACTACTTATTGTAAATATTTACAGTTTATTAAAAAATCGGAATCGGTAATTGTATCGGATTCGGAGGATTATATATATATATATATATATATATATATATATATATATATATATATATATATATATATATATATATGTGTGTGTGTGTGTGTGTGTGTGTTTTGTTTTTGCGATACGTTTTGAATGAATTCAATTATTTACGAAAGTGCATTTTAACTAAATGGGAGTTGTGAATAATTTTTCCTTTAACCAATTTGATACTCCCATATGGGGAACGGCATAATATTATTTTTAAAATATAATTTCTAAAATATATATATATATCAATAAGTTGTGTTCTATCAAGTCGTTCCTCCACCTCGTTCCTGGGCTTTCCTTTAGTCATTTATATATATATATATATATATATATATATATATATATATATATATATATATATATATATATATATATATATATATATATATATATATATATACAACATTTACAACAATAATTATTTCTTATAATTATTATTTTTTTAATATAATTTTTCATTTATTTGTACCTGCGAAATAAATCTGTTTTATATTCTTTATGTGCAGCACTAAGTTCGTTTTTATAGCAAGTCTAACAAATTTCAGACATTTTTGATAAAGTTTTCGACATTTATTGAGCTTTTCTGATCGTGTCCTTAATAGAAATGTACAAGTCATAAAAAAGCCCACGTGTTTTTGTTTTGTGGCTGAACGCATGAAATATTTGGGGGCAACACAAAATAAAGGCGGATTGATGGAGATCACTAGGACAACAAGTCAGGCAAGCTGATACGAAAGTAATAGGGAATAGTTCAGACGATTTTAGGAAAACTCCTCCACGGAAAACTCGTACCCGGAAAAGTCGTCCACGGAAAACTCGTCCACGGAAAACTCGTATCCGGAGAACTCGTCCGTTTTTGCTTGGCAGGAAAACTGGTCTCTTATTGAATAAATATCGATTTAAAAAAACATTTTATGACCGTTCTTGAAGAAGATATTTTCTTTAAAGGAGAATACACATCCCATAATATTTAAAAAAAATATTTTTACTTGTTTATTGTTGTTTTAAAAAAAATTAAATTGATTTTTCTAAGTGTTCGTTTTCTACCTAGATTTGAATGTTTTTGGTGGTTCAACTTATTTTAAAGAGTTTATTTAGTCAAAAAAGAAAAGAAAAAAGAAACAAGTAATGTCGAGTGTTACTTTTGGACAAAAAAATGTCCGACTGAGTTCATTACGTCTTAGGAGTCCCGATAATCGCTCAAAAATAGAAAATTAAAGAAAATACTTAGGTAGATATAGTTTTAAAACGATCCTCCCTCCAAAAGAAAATAAATTTGTATATTTTTAGGTAATGTCCAAGATCACTGCTCGGAAAAATTCAAGCTACCGAAAGTGGATACGGTTGATTATGTAACGAAATTGAACGGAAGACACGAAAAACGAAACCATATATTTATAAAATAATAAATTACTTTAGTTTTTAACATGTCTTGTGTTATTACGAAACAGGGGTCCATCCTGGGCCCAACTCTCTTCCTGATCTACATCAATGATCTCCCAAAACATATACTTAAATCATTCGTTGACATGTATGCTGATGACACGACCATCTACGGCAACACATCAAAGGCCGTAAATGACAAGGTTCTCTCTAATTCTCTCTCTTCTGATCTTGAGCGCGTGGTTCAGTGGGGGAAGAGGTGGCTGGTTACTTTTAATGCATCTAAATCCAAACTTCTATCTCTACATCATCAACGCTCTGATCCCCATCTGACATCAATTGAAATGGATGGCTCTCGTCTTGGGGAGGCTTCATGTTTTGACAAGGTTTTGGAGTTGACCTTTACTCCCGATCTGAAATGGAACACGCACATCAGGTCTGTTGTCAAGGACGCTGGGAAAATTGTGGGAAGATATCTCACTACTGATGCAATTCTCTGTCTATATAAAAGCCAAGTACGTCCAAAGATGGCTTACTGATGCCACATCTGGGCAGGAGCTGCTAAAAACAGCCTATCCTGCCTTGACATAGACTTCGTAGCTAAGTGGGGGATGCGCTTTTCTCTTCCCTGCAGCCTCTCTCCCACAGAAGAGACGTTGCGAGCCTGTCTTTGTTTTATTGTTATTTCCATGGCAAGCGTTCCTCTAAGCTCCAATCACTCGTCCCCCCGCCAATCTTTCACGAGAAACACCCGTTTGGCCGAAACTACTGTCAATAATTTTCCCCACTCTTTATCTGTGCCTAAATCCAAACGTAGATTCCATGAGCAGAGCTTCTTTTTCAGAAGTGCACGATTGTGAAACTCTCTTCTGTTTGCCTGTTTTCCACCTGACTACAACTTGGATGTCTTCAAGTCCAACATTTTCCTGAAAAACCACCCTATTAAGTAAGACACTCTATCAAATCTCCAATACTAATGATTACTACAATACTATCTCATTTATTACTGCACACGCAATAACCCTTATCCCAGAGTGGGTTCCGGGCCTTGATAAGTGGTGACATTCATGTAAAAAAAAACAAAAAAAACAAAGAAAAAAAAGAAAACACTTCTTGCATTATCAAATAATAAAACAACTATTTTATTTAGAAAATTTAGTACTTCACGGGAAACGTGGACCCTGCGAAAACAGTGTTTTTATTTAATGATTGCTCCCTCCAAACGCATGCGCAAAAATGTTTCTTTGGTTTATTTAATCACTAAAGGGGGGCAAAAGCATTATTTGAATATATATAAAAAAATAATTTAACAAAAAGTATTGTTTAGCTGAGAAAATAATAAAAAAATAAAATAAAATGAAATAAAAATAAAATAAAAACAAACACGAAAGTAAAGTATGAATCAAGTTTACTCAAAGAATAAAATTAAAAAAAATAAAATAAATACACGCGCGATTAAAAATAAAGTCTATGAGATATATACGAAGAAAGTGAAAGAAAACGCTTTGAGGGAGTAATCATTAAATAAAAAACACCGTTTACGCAGGGTCAACGTTCCCCTTGAAGTACCAAAAAATTAATTTAGTTTTAACACGTTTTACGTTCACGAAACACAAAAGACACTTGTGCAGTATGAAGACGCCGGTCATCTTTTCTTGGCGCATTTCACTAAACTGTCGCAAGGTGGGGCTGCTCAATCAAAAAACATTTAAACTATTAATTTGTTGTTTACCTTTCAAAGGCTGGTGCATCTGCTACTAGTCTCTCGCTCCTAGACAAGGTTAAAAAAAGAGTCGCCAATCTGATAGGCATCTAAGCTTCAGCCTCTGTCCCATCGACGAAACGTTGCATCCCACTGCCTGTTCTACAAGTATTTTAATGGTGAATGCTCTGACGAACTGCAGACACTTGTGCCCCCACGACGTAGACACCCTCGACAAACCCGACAGGCAGCTAAATCCTATCCCCACACACTGGAGATCCCTAGATGTAGAAGATATTTCTACGCCAGTAGTTTCTTCCACAGAACCCCTAGACTCTGGAATTCCATTCCAGGTTCCTGCTTCCCTAACTTTACTGACATGCAGAAGTTCAAGTGCAACGTGAACCGACATCTTGCAGCCCAAATCCCAACATAGTGCCCCAGTAGTTGTTGCCCCTTATAGTAGCCCCCTACACCTAAGTGGCAATGCGCCTTGTTTGGGGTGAAAATGTAAAAAAAAAGAAAACAAGTCGCTTTAATTAAAAAAAAATGTTTCATTTAAATTATTTATTTGTTCGAAAAGAAAAACAAATCAGAAATATTTTACTTTAAAAAAATACAATGTTATTTTTATTACAAAAGTGTTTTATTAAAATTATATTTTCTCACACGGACTTTTAAATAAATGTTTTTACAAATATATATATTAATATATTTTTATACAATAAATGTTTTTACAAATATATGTATTGATACATTTTTATACAATAAATGTTTTTACAAATATATATTAATATATTTTTATACAATAAATGTTTTTACAAATATATATATTAATATATTTAAATACAATAAATGTTTTTACTAATATATATATTAATACATTTTTATACAATAAATGTTTTTTACAAATATATATATTAATACATTTTTATACAATAAATGTTTTTACAAATATATATATTAATATATTTTATACAATAAATGTTTTTACAAATATATATCTAATATGTTTTTATACAATAAATGTTTTTACAAATATATATATTGATAATTTTTATACAATAAATGTTTTTACAAATATATATTTAATATATTTTTATACAATAAATGTTTTTACAAATATATATATATATTAATATATTTTTATACAATAAATGTTTTTACAAATATATATATATTAATATATTTTTATACAATATATGTTTTAACAAATATATATATTGATACATTTTTATACAATAAATCTTTTTACAAATATATGTATATATTAATATATTTTTATACAATAAATGTTTTTACAAATATATATATTAATATATTTTATACAATAAATGTTTTACAAATATATATTAATATATTTTTATACAATATATGTTTTTACAAATATATATATTGATACATTTTTATACAATAAATGTTTTTACAAATATACATATTAATATATTTTATAGAATAAATGTCTTAACAAATATATATATTAATATATTTTTATACAATAAATGTTTTTACAAATATATATATTAATATATTTTTATACAATAAATGTTTTACAAATATATATATTGATACATTATTATACAATAAATGTTTTTACAAATATATATATATATATATTAATACATTTTTATTCAATAAATGTCTTAACAAATATATATATTGATACATTTTTATACAATAAATGTTTTTACAAATATATATATTCATATATTTTCATACAATAAATGTTTTTACACATATATATATTAATATATTTTTATACAATAAATGTTTTTACAAATATATATATTAATATATTTTTATACAATATATGTTTTTACAAATATATATATTGATACATTTTTGTACAATAAATGTTTTTACAAATATATATATTAATATATTTTTATACAATAAATGTTTTTACAAATATATATATTAATATATTTTTATACAATAAATGTTTTTACAAATATATATATTAATATATTTTCATACAATAAATGTTTTTACAAATATATATACATTAATACATTTTTTTACAATAAATGTTTTTTACAAATATATATAATAATACATTTTTATACAATAAATGTTTTTTACAAATATATATATTAATATATTTTTATACAATAAATGTTTTTACAAATATATATATTAATATATTTTTATACAATAAATGTTTTTACAAATATATATATAAATATATTTTCATACAATATATGTTTTTACAAATATATATATTGATACATTTTTATGCAATAAATGTTTTTACAAATATATATATCAGTATATTTTTATACAATAAATGTTTTTACAAATATATATATTAATATATTTTTATACAATAAATGTTTGGGTTTTCAAATATTTTTCTGTTCGGAAAAAATCTTGTTTGTTACTTATATTTCCCGTATTATTTACCCAAGAAGAACTGCCTTTTAAACGATATCCTCCCCTTTCCATGTTAAGAATGGCTTTCGAAATAATAACGTTATTATTTCAGCGGGGTACCAAAAATACATAAGCACCGTGTTTTCTTTTTTGTTGTTTCGTAATAACACAAGAATTATTTAAACTAAATTAATTCTACTTAATAAAATAATTGCTTACTTTGATAATACGTGTTTTCTTTCTTTTTTTTGTTTCATAATAACACAAAAAGTGTTAAAACTAAATTTAAAAAAATAAATATTTTTCGACAACTTCACCAGCAAGGTAGAAAAATCGAGTTTTCTCTTTTAAAAACAACAGTAAATAAGTATAAGTATTTAAAATATATTATCCGGTCTATAGTCTCGTTTTTGTACAGCATAAACGCTTTAAAATAAGTGAAACCACTAACCACTTAGCCAGTTTGGTAGAAAACGGGCAATTAGAAAATCGATTTTATTTTTTTAAAAACAAAAGTAAACAAGTAAAGATATTTTAAAAAATTGTTATGGGGGCGTATAATATCTTTTAAAAACAATATCTCCTTGAACAACGGTCATAAAATATGTTTTCAATCGATATTTATTAAGTAAGGGACCAGTTTACATACCTATCAAAAAGGAACGCGTTTTCCGGGTACGAGCTTTCAGGAGACGCGTTTTCCGTTCAGAGAATTCTGAAGAGCACAATCTATATTAGTATTTATTTCTTTAAAAAGTTCTCAATTAGTTTCCACCTTTTATTTGTACGAGTTTTTTTTTTTAATTTATGCAGCTTTGATGTAACTACAGAGCATATACAAATAAATGGAAAAGTTTATATTCCAAATTTCAAGATGTTTACCATCATACT
Organism: Euprymna scolopes; assembly: GCF_053919585.1. NCBI lineage: Eukaryota > Metazoa > Mollusca > Cephalopoda > Sepiida > Sepiolidae > Euprymna > Euprymna scolopes. The sequence continues at coordinate 9,965,213 of NC_136499.1, read as the reverse complement.
GTTTTAGTTTTTAAGTATGTTCGCATGTTCAATTCTTGACAGCATCTGTTTCGTAGCACAGAAGCAATCATGTAATTCGTACGTAATTTTTTAATATGTGAATGATTACAGAATTCGACGTCATACGAGAAGTTGCGTTTGTTTGCTTTTTTGTTATTCCATATTTGAATGTGAAATTGAATTGCAACTTCTCTTTTGATTGTCGGATTTTATAATCATAGTCATATTAAAAAAATTGACATAATAATTACATGAATGATTCTTTGCTACGAAACAGGTACTGTAAAGAATTGAACATTTCAACATACTTAAAGAAATGAACGGTAAGATTCAATTTGTGATATAGACTTTTGTCAATTATATATATATATATATATATATATATATATATAAATATGTATATATTATATATATATATATATATATATATATATATATATATATATATATATATATATATATAATCAATATCAACCCGTACACAGTGAAGATTTTTTGCTGGTAAGCGACTTAGACTTCTGCATAAAGTTCGTGGATATCGTGCTGTAGGATGGTCTGGTCTGCACTAAGTCGTCTTCACTAGTAATGGCTATTTTTTAACATGTATGTCTAGCAGTTGTATACGAAGTCGGGGAAGGTTAGAACACAATGAATGACACGAAAGCAACGTTGCCACTTTAACTTCATTGATGAACAGCTCTGCATCCGACACGTTTTAGTAGCCTCGCGCAGAGACAGAAACGGGCAGAAGACAATGAGTTTTAATCTGACTCGCACTTGTTCTTTTAGCAACTATCATCCTGGTTGAACCGAACAGGAACTGCATCTAGAAGCATCGTAGTCCAGTTTCAATGATCCTGGGCCAAGTCGTAGGAAATGGTAAGCCATTTCCGATTCCAGCGCGAGGGTCCAACTAGTTGTGGAACCATTATATCGCTATGTCCTCTTTAATTGGTATCGCGCAGGCCTTAAGCTGTCCACGTGTTCGTTAAAGCCAGGCGGAGAAGTGGAAGAGAGTCTGATTAATCATGACTATTCTTCAATTTTAAGCAGCTGCAATGTTTCCATTAGCCCTATCACATTGTGAAATGTTTGAAATTTTTAGGAGGAGGATGATGGTTAGGATATCTAAAGAAGGAATTCGCCTAGCCTTTCGAAGCATTCTTCTTTCTTAGACCATATAAAGACAGTTGTATTTCGCTGCACAGTTGAGTTTATAAGAAATAGTTCGTAGACGCGATACGATGTCCAGAGATCAACACCTCAATATTCTTGTATTTTGCACGTTATTTAAAATTAGACCAAACCATCACTGAAAGCATTTATCTCTCTCCCATGCTAGGAAGATGTGGCAAAGGTATCATCGGCGTGGTCCCAGGAATGTCCATAGGGCACTTAAGATTAAAAATGTGCTGATGCAAAACCTACATGGTTATTGGCGATACTGTGATGAATTTTCCGCATGATATTGGAAAGATATCTTTATTTTTTGTGAAGAATATTAACTCATATCATGAATATGCATTTATGCTGGTATGAATAAAGGTGAAATATAATTAAATGAACACATTTCCCAAAAAGATATACGTCTCTTTATATATGCTTATATATCACAAACGTATTCATCTATTTGGAAATATCAGTTATCGAAATAGTTAATTTTCTAACATATTGTGTGTATATATATATATATATATATATATATATATATATATATATATACTATACTACCCGTGACCCGTTGGGTCAGTATGTTATATTAGCTATGGAATTTATGTATGAGCGTGACACTTGTGACATAAAGAAAATAGTTTTTTTTGACATAACAGAAACATTTCTATGAAAGTATATTGAAATGAAAAAAGAATATAGATAGATTTCTATGAGTCGTTCTGTTTATCATAATTGATTATTTAGAAAAAATAAACTTACAGCCATTGCATTATAAGTGGTTTGGCATACTTGCGAAAAAAATTGGGACGCTGAAGACGTACACAGTAAAACAGTAACTTTTATTGTCGCGTTGATTATTTAGTATAATATATATCGTATATATGAAACAGCTCGATGATTATACGTATTATTTGTAATCATGTTTTACGTCTGCTTCCCATATCTTGAAATTTAATAATTCACTGAATTAAAGATATTCGCTTTTCTAAGGACGTCTGTTCGAACGAAACTGGTCCAACGATTTGTGTTTATTCGTTTACGCTATTATAAGTTTCTGTTACTGTACGCATGCGCACTGGAAGTCGTAAACCGGATGCTGGGTTACAATACCTTTACAAGATCATTTTAGTTTTATAATTATATAGATATATAGCGTACTTTGGGGTAATTGCGCTAAATCCGGGGGTGATTGCGCAACTAAAAATAAGTACTCTTTATATGCGTGGTTGCCAGAAGACACTTTTAGCTAGTTTCCACAATTCCCCGGACATGGCGCAATTACTCTACAGTACGATATATATATATATATATATATATATATATATATATATATATATATATATATATATATATACTTTCTTGTTTTGGAATTTTCAGCATTGAATTTTTGTTTCTTCCTTAAAGCAATTCGTCACATTTTTTTAACTTTTCATTTCATCAACTAATGCGTGACTGTCTATGATATTTTCCTCTGATGATTTGCTCAATGGCATCTTAGGCTATATGCACAATCGTCATCGTCGGACAATTTTTCGTATCCGAGAATTTCAGTTTTCTCTTCTCTCAGTGTTTGAATCGCAGATGGTTTCTCAGACCAATCTGAGCATGGAAGGCAAGCAATGAATGACAGGAGGAGGGCGAGGTTTTCCAAGACGATTTTTTCTTGCCTGTCTCTTGATTGCCACCAGTTTTCTTCTTTCTGCTTCGTGTCCTTTAGTACCGTGTATGATGGAGGTGCACCACAGGCACCGATCTTGGGCTGTTGTTTCCCAGATGTGAAGTCATACTATTTGATGTTCAGTATAGCTTGAAGTTTTTGTTGTTTTTTTTTTGTTGGATTGTTCGAGTTTAATGAGATCACTTTGGTAAATAGTCCAGGTGTCACACCCATATAAAAGTGTGTTGATAACAATCGCGGTGGATAGCATGAGTTTAGCTTTTATTGATAGATGTTTATTTTTGAAGACACGCTTCGTCAGTTTACAGAAAACTCTATAGGCAAGGACAAGTCAGCTTTCTATTTCATTCTTAATTGAGCACCTTTCTGATATTATGCTACTGAGATATGGAAAGTGATCGACTTGCTCAAGAGGAGTGTTATTTATGTAAATACGTATGCCTTGTAAGATGGTATTGGGTACTGGTTGTACTAACACTTTTGCCTTACCAATATTAACAGAGAGTCTGAAGCGGTGGTAAGCTGCTGTGAAGTTATTTAAGGATTTGGAATGGCAAACAACCATGTTGTCATCTGCATATTGGAGCTATGTGATGTGTTAGAATTTCACAAGGCTTTGAGATTTTAGTCTATCAAGCTTAAAAAGTTCCCCATCATAGCGATACCTAATGTGCACCCCCGGGTTATTTGGTGGAAGCAACATTGCAGCAAGATATAAGAAAAAAGAGTAGATGCAAAGACACAGTCTTGTTTTAGTCCACAGGTAACTGGAAACTTTTTTGCTTCTTTGCCCTGGTGCGATACATATCCTGACATGCCGTCATACAAAGCCTGAGTGCGTTCTACAAAGTAGATTGGGTAACCAAATTGCTTGAGAACTTTCTATATTGCGTCCCTTAGAACGCTATCGATTGCTTTTTGTAAGTCATAAAATACAAGAAAGAGGGGTTTCTGTTGTTGCCCGCTTTTTTCCTGCAGCTGTTAGCTTATGCGTGACTGTAATAATATTTTCCTATCTCTGATGATTTGCGTGATGGCAGCATTGGCTATATGCACAATGAAACATGTGTAAAGTGCTTATGGAAACAAGTATACATTTGTAACAGTTTTAGAAAAATAAACCTTACTAATCACACAAGTTTTTCACTTCGTCCCTTCACTTAACGTGCGATACAAAGAGCAAACTACTATTATTGTTCGTCAGAAAAGCATTAAACTTTATGTAAATTATCCGAAGTATAAAGGCGTTGTATAGCTTATATTTATCGAAAATTTAACGTCTTTCAAATTGATTTTTACTTCGATCCTTTAAGAATAAGCGTGATTGGACGCTTGTTCTGGTGTCTTTGTCTAGCCGCATTATAAGTTGTGATACAACGAAAAAGTACTGTATGTGGCTGACACACACACACACACACACACACACACACACACACACACACACACACACACACACACATATATATATATATATATATATAGTAAGTTAGAAAATGTATATGGCGATTAAGCTACACTGAATATTCCGCGTTTCATCCACTATAGAATTCTTTAGGCTTATGCGCGAATTCTATGGTTGTTTGTCGTTTTTATATGTGCATAATATAGCTATGCTTGCTAGGTGTGGGGATGTTTTTTTAGCGATGTTTCGAAATTAACTCTTTCCATATTTTAATCTTTATATATATATATATATATATATATATATATATATATATATATATATATATATAGTAGTGAGTTATAAAATATATATATGGCAATTAAACTACACAGAATATTCCGCGTTTCATCTAGCCTCACGAACCCTAGAGGAATATTCTGTGTAGCTTAATTGCCATGTATATTTTTATAACTTACTACCTAGCTCTACCTATGTACTGAGCACTGCTGAAGTAAATACTTAAAGTTTACGCACAAAATAATACTTTTGTATATTAATTTATGTGATTAAATGAAGTAGTCATATATATATATATATATATATATATATATATATATATATATATATACTGTCATCTGTTTTGTTTTATCAATATCGCTTTAAAAGGTTTCTAGTTTCTTGTAACTGACTGACCGAAACATGCTCATGAATGTGTAGCGGTATATTAATTCTTATATGAAACAAATAAAAAGTATATCTTGCCTATTCTGGTATTGAGCATTCTTGATTAACCTCGGAAAACTCTATTATTTGCTTCACCTTTCTTAATCTGGAATTATTTATATATATACTAGCTAGCCGCCCAGCTTTACCACGTCGTACAATACGCTTAAACATAATATTTTAATTAATGCAGATTGCATATTATAGTATTGTATATTATTAGAGAATCAATCCTCTATTGATTATTATATATTACGGTGAATAATAAGCCCGGTGAACTAATTCGAAAAAAAAAATTAAACAATTAAAAAAATATTAATGATAATGTCATTGAACAAAGTCCGTCTGTATTTGTTTACAATATCACGCCAGCTTATATTTAACAATGATTTCCCTGGAAAAATCACTTCTGATTAATGTTTAATTTGAAAATGTGCAAACAAAGATGGTTCCCTTTCTTTTATAGCAAATTGAACTCTTCAATAAGAAAAACATTAAAATATAATGATAAGAAAGCCCCAGGCTTGAACAGGAATCATTCAATTTCGAATCGATGGCTCTACCACTAAATTAAATCGACAGATGAGAATGGATCGTTTTTTTAAAGAAGAAATGAGTTGCTAAGATGTTATTATTTCCGTTAGCCGTTGCAACGTAAAATATTCCCCAGTAAAAATGTTCTTTTTATCTATGAGAGAGAAAGACTATTTTTATGATCATACTTTACAATTTGCGATATCGGAGGAATTTTTGAAAAAAACATATCTAAGAAAACAAGCAGACATATAAATTACTTTGGAGTGAAATTTGCAAAAGATCGGCTCAGCCGTTTCGAACTTATAAGAAATGAACACACACACAAAATGACATATATATATATATATATATATATATATATATATATATATATATATATATATATATATAACTACTTCATTTACTAATATAAAATTAATATACGAAAGTATAAATTTATACGTGAACTTTAAGTATTTACTTCAAAAGTGCTCAATACGTAGGTAGAGCTAGTTAGTAAGTTATAAAATATATATGGCGATTAAGCTACACTGAATATTCCGCGTTTCATCCACTCTAGGACTCCTCAGGCTTATGCGCGAATTTTGTGGTTGTCTATCGTTTTTATATACGCACCTTCTATTGAGATTTTAGTTAGCCAATCAGCTTTCTAGTATTCACCGTGCCCTTCCTATCAGCCAATGAACATGCACTCACCGGACAAAGGCATATTTGACCTCTGGTTGCCATGTTCCTTAGTGTGTGCTCTATTTACCCTAGATATATAGTTTCTTGACCTGTTTTAAATCTAGGTTAGGTTTTTATGTTAGTTTATATATATGTACATACATATATATACATACATATATATACATATATATATATATATATACGTACATATATGTGTGATATTTTATGTATATTCATGTTTTTTAAATTTATTTATTTGTTTATTTTCTATTGTTTTTTTTAGTTTTAAAATTATTTTGTATCGCTATCCTAGAGTAAATTTTATCTTGTGAACACAGTTGTTCGCTATTTCTCTTTTACCGTTTAATAGATGTTGGGGTTCTTTTAATTACAGTATAGCAAATTTTTCATGAAGGCATAATCTACATGGGTCATCTAGGTCTCTACATGTGGTAGCTTGTCTTATTATTTTCCATTCGACTACCGGCGAATATCCGCTTTCCTTGAGTTCACAATATTTATTTGCTAGCGTTGTTTTCATACGGTGTTTTTTATTGTTGAATGTACTTTTGTGGTCATAATATCGAATTTTGAAATCTAAGGAAGTCATACCTACGTAATATTTCTTGTTATTCTGGGTTTCTTTCGCACATATTGTGGCCTGGTAAACTACGCTTTTGGTTAGACATTTATTTTGAAGTGGGCAAAATGTGCGGTGCCTGCAATTGCATTTATCTTGTTCGTTAATAGTATTTTTATTTTTACTTCTAGTATGGTTGTTGTTGTGCGGTGTGGATTCATTATTATTATTATTATTATTATTATTATTATTATTATCATTATTATTATTTTTATTATTTCTGCTAGTGTTAGTGTTATTTTTGTCATAGCGTCTACTTTTTATTGTTTATTTTGTTGTTGTTTACATTGTTTTTATTTAATATTTTGTTATTATGTGCTTTAATTATCATCTCTAAATTTTCGTAGCAGCTGTAGGATAACTTTAAGGTATTTTTATTGAAAATTTTGTGTAAGGGGTTGGTTGCGGGAAAGTGTATTTCAATAAGATCTAGAAATTTCTTGCCAAGTTTTGTTTTTAACATTTGATTGTATGGGGCCGTATACCAAATTATAGTTCTTTTTCTTCTATTTTTAATTTTTTTTTATATAGTTACTGGTGTTTTGTTGCTTATATTTGATATCGATATTTTTGTATCCACTATTTTTAGGGCTGTTTCATAGATATTGGTTGACCTGTTAAATGCATCTTCATCTCTTTAGTTATTACTGAGTCTACTTACGATCGAGTTAGGAATCTGTTTTATAAATGGGTGATTGGACTTAGGGTTAAAGTATATTGGAGTCGCGTTATCTTTTAAATAGGGTTCATATGCGTTTTTATCTAAATTTAACGTGACGTCCAGGAAGTTTGTTATTTTTATTTATTCATTTAACCCAGTGTCCAATAATTTACAGAAATAGTTTTAAAAAAAGACGCAAAAAATAGTAAGGGAGATGTCGATTATTCAAGTGAACCTTCATATTTAAAAAAAATATTTTCATCACCCAAGTTGTGCGTGATAAAACTAGAATACGTTTTACGTGTTCCAAATTACTTATTTATGATTATTTTATTTGTATTTTTCATTGCAAATTGAAATTCTTTTCAAACAAAAAAACAAAGCAAATCTTTTTCGCTTGTAAAAAAATTAGTTTATCAATCTGCATATTTAAAACATATTTGATTTTTTTACGACCTTACCCAGCGTAGTTTACCCTTTAAAAAGAAATAAACATCTACCTTTTTGGCTAATAAGTTTACACGGCCTTTAAAGACAATATACAAGAAGGATTTTTTTCTTTAAATTATTAAAATTTTACATTTTAGAGTCGGGGATCTCTTTCCTATATAGAATTAACGTAAAATGAGACCCCACTTCTTGGCGATGTTATGAGACATGAAATCTTTAACATTTTTTTACATGTGTGGTGGCGGGAATAGGGGGAAGGTAGGGGGAAATAGAGTGGGGGTACAGTCATAAGTTCCAAACATTTTAAAAATACGTAGAAACACATCAAAACATGTGTGCTGAGTGACTTTTCATTTTTTTTAAAGATTTGCTCTGAAAAGGTCTCACCGTTAAATATTAGTAAATCAGGTAATTATTATTTCCTGATATTTTAATGCTGTTCACACACGCACACACACGCACACACACGCACACACACACACAACTAAAAACCTGTACAATGCACACTCCCTCCTCGTATTTTATCTTTTTGTTTTTTCCCCCATTTTCTTTTCAATGGATTACACCCCTCTTATATAGAGGATTTTTCATTTAATCTAAGGGCTATGATGTTAAAACCCTATTATCCAATGTATTTCGTATTGTTTCCGCTGGTCGCCATATTTGTTTTCGTACGCGCGTGCATTCAATTTTTACGCGTTTATATATTAATTCTATATATTCACTTGCACTTTTATACATCCATTCATTGTATCATTTGTATAATCACTATTCCATAGCTAGCTAAAACATATACCGACCCAACGTATCAGAAGTAGTCTAGTATTATTAGAGAATTTCGGTTTCATGTAAAAAAAAAAAGTATTTGATTGCCATCAATTAGATTCGACACCGAGAGCAAAACCGTAGCATTCAAAGCTGGTAAAGTTACCACTGTACCAACGTGACACGCTTACGAACTGAAAGTCCAATAAAAGGACGGTCTGTAAAATATCCAATCATTTCAGGCCCTTAGCGCCATTCTGCGACTTTTTGTTTAGGAGGAGATAGAGTTTGAAAATATGAAGACAGACAGAGAGATATATAGCCTTTTATATATTAGACTCAGATTCACACACACACACACACACACACACACACACACACACACACACACACACACTAAGTAACTAGTACCGTATATTTATTTGGTATTGATCATTTTATTTATATTCTATAATTGATTTTTTTTCTCACGAGGATGATTACGATGGTGGAGCCGATGCTGGTTACTATGGCAATAAAGCTAAAAATATTGACCTAAGCTAACGAAGGAAGCTCTCACATCCGTGCAGTAAATTAAAGAAAGAGAAAAAAGAAACGAAGAAAAGAAAGAAGCAATGACGATGAGAAGAAATGCAAAATAAATGAGAAAATATAAACTAAACATAGAACATAGGAAATTAAAAATTGGAAACAAGAGCGGAAAAAAAGAAAGGGAAAAATTGAAAAAAAAAAAGCAAGCATAGATAGCTAGAGAGAGAGAGAGAGAGAGAGAGAGAGAGAGAGGGAGAGGGAGAGAGGTCGGCAATTTTAAATAAATTGATAACGGAGGAAAAAGGAAGAGGCAGAAAATGAGACAGGAAACGAACAAAAATAAATAGTACGAAAAAATAAAAAATTCTGAAGAATTGATGACAAAAAATAGCAGCGAAAATAAAAAAAAGGAAGGGCAGAGTAAAAAAAGAAAGAATAAACAGACATCATCAGATCGTATGAATACGAAGATTGTTGGCATTGGTTTCTCCGATATTTTTCTCATCACAACTCTTTCTAAAAAGATACATTACAGATCACGTGCAGATTGTCAATTTTCAAAGTTAAAGTGATTTTTGTGGAACGAATTGGATACGAACTTGGAACACCCTGTTCGTCACTCAGTGTCGGTAACCACTAACCCACCGTTACCTTCGATTTTTTTTTATTTTTAGATGAGGATTCGTATTATTTGCATTATTTGGACTATTGTTCTCGTCTTGATTTTTATTTATGGTGACGTAATGAATAAAGCACTCTGTAAATCCATTGTATGGTACACTTTTCTGCAGATTGAAGAGTGAATCAACGGCTCGGAAACAATTGTGAATTACAACCTCAACTCAGTCATGACTGATAGTTGGTTGTTTTTGTTTTACGGCATATCAACACTTTTCAGGACATTTAATGCCGAATTCAAAGATTTTGAAGAACATTTATTTAATAGAATATATATTTTTTCCAAGTCGGTTACTACTTAACCCATAGTTGAGACCCTAATAGGTACAGAGTGGACCTGGGAGCAATGACAATTAAAGGGTGACTCCACACTCCCCAAAGCCCGCAAGCTGGGGCCTCACCATCGGATATACTTTAAGGTCATATCCAGGACCCATTACTGATAGAACAAAATCATACTACACACGTTCGCAATTCCGTGCAGTTTTCCGGTTCCGTTCGAAACTCCGTGCAGTTTACTGGGCTCGACAGAAAAATTTGAGTTCGACAAGATAGACGTGAAGAAAGTCGGGGGTGAGCGATCGAAACGTTGTGCAGGTAACACTTACAATGAGCACAGTTGGCCGCACAATCCAAATCATAAGGGGAAAAAAGATAAATAAAATCAACGTAGTAAAATAATTAATAGCAAAATAGATAAATAAAATAAATAAATAATAAGAAGAATCAGAACAAAGCGAAGATAGAAAACTTATATGTACGAAGGTCCCTCTTTACAATGCCTCCCCACGGGACAGAGTTAGAGAAAAGTGGAGAAAAGGGACAAAAATAAAAATTGTCTCAGTCGTGAAGGATTTCTCCATTCCATATGCGTGTCACGTCGGTACAGTGATAACGTGACCAGCTTTGAATGCTACAGTCTCGCTTTCGGTTCTAGCTAATAGCACCCAAATACATTTTTTTTTGCATTTGAAATCACGACTCTATGATAATATATACGAAATCTGGACGAATTAAGATATCATATTTAAGCGTATTTTACGACCGGGCAAAGCCGCCCCTACCGCTAGTATATATATATATATATATTGCATATATATATATATATATATATATATATATATATATATATATATTGCAATAGAAAAATGCGAGCATCAAAAGTAATATGGTTAAGCTTAAACATGGAAAAGTAAAGGACTAGTTGCTGAAACTGGAAAATAAAGCGACAAGATATTCTAGTAACAAATCTAATAAGGTTATAACTTAAAATATAAAAGCATTAAGAATTGTTTATTTAATGCCATCAATTGAATTTAAAAAAAATCTTACTGCTGCAATGTTTTAAGTTATAAATTTATTATATTTTTTACTAGAATATATTGTCCTTTTCTTTTCCAGATTTAACTATCATTCCTTTACTTTTCCATGTTCAAGCTTAATCATATAACTTTTCATGCTCGCATTTTTTTTATTGTAATCCATGATTTTTCCAGGCTTCCAGTAAATTTCCTTTGTTCTTTGTTTAATTTCAGTCTTTTGTTTTTGGCCCCATAAACGTAATATACACATATGTAATAACAATGTACGACACTCGTCTGCTTTCAATAAAATCCCCCAATTATCTTCCTTTTATTTTTTCATTCTTTTTACTTCACTTGTTATTTCTCTTTTTGTGACAGCAGTGAATTAGTAGCCATTAGTCGCTGAAGCGATGAGGTTATATGGAAGCCAGTCATAAAAAACGTCGCTCACCTCCTTACATATTTTTACGATTTTGAACATGAGTACATTCATCATACCTTTTGTTTCACTGAACGAAAATTGAAAAAAAAATTCACAATATAGCTGAGAATGTGATATATAAATTTTAATAATTGTTTGAAATTCGGTTGAAAAATGAGTGTATGGGGAAGCTTTAAAGCAGTTCTAAATGACTAAAACTTCTACATAACCATATATTCGAACACTACCGTTTTGAATGTTATATATATATATATATATATAGAGAGAGAGAGAGAGAGAGAGTGAGAGAGAGAGAGGATTGTATGTAATATACTGAGTTCGTGTAATCCAGTAAATTTTCATATACCAATAAGTTTTAAGCCAAAAAGAGTTGACTTAAAGAGTAAGTTACAAAATTATCATATTTGATAATTGAGCATTAATATACTGTGTAAGCTAAATTAAGACTTCAAAAACGAGTTGATGGCAACAAAAAGCGTATTTCATTTTACGTTACAATTGTTTCCATGTGCAGTCGACAATTTCAAATATTATATCGTTTGAAAATTTTCAAAAATCAGTATTTTTTCAGACTTTATGAATAAAAGCACTTTTGACAATAGAGCATTTTTGAAGGGAAAGCGAAACAAAGAAAAAGGAAAAATTCCCTTAACGGTAAAAGCATGTGAGAAACATTTACCTTTGCGGTAACTACGGAAAAGCCCATTTAAATATTAATATATCACATAATTTTCGTATCCTCATTTAAGAATAGAGATATGAGAAGTTTCCACAGAAAACCCTTAGCCATTTAATGTTATATATATATATATATATATATATATATATATATATATATATATATATATATATATATATCCCATTCGTTGAGTTCCTAAATTAGATTTCGCTGTTTCTTTATTTTCCATAATTAATTTTTTATTAAAAAATGATTTAATTTTTATTTCTATATTCATAATATGGCCGTAACAACCTTGCATTAACGTTACGGTTAATTTTAGTTTCGTGTTAGTGACAAGTATTGTTTACAGATTATCGTTATTTTAGTACCTATATTTAAGACCATTTTAGGTTTAATGTTTAATTGAATATGAGAATAAAGGAAAATACTGTATTATAAATATAAATCCTCGTACCACATTTCGAGTAGGGGATTATAATCTATTTATTATTATTTAATGTTTTAAAATTCATTGTCATTCTAATTAAATATGTTTTCATGTCGTTACTAAAAACAATTGCGAAGGGAAATACTCCAATTATGTTGTTAATTGTTAATAGTTAATTCTGTTTAAAAAGAGGTCGAATTTATTTCCTATGACAGCTAAAGGGAGATAATTCAGGCCCTTTGATGTTTTCGGTCTATTGGTTACTAGAAAGCGTCTATGATTTAATAATTAATTTAATCAGACATATCCAGAACGTGCTACGATAGCTTATTTAACATATACAAGATATCAATTATGTTTTTAATCTTAAAAATTGGTTTTATCCATGGGTTTAATCCACATCTTTTGTCATGAGTTTAACCCACATCTGTTATTAATCATTTATGCTGCTCGTCTCTTCAAAGCCAGAGTTTTAATTCGTGTGTTGTATTCTTGGGTATCTAAATAAATTAGTATATATCCTCTAATTATTATTCTGACAGCAAAACCAGCCAATAGCTTCAAATGTGTTTCACTCCGATGAAAAGATGTCTACTCCTGTATTTATGGGTAAAAACATTTAGAACAAGGAAATGTAAGTAAATAAATAAACCAGCATGGATTCTACAAACTTAAGAGGTCAGAACACAAAATCAATTAAATTAATTTCCAGTCCCCAAATTGCTAATTTAATTTTTAATAATAACTAGTTTATTGTCACTTGTTTTATTGATTTGAAGAGGGTATCACTTATTTCACCATCAATACTGCTACAACTGAATACAAAAAATGCTCACCGTTATGGAAAAAATTCCATTTTTAGATGAGCTTTATACTTTATTTATATTTCTTACCCGGTTTAGAATAATAGAAACTATATTTGCATGTTAGATTAGGATCCTTCATTTAGATTGTAACAATTCTAGCTATTTAACTCTACATTAAAATTCAATCCTAGCATCCGATGATCCTTATTGTTGTAAAAAGTTATACGTCAGTTACATTTAAGGCGTGATAGCAGAAATCTATTCCTGTGGAGACATCCCTATATGGCATCAAGTTTTTTATTCAAAATTTCCTCTTTAGAATTCACTATGCAGAAGGCTTCCAAAAAACATAGATTGCACCTTTTTGATTCTCCGGGGCTGTACTTGATCCCCTGTTCACTACTGAGCATTCTAATCAAAATCTTTATCGTTCTGGATATGTCTGATTAAATTAGTTATTAAATCATATACGCTTTCTAGTAATCAATAGACCGAAAACATCAAAGGGCCTGAATTATCTCCCTTTAGCTGTCATAGGTAATAAATTCGACCTCTTTTCCAACGGAATTAACTATTAGCAATTAACAACATAATTGGATTATCTCCCTTCGCAATTATTTTTAGTAACAATAAGAAAACATATTTAATTAGAATGACAATGAATTTTAAAACATTAAGTTTTTTTTTACACAGTGATAACCACTTATCAAGGCCCGGAAGCCACTTAGGGATAAGGCTTATTGCAAGTACAGTACGTTAGTGTGGAAATTTAATGAAGTGTTTACTTAAGAGGGTAGTTCATTAGGAATTTGTTAATATTGGACTTAAAGACATCCGAGTTGTAGTCAGGTGAGAAGCAGGTAGACGGAACAGAGTTCCACAGGCGTGCAGTTCTAAGAAAGAAGCTTTGTTCATGGAATCTACGTTTTGATTTAGGCACAGATAAGGACAGGGGGAAATTTTTGACAGTCGATTCAGCTAGACGGGTGTTTTTCGTGAAAGATTGGCGAGGGGGGACCAGAGATTGGAGTTCAGACGAGCACCTGCCATGGAAATAACGATAAAAGATAGGCTCGCAACGTCTCTTCTGTGGGAGAGAGGTTGCAGGGTAGAGAAAAGGGCATCCCCCACTAAGCCACGACGTCTATTTTGTACTCTGTCAAGGCAGGATAGGCTGTTTTTAGCAGTTCCTGTCCAGATATGGCAGCAGTAGTCCATCCTTGGACGCTTTTATATAGATAGAGAATTGTATCAGTAGTGAGATATCTTCTGGAGCGGTAGAATGATCCCACCATTTTTCCAGCGACCTTGGCAACAGACTTGATGTACGTGTTCCATTTCAGATCAGGAGTAAAGGACAAACCCAGAAGCTTGTCAAACGAGAGCCATTCATTTCAATTGATGCCAGATGGGGATCAGAGCGTTGATGATGTAAAGATAGGAGTTTAGTTTTAGATGCATTAAAGGTAACCAGCCACGTCTTCCCCCACTGAACCACGCGCTCGAGATCAGAGGAGAGAGAATCAGAGAGAACTTTGTCATTTACAGCCTTTGATGTGTTGCCGTAGATGATCATGTCATCAGTATAGATGCCAACGAATGATTTAAGTATGTGTTTAGGGAGATCATTGATGTAGATCAGGAAGAGAGTTGGGCCAGGATTGACCCTTGAGGGACTCCAGCATTAATACTGCAGGCATCTGATTTTTGTCCATCTACCACTACTCTTATGCTCCTGTCGGAGAGAAATGATTTAATGATTGTGAAAACATTTCCAGTTATACCGGAGCTGGAAATCTTGTGAAGTAGGCCCTTATGCCATACCTTGTCGAAGGCCTTTGATATGTCAAGAGCAATTGCCCTAGAAAGGAAGCCTTTGTCAAGAGATTCACTAATCCTGTGAGATATAACCATTAGCACATCTGCGGTAGATCTAGCAGAACGGAAACCATATTGTGTGTCACTAAGAAGATTGTTTCTGCTGAGGTGGTTGACTATTTCTCTATTTAATATGGATTCCAGCAACTTACTCATCACACAGAGGAGACTTATTGGTCTGTACTGAGAGGAAGATGACTTATCACCTGAATTCTTAAATACAGGGCATACTGATGAGGTCTTCCAGGGAGTCGGAAAGCACTTCTCCTTAAGGCAACGCTTAAACAGTTTCGTAAGTATGGGAGCAAGTTCTGGTTGAAGCTTTTTTAATATTATAATTGGGATGCCGTCAGGGCCAGTTGCTTTACTGGAATCAAGATTCTGGATTAGCTTGGCGACCTCATGCACAGATATTTGTATGTTACCTAGCGTGTTTTGTGTTATAGGAGGAAATATGGGGAGTTGATGGCCTTCGTCCCATATGTAGAATTAGCTGCAAAGTTCTTGGCAAATAGTCTGGCCTTGTCTGATTCTGACGAAATGACCTCTGGTCCATTGATAATGGTTGGGATAGAACGCACACGCCTGTTCAGGATCCTATTTGTTATTTGCCAAAACTGGTGGGAACCAAGCCGCTGATCAGCTACTTTGGATTTGACAGACTGAGCGTATAGCTCTCTTGCATTTTTGTATTACTCTTTTACAGTGGTTGCTGGCGTTCCTGAAAGCAGTTTTAGTCTCAGTGCATCTATTACGTTGGTAGTTATCGAAAAAGTGATTTCTGTGCGCAATGACAGCAGCACATTCTGGGGATAACCATGGCTGGCTGTAAGGTTTTTGTTGGAATTTTTTAGATGGTATGAATCGGTCTATGCCTTTAATTAATCATTCGGTAATATCTGATACTATAGAGGACACATCCTTTTTAAACATAGAAATGCAGAGATAAATCAGAGATGAATGTACGGAAGCTATCCCAGTCAGCCATAGAGTATCGGTATACAGTACGGTTGAGGGGTACGTCTGGGGACTTATTACATTTCATTTTTACCTTAACTGATACGACGGAGTGATCGGAGGATCCTAGAGGAGAATGAACGGAACATGAACATAGCTCAGGGGAAGTTGAGAGAAAAAGGTCTAGGAGGCTTGCGTATTGACCAGTAGTATCGGACACACGGGTGGGTTCGCGAACAATTTGAGTGAGGTCATAAGCAATGGCAAAATCATGAGAGAATCTCCCCTCATCGTCTGTCTTATTTGAATTGGTCAGCCATTCCACGTTATGGACGTTAAAGTCACCACAGATGTGGATGTTAGCCGAGGGATGTGCAGACAGGATCTGGTCTATTTTCTCAGATATACTCTTAAAGATAGTAACTCCGCTGTTATGAGGCCGATAGAGGGCAAATATAAATGCAGTGGTGTAAGCAAGTGCAACCCGGAAACACATATAGGGTAAATTAGGATCTTCTCTAGAGATATCCCTGCCACACGGGAAGCCATTTTTAATGTAAGAACATATTCCATGGCCATGGCGATCTTTGGGGGTCAGATTTAGCTTTTAAGTTAGGGAAAGTTAAGTTAGAGAAGTAATAATAAATAGATTAGAATCCCCTACTCGAAATGTTGTACGAGGATTTATATATATAATACAGTCTTTTTCTTTATTCTCATATTCAATTAAAATTTAAACCTTTAATGGTCTTAAATACAGGTACTAAAAAACGATGATCTGTAAACAATACTTGTCACTAACACGAAACTAAAATTAACCGTAACGTTAATGCAAGGTTGTTACGGTCAAACTATAAATATAGAAATAAAAATCAAAACATTATTTTCATAAAAAAATAATTATGGGAAATAAAGAAACAGCGAAATCTAATTTAGGAACTCAACGTATGGGATATATAAAAAAATTTAAATGGCTAAGGGTTTTCTGTGAAAACTTCTCATATCTCTGTTCTTAAATAACGATATGAAAATTATGTGATATATTAATATTTAAATGGGCTTTTCCGTAGTTACCGCAAAGGTAAATGTTTCTCACATGCTTTTTCCGTTAAGGGAATTTTTCATTTTTCTTTCTTTTACTTTCCCTTCAAAAATGCTCTATTGTCAAAAGTGTTTTTATTCATAAAGTCTGAAAAAATACTGATTTTTGAAAATTTTCAAACGATATAATGTTTGAAATTGTCGACTGGACATGGAAACAAATGTAACGTAAAAGGAAGTACACTTTTTGTTGCCATCAACACATTTTTGAAAGTCTTGATTTTGCTTACACAGTATATATATATATATATATATATATATATATATATATATATATATATATATATAAATAATTAAAATTAAATAATAAGTATTTATTTTTACCTACATATACTCGTGTTTCATGTTTACACACTCACCTGTGTAGAGTAAAAATTCTTGCTGGTCAAGTCATGTGATTCAAACTTAGTCACGAAGCCAACTTTTGCTCTATTTGCCGAGCTTCTACCTCCACGCCACCAATCAATTGCTACGGGAATGACGGGAATAAAAACTATTAAAAGCTAAATTAGGGCGAGTTCATTATGTAATTTAAAAAGGTTCGCATGGGCGTAAGTTGTTAACATTACATAGAAGTTAGTTGATTTCAATAGTTATAAAACCACAGACAATGCCCAGTATTTTAAGGGGGCTTTATGATTATGATTAAATAATAATTATTAATTTTGACCTACAGACACCAGTGTTTCTATACTTACGCATCATCAATGTAGGGAAACAATTCCCGCCGATTTGTCGCGATGGAGAAATGGCTTACTGGGTGGGCTGATTTGTTTATTACATATATATATATATACACATTTTTAATGCTGCAATAGTTTAAAGTATAAATCTATTATATTTCTTACTTAAATATCTTGTCTTTTCATATTACTTTTCCTGCTCACATTTTTCTATGTAATCCATAATTTTTCAGGCTTAACTTTGAAATAATATTTTCTTTATTTGTGTTCAATATCATACGCATTGTTAATCCATTAAAAATATTACCAGCTTTTTAAATTGATTTTAAAAAAATCAAACGGCGCAATTAAGTAACTAAACAGAAAGCAAGGACAAAAAAATAGAAGCAGCATTAAAGAGACACGTTGTAAGTGAAATATTATCAGCCATAGCACGGCAAAATGTATCACTTTTGTTTATGTGTCTATATAATCTAAATAAAATGGTATGAGAGCAACATTACCGCTATGATTAATGATTGTGTCGACGAAAAGTGGCTTTGGTAACCAACAGTGAATAAGAAGGAACCGTTTCTCACATTCCTTACAAATTCTGAGAACTTTTGAACATCAGTAATTTTATTATAACTTTTGTTTTAATAAACGAAAATTATTTTTTTTTTTATTTCAAAATATAGCTCAGAAGGTGACCTTTGAACTGTAAAAAATGTTTAAAATTTATTTGAAAAATTGAGTGAGTGAAGCTTTAAAACAGTTCTAAATGAATAAAACTGACACGTAACAATATATTCAAACACGGCACTGTGTGAATATCACACACACACACGCACACGCACACATATATATATATATATGCTCGTATACTATATATACGCGGTGTATATATATATATACATATATATATATATATATATATATATATATATATATATATAAGTTTAAAGAAAAATCAACATACCCAGTCAGCCGTTTCTCATTATAAATTTACGTCATCTCCACAATGTCGCAGAGGGTCTTTAGATAAGTAGGCCAACCAATATATTATGACAATCCACAAGTCCCAGAGCACGTCTGAACTCGAACAGAAAATATATTACCGTTATGCTGATTCAAAATGTTCATACTCGATATATATATATATATATATATATATATATATATATATATATATATATATATATATATGAAAAATATATAAAATTAGATATAAACGAATTATCACTCTATACACTCTCCAATAATGGTCTATATTTTATTTTTCGATTTTTCTCTACCGGTTCTTCTTTTTTAATTAATAATAAAGTAGTTTTGGTAAAATTTGGAATGCTATCTGAATAATTATGTTTCTAATAAGTTATAAGCATGTTAAACACTATTGAATTATACGTGCACTGATTATGTATGCACACACGCATTTGTGTATGCGTGTATGTGTGCATAGGGATAGAGACAGAATGAAGTAGTGATGGATAGAAAGAGATGAATTTTCTTTCTTTTAATGTGTTAATCTTCACATAGAGTTTTAATTTTGAGACTGCACACAATAAAAAGCGAAAAGTTAATTGTACTTCGCAACCTTAAACACTATTTACTGAGAAAAACACGTCCAAAGGGAGAAGCACCGCTTTTATACACACACACACACACACACACACACACACACACACACACACACACACACACACAGATATATATATATATATGTGTATATATATGTGTGTGTGCGTGTGTGTGTACGAGTTTATTTATGCATATCCTCCACCGTTATGCAAATGTCGTCACAGTCGAGTGTGTGAAACGCGCACCTGTAATGCCAACGGCAGCGTTGCAGTGGTTTCGATACTGTCTGTTTTCACCGAAAAAAATGCAATTAGCAAACAATGTTCGTATTCCGTCATGCAATTATGACCCCCGGGAAGGTATGAATCTACTTGCGACTCACCACCCACCCTCCCGTTTTATCTGATCGCTAAATAACGCTACTGATATGCCGCGACTATTTTAGGAGTTGAGATGATTCGATGTCGGAGCGTATCTCCCTGTGAAAATCTTGTATTAACCTTCTCCATTCACAGTAAATTATTAACATTGATAACAAAAATAACCATGCAGCCACTACTACTACTACTACTACTACTACTACTACTACTACTACTTATAATAATAATACTTATTATAAAATATATTATGTATATAATTGAAATTTAATGGTAACAATAAAATAAGAGACATTACATCCAAGGATAGAGTGTTATGTAGTGCGTCGAAAAAAAAAGAAAAAGTTTGTTAGTTATCTCTCTGACTTTATATCTGTTATGGTTTTAAAAACGAAAGGAACACAGGATTTTTAGAAACAAACATGTATTCACATATATTACAGACAAGGCGTGTTGAGCAATGCCATTCCTCAACTGTTGGGCGTTTTCACACGACCTGCTTAGACGCGTACCAAACTCTGACTGCCGGGCACCGGTACTCGTTACCGGAAGTGACGCTAGCAGAGGAAGTGAGGGGAGTCTCCAACAATATCTCTTGTTTATCTCGCCCGTTAGATAGATCGAGATGGATAGATAGCTAAATCTATAGATAGACAAGAGATGAGAGATGAAGATATTTTGATACAAGTTGTCACAACATTATCGAGCTATATCATGGACAAGTTTCACCGGCAGCATCTGATCAGCTGACAAAAGAACGTGTGGGTCACGTGGTTCTAGCTAGCTGAGAAGAATAATTGGAGTTGGAATTTGGACTTAGAACAGAATGGTTGAGTTTAACGGTTATCTCTCCCCACCTCTTGGAAGAAGATGACGTGTCTAAAAAATGGAGATAATTAGAATTAACAACAAGCAAAGAAATCACGTTCCATTTTCATCTGCGTCGACATCCTGGAAAGTGAAATAAATAATATTCAATACAATCATCGGTTTTGGAGTGAGTGTATATTCGTTCAAACAGGTTCCAGCTTCCCCTGCAAGAACAGATGGAATCCAAATGGACCAAGATCAACGATTTAGTTAAGATATGTCGAAAATACACGTATGACACACACACACACACACACACACACATACACACACACACACCCGCATAAGAACACTCTGATCATAGAACATAAATAGACTGCAACAAAATGATTTAGGGTTCAGATAGTAAAGAACCACCACGGGCATTTAGTGACACGTACACACATTCAGATGAACATTTCGTCACATACATACGCAGTATATCTATGTAGTGTATGCACACGCAAACCCAGCAGCAATACAACATAACTTTTTCCTTAGCGACAACACAACAAAAGTACGGTTTCCACATCTGGGCAGAAGCTGTTTTGACAGAGTTCGTCATCTAGTAGGTGATACTCGTTTTCTTCTCTGCAACCTCTTTCCCACAGAAAAGGCGTCACGAGCGTGTCTCTGCGCTATCGTTATTTTAATAACAAGTGCTCGTCTGAGCTCTAATATATGGTCCCACCTTGCCAATCGTTCAAAATACACACTCATCTAGCCCAAACCACTACTAATAATTTTCCCCTCTTTTTATCGATGCCTAAACCTAAATATGGACCCCTGAACAAAGCTTCTTTCCTAGAACTGCCTGCTTGTGGAATTCTGTTCGGCTGGTGTACTTTCCTACTAACTATATTGTCGTCTTCAAGTTCAACGTAAACAAGTTCCTGTTGAATCGTTCTCCTTAATAATCAAATTATACTAAATCTCTACTAGTAACGATTACTACGCTATTGCCCCAATTACAACCGTACACAGATTAACCCGACTCTTCGAGTGGCCTCTGGGCACATCTAAGTGGTGACCGCTTTGTAAAAAACGAAACAGGTTGATACAAAGTCAAGCATATTACCATATAACGATGGAACGAGCTATATATCTAAATTACCGCTTTATTAATACAATATATATGCACTCTTATACCTATACACTTTTAATATTGCATTTTGATGCAATGGACATTGCATTTTGTTCTAGCGTCAGTATGATTTGATGGAAGTCTCATACCGTATGATATTTCGTGACAATATTTCTTCCTGCGGTATGTGTTCGATTTAATATAAACGTGCGTCCGTGGGTTATTGGCGAACACATATCTGAGAAAGGGAATTTTCCCGAAATATCATAGAATAGGGAACTTTCATCAGATCATATTGACGCAAGTATGTACCCAATACAATGTTAAAAAATAACTTATTAATAAAAGGTGGATTGCTTAGTTAGTTCCACCATTATTATTACCTTAATTTGCTTCAATTTGTGTCTATGTATAACATCTCTACATAGAATCACCTTTAGTAAGTTACACCCGACTGGAATCCGGTATGGAAAAGTGCTCACTGCTGGTTATAAGAACGAGAAAACTGGAGACAACGGAATGGTACGGTAGTACCTAACCATGAGAGCATGAGGGCACTGGGTGAACATAACACATAGAAATATTTGACAGTTTTAGAAGCAGATACCCTCAAAGCAACAAGAAAATTCTAAAGGAATGTATAAGGCGAACAAGAAAACACATAGAAAGGAACCCAACGAAAGGTACAAACACATGGGCAGTAAGATACTCTGGACCGTTCATAGGGTGGATAAAGAAAATTGAGGAAGATCGATCAGAAAACTAGGTAACTTATGACCATACATGATGCGCTACATCCCAAGGATGACAGTGACCGAATCTACGCGAAAACGAAAGACATAGGAAGATAGCTGATTAGTATAGAAGACTGTGTGAATGACATACAGACAAAAATAATTAAAACAAATATATGATCCAGAATACAGGATGGATGATTTCCGAAGCAAGATATACTGTAAATTAAACATGACAGAAAACAGAGAGACAATATATATGTCTAGAAAAAGAAAAATTGCAAGAGAAAGGATTACACGAACGATTCATAAGAAGAGATTACCGAAAACACTTGGTCATGGCTACGAAAAGGAAATCAAATCAAAGAAGCTGAATCTCTAATAAGAGTCACACAAGATAACGCGATTAGAAACTACATCAAAGCAGAGATTGACATGTCACAAAATAACAACAAATGCAGACTTTGTGGACAAAAAGACTAAACAATAAACGGCATAATAAATGAATATAAAATACTAGCCCCAAGAGAATATAAAATAGACGCGATGGAGTAGGGGTGGTAGTACACTAGGAATCATACAATCAACTGCATATTGGACATATAGCGAGATGGCACAAACAAACCAGCAACACTAGTTGAAAACGGAAGTCACAACATCATATGGAACATGGATTTACAAACAGATGAACTCATATAAGCAAGAAGACCAGATGTTATTATAGTTAAAAAAAAGAAAGAAAAAGAAATCCTTCCAGACCCTAGATCTCGCTATTCCAGCAGACTACGGGGTAAATATAAAGCTGACGGAGAAGCAAAGCAAATACCACGAGCTAAAAGGAATATGGAAGATAAAGAAAGTTAAGATAACACCAAGAATAGAAGAAGCACTAGGAACAATACTAAAAAACTTTGAAAACAAAAGATTGGAATCATAGAGATGTCTAAGAAGAAACAACAAATAGCAATAATGAAAACGGCTGAAGCATCATGAAAATCCTTGAATGCAGAGACAGATGAGTTACAAACGCAAACTGGGCATATAGAAACTGCAACAGAAGTGAAACAAAAACCATAAAGGAGCACCATATGGAATCAGAAAAATGAAACTGAAAGTTAACCCCCTCTTAAAAAGTGTCGGCATCAGCTAGCATCAATGAAGATGTAAAGACTGCGAAGAGAAAGAACTAACCATTGGTTGAATGCGACAGAGACTTTGGGAAGGCTTACTGCTACTCAAACTCTAGTGGAGACCAATGGTCATTATCAGCGGTAAATCAATGGTAAACGGCAATTGCTATAAGGCAATTCATTTGCAAAAGTACAACAAATCTTGAGAGACTTGTTGTCACTTAGAATCCCTACGTGTTGTTCCCAAAGAGAGATGATGATGGCCTGCGTGAAAATTCCGTGTGAGTAAAAATATCAATAATAATAATAACAATAATAATTGAATTCCGAATGTAAATGTATAGACTTCTTGAGATGCATAAGGGAAAACTTTAAACAATGTTAGGCAATGTATTATCCAATCCAAATAGACAAATACAATTTCTGAACGCCGAAACTATCGATACCTGGGCAATCAAATAAAGAAACATCAAATAAAGAAAAAGAAAATAGATGAAAAAAAAGGACACTGTAGTATTCCGATCGTACTCGGAAGAATACTTCATAAAAATATAAAGATAGCTTTACTATTGGCCATGGTTATGACCGACCGCGATGAGTGGAGAGTCGGCGAATGACTCCCGGCCTCTGCTCGTTAAAAATAAAAACATTAACAATCTCAGAAAATGTCTCAACTCAATTCAGGCCGCTGTTAAGTAATCGACTGTAAATTTCGAGATCTGGCATTTCTCTTTTTTGCCAATCAATTCTGAATTTTTATCCGTCCGCCTTCACTTGCCATTGTTTTTATTAACTTAAGTATTTCTAAATTTCAATTATTATTTTTGTTTGATTTTCTATTGTTAGCTTCAGTTGACCTTATTTTATCCAAATGGCTTTTAGAAATTTAAATTCATTTTGTTTGACATCTGGTTTACGTTCGCTGCATTCCCAAGATTCTCGATAGACACGACCTTGATTATTCAACAATATCTGAGAAATATAAAAAACGGTCCATCAAATAACATAATATAGTAGATAGTAAAATAAATATTTATATATCTCTATACTCATATGAATTCATTTTTCTTTGTGTGCATCGATATTCATATTAAAAACCCTCTTTCTATTTATTTAAAAAGAAAATACAATTTTCTTCTATATGAGTGATGGAATTGCATTCATTAGCAAAAGATCTAGCTAATTTACATATTCTTTTAAACATTCATTTTAATTAATTCCCTATTAGTTTTTTCGGTTTTCTTATGGGCTGATCCTTTAGTTAACTATTACGTGTAATTATATTCATGCAGGTATTCTACATGATTTATACTTGCATAATATTTGCGTAAACAGTTTACAGTAAACACAAAATTGTTTCCATATATATTTACACATTTTGTTTAATCTGTCTATCTATCTATCTATCTATCTATCTATCTATCTATATCTATCTATAAAAGTAAACGTGTCTGTCTGTGTCTGTGTGTCTGTGTCTGTGTTTGAGTGTCTGTGTACATTTCCATACGCAATAACTCTGTCAATTTTAAGCCTACAGACTCGAAATTTGATATACAGGGTACTGAGATTTGGGAAAATAAATATGATCGGTTTTCGGCGATTAAGGGGTCAAAGTTCAATGATTTGTACCTTTGAGAACTCTAACAAACTCCTCCTACAATTTTGGGTCTACGCACTTGAAATTTTAGATATAGGTTCCTTGGACATGGATCTAACTTAATAACTCGATTAGAGCCCAAAACAATAAATGTTAAGGGGGCATAATAGGGGTCCAAATTAAAAAAAATGACTTTTTTTTGCTCAGCATACACCTCAAAACACCCGGGCCACGCCGGGCACCCATGCTAGTATATCTACAAAAGTGAAAGTTTCTGTCTGTCTGTGTGTGTGTTTGTGTGTGTACATTTCCATACGCAATAACTCTGTCAATTTTACGTCTACAGACTCGAAATTTGATATACAGGGTTCTGAAATTTGGGAAAATCTACGTGACTGGTTTAAGGCCAGAAATTTAGCTGTTAAGGGGTCAGTGTTAAACAATTTGACATTTGACGACTCTACCAAACTCCTCGGACAATTTTTGGTCTAAAACCTGAAATTTTAGATATAGGTTCCTTGGAAATGGATATAACTTGATAACTTGATTTGAGACCCAAACAATCAATGTTAAGGGGTCATAAGTTAAAAAAAATTGACCACTGCGGTCTCAACCAAATCACTCAGACAATTTCTGGTGTAAACATTTGAAATTTTATATAAAGGGTATTCAGAGATAGGGCAAGCTTTTTCATCGGTTTGGGTCGAAAGTTTTTAGATACCAATATATAAATGTATGTATTATGTATGTTTGCATGTCTGCCTAAAATCTTCGAAAGAGACGACGGATTTTCACAGGATCAGTATTGTTTTGAAGATCGAACATCAAGACGACAAATATCGGAAAATTAGCTAAAAACATTTATATCTTCACCTGAAACTTTTCTACGGGGGGGGGTCGCTTTTTTCGCCGATATTTTTGAAGGTCATCCTCTCCTCTCGGTTTTCTAGCCTTAATTTAATCCTACGTCACTTCCGGTTTGGCGGTGCTCGTAACAGAAAAGACGTCAGGTTTTTTCCTGTTCTGTTGCTCGTTCGCGGTACGAGTTCGAGCCTGCCTTCCTACTACCACTTTTTTTTGCTCAACATACACATCCAAACACCCGGGCAACGCCGGGATGAAATGCTAGTATATCTATAAAATGAACGTGTCTGTCTGTCTGTCTGTGTGTCTGTGTACATTTCACTACACAATAACTCTGTCAATTTTCAGTCTACAGACTAGAAATTTGATATACAGGGTAGTGAGATTTGGAAAAATCTTTTTAATCTATTTTCGGCCAGACATTTGCCTGTTAAGGGGTCAAAGTTCAACGATTTGACGTTTGAGAATTCTACCAAACTCCTCCGACAATTTTTGGTATAAACACTTGAAATTTTAGATATAGGTTCGTTGGACATGGATCTAACTTAACAATTATTGTTTTGGGCTCAACTCAAGTTATTAAGGGGTCATGATAGGGGTCAAAATTAAAAAAAAAATGACCTCTACGAAATTACTCAGAAAATTTCTGGTCTAAACACTTGAAATTTTATATAAAGGGCATTCAGAGAGAGGGCAAGCTTTTTAATCGGTTTGGGTCGAAAATTTGAGCTACAAATCTATGTATGTATGTTGCCTGTGTGCGTAAAACTTTCGATAGAGGCGACTGATTTTTACAAGATCCGTATCGTTTTTAAGCTCCACCCTTCAGAAGACAAATACTAAAAAATGGCTAAAAACATTAATTTCTTCATCTTCAACTGCCCACTTTTCTACAGGGAGGGGTCCCATTTTCTCCGATATTTTCGAAAGCCACCCCCTCTTCTCGATTGTCTATCCTTAATTTAAACCTACGTCACTTCCGGTTTGGAGGTGATCGTAATAGCAAAGACTCACGTTTTTTCTCGTTCTTTTCTTCCTTCGCGGTACGGATTTGAGCCTGTCGTCCGATAACCACTATTTTTTTGCTCAACACACATCTGCAAACACCCGGTCAACACCGGGCACCCATGCTAGTATATATATATATATATATATATATATATATATATATATATATATATATTTCTGTGGGACCATACTTAATTTCCTTATATGTACAAATCCTTATTTAGGAAGCTAAATTTAATTACAGAGCAATATAATAAATGAATGACAAAAGTCTATATTCCAAAGTTCATGATGTTGACCATCTTACAATTTATTCCTTCAATTCAGTTGATGTTTACAATTCTTATAATTAAAACCAAGCGCCTATCTTTACATCATCAACGCTCTGATCCTCATCTAGCATCAATTGAAATGGATGGCTCTCGTCTTGGGGAGGCTTCATGTTTTGACAAGCTCCATGGTTTGACCTTTACACCTGATCTGAAATGGAACACATATATCAAATCTGTTGCCCGGGCTGCTGGGAAAATGGTGGGATCCTTCTACCGCTCCAGAAGATATCTCACTACTGATGCTATTCTCTATCTGTATAAAAGCCAGCTACGTTCAAAGATGGAGTACTGCTGCCACATCTGGGCTGGAGCTTCAAAAAACAGCCTATCCTGCCTTGACAAAGTACTAAATAGACTTCGTGGCTTAGTGGGGGATGCTCTCTTCTCTTCCCTGTACCCTCTCTCCCACAGAAGAGACGTTGCGAGTCTGTCTTTGTTTTATCGTTATTTCCATGGCAAGTGCTCGTCCCAGCTCCAATCTCTGGTCCCCCCTCGCCAATCTGTCACGATAAACACCCGTCTAGCTAAAACCACTGTTAGTAATTTCCCCCACTCTTTATCTGTGCCTAAATCAAAACAGAGATTCCATGAACAAAGCTTCTTTCTTAGAAGTGCACGCCTGTGGAATTCTCTTCCGTTTGCCTGTTTCCCACCTGACTACAACTTGATGTCTTAAAGTCCAACATAAACAAATTCCTGATTAATCGCCCCTTTAAGTAAGACACTTTATCAAATCTCCAATACCAACTATTACTACGATATTATCTCATTGATTATTGTACACACAATAACCCTCATCCTCGGGTGAGTTCGGGCCTTGATAAGTGGTGAGCCCCCATGTAAAAAAAATATTATAATGATAAATTGATTGTTACTATTTCTTGTCATGAGTTAAGGGCAAAATAGATTCACTAATTGATATAATAATTAAGTGATTGATTTTGTGCTACGAAACAGATGCTGTGAAGAATTGTAAATGTCAACTTAATTGAAGGAATAAAGTGTAAGGTTGTCAAAATTATGAACTTTTGAATATAGCCTTATACATATATATATATATATATATATATATATATATATTTATTTATTTACCAGTGGTGAAAAAACCGGGCTAGAGTGCTCAATGTGTAGCCAGAGCAGTATATAGGAAATTTATTACTGTGAGTCCAGAATGAGTTTACATATTGTTTCAGCTAGAGGAAGATCCTAAAAAAGAAGAGGAAATATCCAACTAGCATCGTCAGAATTTATAGATGGACTCTATGTGTCTTTATATTAAAATTTCTTTCAGCAAAAAATAACTTTCCAAATATTTATTGTTTGAACAAACCATACATGGAATACACTTATTTGTTTAATCCATGAATTTTCGATGTAGACACATCTCTTCAAAGAAAAATTATTAGATGATCCTACATCGAAAATCAATGGATTAAGGAAATTACTATAAATATTTATTCTTAATCCAAACATTTTTTTCATTATATTTGTTTCTGAATGAAATTAAAATATATAAACTGTAAATTTTAATTTGCTCTTATTAGTAAATTGAGCAATTTTAATTTAGCTGGGATTATCTTATATAAAAATATTACCCCCCAAAAGTATTTTGTAAGATTGAACCACAAGATTTATTACTCGGTCATCTAATTCATCTCATTATTCCGATATATATATATATATATATATATATATATATATATATATATATATATATATATATATATATATATATATATATATATATATATATAGCCAGTATCACTAATATGATATTTTAGACCTTAAAGATATTGTACGAAAAAACAATCACTTTGTTAGGATTAGATGGTCAGGAAAACTGACCATTATGCACCACACATTACACCGGAAGAAGGGGGATTGATACTGACAGACACTATTGACAAAAGAAATGATGAGGAAGAGTATGCTAAGTATAAAAAACATGGACAATGATGTAAAAGCGATAGGATACTACGTAATGCGATATAGAAAGAATGCGGATTGTACAAAGTAATGAACAAAGAATCAAACAAAATAGAAAAACAGAACAAACAAGGAATGCTTTATATAAAAGAGAAGTTATATGGACAATTTAACAAATAACACACGAAATCACAGGGGCATTGCTAGGAAATGGACACTTAGAACAGGGAAAAGGAATCCCTATTGATATCAGCAAAAAAAAAAACAAAAACAAAACAAAACAGATCATAAAAAAACTACAAGAAAAACCAGATATGGAAGACAAATGAGTAAATATAGACTCTGTGGACAAAGAAGAAAAACAAAACCACGTTATAAATAAATGCAACAAACTAAGTAGAAAAGAAACCCATTATTAATAAATGCAACAAACTAAGTAGAAAAGAAACCCATTATAAATAAATGCAACAAACTAAGTAGAAAAGAAACCCATTATAAATAAATGCAACAAACTAAGTAGAAAAGAAACCCATTATAAATAAATGCAACAAACTAAGTAGAAAAGAAACCCATCATAAATAAATGCAACAAACTAAGTAGAAAAGAAACACATTATAAATAAATGCAACAAACTAAGTAGAAAAGAAACACATTATAATTAAATGCAACAAACTAAGTAGAAAAGAAACACATTATAAATAAATGCAACAGACTAAGAAAAAAGAAACACATTATAAATAAATGCAACAAACTAAGTAGAAAAGAAACACATTATAAATAAATGCAACAAACTAAGTAGAAAAGAAACACATTATGAATAAATGCAACAAACTAAGTAGAAAAGAAACACATTATAAATAAATGCAACAAACTAAGTAGAAAAGAAACACATTATAAAAAAATGCAACAAACTAAGTAGAAAAGAAACACATTATAAATAAATGCAA
The DNA here is from genome assembly GCF_053919585.1 of Euprymna scolopes. Lineage (NCBI taxonomy): Eukaryota > Metazoa > Mollusca > Cephalopoda > Sepiida > Sepiolidae > Euprymna > Euprymna scolopes. The sequence continues at coordinate 9,934,636 of NC_136499.1, read as the reverse complement.
CAAACTAAGTAGAAAAGAAACACATTATAAATAAATGCAACAAACTAAGTAAAAAAGTAACACATTATAAATAAATGCAACAAACTAAGTAGAAAAGAAACCCATTATAAATAAATGCAACAAACTAAGTAGAAAAGAAACCCATTATAAATAAATGCAACAAACTAAGTAGAAAAGAAACACATTATAAATAAATGCAACAAACTAAGTAGAAAAGAAACACATTATAAATAAATGCAACAAACTAATTAAAAAAGAAACACATTATAAATAAATGCAACAAACTAAGTAGAAAAGAAACACATTATAAATAAATGCAACAAACTAAGTAGAAAAGAAACACATTATAAATAAATGCAACAAACTAGGTAGAAAAGAAACACATTATACATAAATGCAACAAACTAAGTAGAAAAGAAACACATTATAAATAAATGCAACAAACTAAGTAGAAAAGAAACACATTATAAATAAATGCAACAAACTAAGTAGAAAAGAAACACATTATAAATAAATGCAACAAACTAAGTAGAAAAGAAACACATTATAAATAAATGCAACAAACTAAGTAGAAAAGAAACACATTATAAATAAATGCAACAAACTAAGTAGAAAAGAAACACATTATAAATAAATGCAACAAACTAAGCAGAAAAGAAACACATTATAAATAAATGCAACAAACTAAGTAGAAAAGAAACACATTATAAATAAATGCAACACACTAAGTAGAAAAGAAACACATTATAAATAAATGCAACAAACTAAGTAGGAAAGAAACACATTATAAATAAATGCAACAAACTAAGTAGAAAAGAAACACATTATAAATAAATGCAACAAACTAAGTAAAAAAGAAACACATTATAAATAAATGCAACAAACTAAGTAGAAAAGAAACACATTATAAATAAATGCAACAAACTAAGTAGAAAAGAAACCCATTATAAATAAATGCAACAAACAAAGTAGAAAAGAAACACATTATAAATAAATGCAACAAACTAAGTAGAAAAGAAACACATTATAAATAAATTCAACAAACAAAGTAGAAAAGAAACACATTATAAATAAATGCAACAAACTAAGCAGAAAAGAAACACATTATAAATAAATGCAACAAACTAAGTAGAAAAGAAACACATTATAAATAAATGCAACACACTAAGTAGAAAAGAAACACATTATAAATAAATGCAACAAACTAAGTAGGAAAGAAACACATTATAAATAAATGCAACAAACTAAGTAGAAAAGAAACACATTATAAATAAATGCAACAAACTAAGTAAAAAAGAAACACATTATAAATAAATGCAACAAACTAAGTAGAAAAGAAACACATTATAAATAAATGCAACAAACTAAGTAGAAAAGAAACCCATTATAAATAAATGCAACAAACAAAGTAGAAAAGAAACACATTATAAATAAATGCAACAAACTAAGTAGAAAAGAAACACATTATAAATAAATGCAACAAACAAAGTAGAAAAGAAACACATTATAAATAAATGCAACAAACTAAGTAGAAAAGAAACCCATTATAAATAAATGCAACAAACTAAGTAGAAAAGAAACACATTATAAATAAATGCAACAAACTAAGTAGAAAAGAAACACATTATAAATAAATGCAACAAACTAAGTAGAAAAGAAACACATTATAAATAAATGCAACAAACTAAGTAGAAAAGAAACCCATTATAAATAAATGCAACAAACTAAGTAGAAAAGAAACACATTATAAATAAATGCAACAAACTAAGTAGAAAAGAAACACATTATAAATAAATGCAACAAACTAAGTAGAAAAGAAACACATTATAAATAAATGCAACAAACTAAGTAGAAAAGAAACACATTATAAATAAATGCAACAAACTCAGTAGAAAAGAAACACATTATAAATAAATGCAACAAACTAAGTAGAAAAGAAACATGAAAAAAGACACGGCGGAATAAGAAATGTATTCCACTGGGAAGTGTGCAAAGAACGATAGTTTATTCTTAGTCCGAACATTTGTTTAGATGAGAATTAGTAAATTTGAATTTTATATATGGACATAATTTTGGACAGTATTGGAAATTTAAAGGCATAAAATATTTTTTTGTGTGTAGACAGACAGGCTAATTTAAGCGAGAATACAGGGTTTGATACAACTTTACAAAAATGCAAATATGTTCAATACGAATTGGGTAGAGATTTGTGGCAGTTATGGCCCCAGAATCATAACGTGCGCTTATGTAATATTCGTTTGCTAAAACACTTTTTAATTAAAGCATTGTGATTGCCTTATTACCGGCCGATTGTAGCAGTTAATAATGTTGGAATGAAAATTGCGTTATACATGTTGGATTGCAGACTTTAGTTTTTTTAAACACTTTTCCTTTTAAATAATCGATACCTCGAAACCCGCTGAACTGATTAAATATTAATAAGTTTTAAAATAGTCTTCAGCAATTGCTTTACTCGGTCAGATTCCAGCGATAAGTTCGTTTCTTACTAAGTAAAAAGTGGTTGCGCAAAAGGCTCTAATTACCATGTGAAGTCAAATAAACTGTGCTGGCCCGACATTTGCGTGCACTCTTGTGTCAGATTAACCTAGGCAGACTTGAACGAAATCGCCGACGCATTGGACGAGAATGAGACAGGAATAAAACAAGGGTGGTTTCGGATGGAGAACAGGGGGAAGAGTGGCAGTTTTGTAGATTTTATCTGTGCATTTGGCTATAAGTTGGCGCGTTTGACCCAGTTAAAAATTTATTTGGAAGTTGGCCAGGGAGAGGGAACAGGTAGTGAGGTAGAATGTATATATATATATATATATATATATATATATATATATATATATATACACACATACATATATATATATAAATATACATATATATATGTGTGTGTGTGTTTATGTGTATGTGTATGCAGAGAGTGAGAGAAAAAGGAAGAGAGAGAGAGAGAGAGAGAGAGACATTGAATAAAGATCAGATTCATTAAAACTTAGCTAAATGTTAATGGCGGCGTGTCGACTCGACAACTATACAAGGCTCGACTCCAAACCTTACAAAATGTATGGAAGATGCTGAGAGACAGAAAAAGAGAAAAGGAGAGAGGGAGAGAAAGAGAGAGGGAGAAGAAAAAAGGGGGAAAGAGAGAAGAAAGAAGAAAAATCCGTCATAGAGAAAATAAGATAGTGTATGAGAAAGTGTATGAGTGAGTGAAAAAGAGAGAGATGAGAGTGAGAGATGGGGACGAAAAGACAGTTTGAAAGATATGAATGCGTAGGGAGAGACTGAGGACGAGAGAGAAAGAGAGAGAGAGAGGGGGAGAGAGCGGAGAGAGAGGTTGGAGGGGAGAGAGAGAGAGAGAGAGAGAGAGAGAGAAAATAATGGATGAATCTAAAAGTAACGAGCGGGAAGATAATAAACGACAAAAAAAGGGGAAAACCAGAAAGCGAGAAAGAAACAAAGACAGAGTAAGATTAAAAAAGAGAAAGGGAAAAGGAAAAAAAAACGTAGGGATTGTAAATTGAGAGATAAATAGACATGACTAGAAAATGTGACAAAGAGAGAGAAAAACAAATAATTGTAGATTAAGAGAGAAAACGAAAGATAGACAGAGCTGCAGTCTGCACCAACACTCATATATGCTAATATACGACAAGAGAGAAATAAAGAATATGGGACACATATCTTTATAATCACAATGGAGAAGGCGATATATATCCATATATAGAGCAATATACGGAGCAATATATGTAGAGACAGAGGGAGAGAGAGAGAGAGAGAGGGTGAGAAAGGAAAAAGAGATGAAGAGATAAAGCAATATATACTGATAGACAGTAACTTATATACAGAGAGAGAGAGAGAGAGAGAGAGAGAGAAAGAGAGAAAGAGAAATATATATATATACATATATACATATATATATATATATATATATATTGTTGTGTGTGTGTGTATGTATTAGTGTTTGAACAATTAATCAACATCGTGAATGGAAAAAATCGAACATTTTGTTAGTATGAATCGTCATCTGAATCAGAAAATACTGTGCTTATTTTCCGAGTCTTTTAATTGTGTTTTTTTAAAATTTTTGTTAAAACATCATTTTCTACTGTTTACACATTTGAAACAAAAATTTCTAGCTACCACCCCCGTTGTTACGTTTACGAAAATATATGCACATTTAACATATGTTTTAACGGTAATAGGAAAAATAACCACGGTATCAGAATCGGTACTTGTATCGGAATCGGGAAGTATATGGGAATCATCACATTACTAGTACATATAACTATATATATATATATATATATATATATATATATATATACATACATATATATATATAAAGTAATATATATATATATATGTGTGTGTGTGTGTGTGTGTGTGTGTGTGTGTGTGTGTGTGTGTGTTTATTTGTTTTTGTTAACGATACTCTTTGAACGAATTCAATTATTTATACGAAAGTGCATTTTTACCTAAATGCGAGTTGGGAATAATTTTCCTGTTGACCAATTTGGTACCCTCTAAATGGGGAGCGGTATATATATATATATATATATATATATATATATATATATATATATATATTATTTTTTAAAATCTCGCTAGATTCAACCACTCTGATGAGTCGTAGACAACAAAACACGTGTTAGTGGATAATTATATTTAAAAAAAATATATATATATATATAAATATATATCGAGAGAGAGGGAGAGAGAGAGTGAGAGAGAGGGGGGAGGAGGAGAGACAGAAGGAGAGTAATTGAAGATCATAACACATTCATATATATAGATAGATAAATATATATATATATTTATATATATATATATGTATGTATATAGATAGATAGATAGATAAAAAACAGAGAGAAGGAGAGAAACGTTATTAACTGTCGAACTTTCGTCATATCATAGTTGTAAGGCAGTCCCTTTCTACCTCTAATACCCCCCCCCCGTAATTTAACCTTGAGCCATTCTTAAGCAAGGGTATCCAATTTTACATGCACGGTCAGATTTCCCCCTGAACTTAAATTATGCTGTTTGCTTGAAGTATCTCAGCCAGGCGCGGCGCCATCGAGTATAACAAGCTATGAAAGAAAAAAGAAAGAAAAAAAAATGACAATCTAGGTGGCCTTGCAGTGAACTTCACATATAAATAACAACATTATTTGTTGTAACAAGGATAGTTTGGAAAAGGAGAATTACTATACTTTCTGCGGATGTTTAACTTTTGCACCTAGTTCAAAGTATTTTCTACTACTATTAAAAATAAATGGTTATAGTTTTGAAAGCAAACTCCTTGCTCTTCCCCCCTTTCCCGCTAATTATATTATTTGTTAGTGATAGAGTACTCTATCTTAAATGGTACTGAGCACTATTTGTGTGCAAAATGTTATATTTTGTTCTGATCTGTGCATATATTTAAAAACTACCACTAGCCGCATTTTGAAATCAACTTTTGTTCGGATACCGGCCTTTCAATGCATAAGGGAAATTACACCAGTTCTCACTATATATATATATATATATATATATATATATATATATATATATATATATATATATATATATAGTACCAGTAATGTCTACATCGGTGAGAAGGAACGACAGTACTCCACTGCCTTGCTGAGCATTAATCAGTTATACTCGTATTCCTACCTTGTACCTGTGATGTTAATAGACTTCGTTTGTTAAACCAACCTCGACTTGATTTTCTTTCTTTTACTATTGTGTTACGACACAACACAAATGTTGAATGGTTAGCCACACTGATGAGTACAAAGGATGAAACAACATTTTCTGGATAACTTTATATATATTGAAAAGAAACTGAATGCATGTTTAAACTAGTTGAAAAGAAAACGAATGAATGTTAAAATAGTTCCTGAAACTATGCATTTTTATAATATTAATAAATATAATTAAATAAAAGTGATAAAAAATGCGCACTTACGTAATAGTCAAACCGTTTAGATTAGTACCTATTTACAATGCCTCCCCACGGGACAGAGTTAGACACCAGGGTCGTTTTTGAACGTGGAGAAAAGGTACAAAAATAAAAAAAAATTGTCTCAGTCGTGAAGGATTGATCCTCCACCGAAAGAGAACAAGAAATGGAAGTGCAGCATCTGAAGAACAGATACTACACTTTGATCTTGTTTATATATTTTATTGCTTTTAAAATTTTGTAGATACAATTAAGTAAAAAAAACAAAAGATTTTCAAACAACAAAATTAGGCACAAGGTCCTACAAAAAATTGGGGAGGGGAAGGGTTCAGGGTCTTTGTAACTAAAGTGATTAAAAGTAATAAATGTAGACTTTGGAGTCTGACTCTTGACTGGCAACATTTACCAAAATACCTCATTCACTCTATGGATCTTAATCTAACTAATAAATCCCCAGCGTTTAAGAATCAAAACCATATTTACAATTTATAAACAGTTGCCTGTGTGTTTGTGTATGCATTTTTTTTACACTTTGATCTTGACCAAAAGGCCGTTTAGATTAGTAATACGTGAAAAAAATCTACATATAATATTATGAGGAGAGATACGAGGACCGTTCCTTAAGCAATGCCTCCTATTATTTTTATTTCGTGCCAGTCAATCAGAGGGGATTGCAAATTGCATTATTATGATGACTGTATTTATGCATTAATTGCCTGAAAGTTTCATTCTTCTGTTGCAGTTATGAGACGCTAACAACTTTTACTATTAAATGTAGAAATACAAAAAAAAAAATCTTCTATTTAGCTTCTTTTTTGTTTTTACTTTTTTGTTTTTTTGATTAGGGACTAACAATGCTGAATAATTCGCCGTAGATAAAAATAAAAATGATCTTTTTATCACAGCATCTCTCGAGCCAATTGTTGTTGCAGTTTATTTCTGTTTTTGAACAGAAGTAAACTGTATTTATTTAAAAGCTGGCGACTTATGAAATACTTCAAACTAGAGTAAATGTAAAATAAATTATAATAAAAATAAATTCAATAAATCAACTTTAAATATTACCATTCGCCAGAACAATTAAAACAAACTATTATTGTTCTCTTATTAAATGGTAAATAACATAGAGTTAATTATTTGAATAGATTTTCTTTAATGTAACGTCAATTAGATGACTTCTATAATTTAACGCTTTAAAATAAGTGAAACCACTAAGAACTTAGCCAGTTAGGTAAAAAACGGACACTTAGAAAATCGATTTTATTAAAAAAAACAAAAAACACATTAAACAAGTAAAATTATTTTCAAAAAATATTATGGGGGGGGGGGCTATAGCCAATTGAAAAAAAAAACAATATCTCCTTCAAGAATGTTTTCAATCGATACTTATTCAATAAGGGACCAATTTTCCTACCTAGCGAAAGGGGACGAGTTTTTCGGGGTCGAGTTTTCCGGAGACGAGTTTTCCGGAGACGAGTTTTCCGGAGACGAGTTTTCCGGAGACGAGTTTTCCCGGGACGAGTTTTCCCGGGACGAGTTTTCCTAAATTCGAAATTCGTTTTCAGCATGAAAATTAATTTGTGTAACAGTGTAATGTTGTATATATTGATACAATTGTGAACTAACAGACTATTATGCGACTTTATCATAATAGATTGAGGACATTGCGAAGGTTGCTGCAAAGAAGATGAGTTCTGTCTATCGTGCTAGACAATTACTTAAACCTGAGTGTATCCTGTACCTCTACAAGGCCACCATCTACCCATGCATGGACTATTGTTGCCACATCTAGGCTGGTACATCCACCACTAGTCTCTCTTTCTTGAGAGATAAGGCGCAAAAAAAGTTTTCAATCTAATATGTCCCACTTTGTCAACTAAGCTCCAACCCCTGTCCCATCGCCGCAATGTTGCATCTCTGCGCCTGTTTTAAAATTATTTTAATAGAATATGTACTGATGAACTCGTTGCACTTGTGCCCCCTCAACTTAGATATCTTTCACACACCCGCTTAGCAGCAAAATCTCACCTCTTCATTTGTAAGATCCTTAAGTGCCATAAAATTTTCTACTCTAATAGTTTCTTCCTTCAAACAGCTAGGCTTTGGAATTCTCTTCCTACTACCTGCTCCCCTGACTGTACTGATATGCAGAAATTTAAATGTAACGTAAACCAACAGCTTGTTAATATATCATAGGCTTGGCTCCAAATAATAGCCACTTATTTACAAGTGGCGATGTGCTTTGTTGAGATTGAACGTGTGTAATATATATATATATATATATATATATATATATATATATATATATATATATATATATATATATATGTGTGTGTGTGTGTGGGTGTGGGTGTGTATATATATAGCGATAGAAAGAGAGGGAAAGAGAGAGAGAGAGGGAGAGAGAGAGAGTGAGAGAAATGTGATACAGCGAAAAAGTCTATCTGTGGAGGACTATGTATATTCCCTCTCGTGGATTGAGCATATTGGGGAGTGAAATAACAAACTTATACTAGCTTATAATGCAATGCTCTTTGTGAAAACATATTATTATTTTTTATTCCAAATCTAAATATTTTATTTAAATATTTTACGTGCACAAATATATTTTAGAGACACGGCATCATCCGTCATCAGAATGAATCATCCACTAACAAGGATCGAACTCACAACTACATTATCAGCGGTCTAGCCTTTTACCCATATGCCACAACGCCTTGTGAGATTTCATGCAAGGTTCTTATCGCTTTTAAATATTAGATCTGTTGTTATTTTAGCGGAATATAAGCAATTTTGAACCGTTGCTTAATTTTGTATTTTAATTTTTGCTTCCTAAGGGGTTAATAAGAAGGTTATTTTATTCTTATTATTTTTGGTGATCTATGCTAAGGGATGGGAATGCAGTTAAAAGCTTCAGTGTGACAAACACACCATCTCAGTCAGAAATAGCATTTTATCTAAGTCTGCGAATCTCTATGAGTTGGACTAATATATGTCGTAATTTTGTCACGATTTTGGCGTCGACCTGAACAGACATACAAAACGAGTTGATTATGAGTTTACATAAAGCACGCTATTTATAGATTGTCTGTGAATTTGTTTAAATTTTCGATCGATATTTCACCGCACCTGGACGTACAGCGAAACCAAGCGAACGGCGGCCATTTTTATTGATTGAATCTATATCGAACATTGCATACTAGTGAACGTACTCGGTTATGTGGGATTGCAGAAAAGCTACGATTCTGATTTTTTTAGATGGGGATTGATTATTCTTATTATTTGTATTTTTTTGCCTACTGTTCTCAACTTGAATGTTATATGCAAAACTTTTCGGTCGATGTAATCTCCAACCATCTTGTAGGTGAGACATGGTCATTGCCCGAGAGAAATTAAAGGCAAACAATAACGCACATTCATTTGTAAAGGTTGTCAAAAGAGGTGAAAATACCCGCAATCTGGGAAACTTATTGTCACTTAGACTCCAGGGTACAACACCGGTTGTGATCGATGAATAATCCGTGAGGATTATCTGTGTGAGAAATAATAATAACAAAAATTAATCCTTAAATTATCACAAATTCGATTAATAGTTTCACATAATTTATAAATAGTTATTTTCATTGTTTTTACAAAGGAGTCACCAATTATCCAGGCCAGGAGGCCACTCGAGGGTAAGGGTTGATAAGTGTACAGTAGTCAATGGGACAATATCCTTGTTGTATTTCTGCATTTCAAATTTAAACATATCGTAATACATAAAACAGACCTGTCAAGACTCACCAGAAAAGCCGTGAAGCATATGTAATAAATCAAACGCGTAACACTTAAATTTACTGGTGTTTTATGCTGTTGAGACGGCAATTAAGATTTTAGACTACAATTTAAATCTACTGATTTACGTGTAATTTGATCTCTATTCGTTTGTTTTATCATTTAAATTTCTTTTATATATGTTTATTTATTTTTAGTATTATTCTTACCCCTCATCGTTTTTCTGTTTTTTTTTTACTTCTTTCTTTTATGAACTAATTACGATGCATTGTGGGTGGTATAAGCAAAGTGTTAACGTAAACATAAATATTTAAATTAAAAATCTATGATAAATAATATTGCTCTATAAAAAAAGGGATTAATTAATTAATATAAATTAAGTGGAATAGCAAAAAACTTCCAGTGCATAGCATTATTTATAAGCACAGTTCTTTCATTAAAACTGCATTTTATGTTTCTCCTAAAAAAATGAGGTGCAGTTTTGTTTTCGAGTCAAAATCTGTTCACTTCTGAATTCGGGGATTTGCTTAATATTTCAATCATTTCATTATTGCTATCTTTGGTACTTTCTCAGCCTTCTTCTGAGTGCAATTTGTCTCATTCTTTTATTATTATTATTATTATTATTATTATTATTATTATTATTATTATTATTATTATTATTATTATTAATAATAATAATAACATTAATAATAATAATAATAATAATAATAATAATAATAATAATAATAAAAGGGCTCTATGGACAAATTTATCTTTAGTTAACCTTTGACAACTAAATATTTTAGTTTACTAGACAAATAGAAAAGTTACTAGCAAAACCCACATGATTTTTAGAATATGACACCTTCGTTCTGTGACGCGTATGTACATCATGAATATTTTTTTTTAATAAGTCTATTTCTAAATATACAACAAGTTTTATGTTGATACTTGAAGGTATAAACATCCTATTTTTTCAGATGTTTTTGTAAACAGCCTTCGTTAAAAAAAGTATATTATTTTATTAAACTTATATTTAAATGATTTAACTTGGTTTTATTAAAAAAAAAAGTTAAAAAGATATTTTTCACTCAGTAGTGAGCTTTGGAAGATTGTTAGTGAAAAAAATCCAATCGCCAAAAGATTAGCGTTTTATTATTTCTAGTCGCCACTTTGAAAAATCACTCGCAATTGCGACTGTTAAACTCGCAACGTACAGCCCTGAATAATGTTTCAATACAGAGAGAGAGAGAGAGAGAGAGAGAGAGAGAGAGAGAGAGAGAGAGAGAGAGAGAGAGAGAGAGAGAGTCTAACAGATTAAACATAGTTGATTTTCTACTGGCCACGCTTCTGCTCGTTATATATGTATATATATATATATATATATATATATATATATATATATATAGATGTATGTGTGTGTGTATGTGTATGTATGTTTCGTGTGTGTGTGTGTGTGTGTGTGTGCGTGTAGATTTTTTTTTTACACAGTGGTAACCACATCTAAAGGCCCGGAAGCCACTCAGGGATAAGGGTTATTGCAAGTACATTACGTTAGTGTGGAAATTTGATGAAGTGTTTACTTAAGGGGGTGGTTCATTAGGAATATGTTAACGTTGGACTTGAAGATATCCAGGTTGTAGTCAGGTGGGAAGTAAGCAGACGGAACAGAGTTCCACAGACGTGCAGTTTTAAGAAAGAAGCTTTGTTCATGGAATCTACGTTTTGATTTAGGCACAGATAAAGAGTGGGGGAAAATTTTCACAGTGGATTCAGCTAGACGAGTGTTTTTTATGAAATATTAGCGAGGGGGACCAGAGATTGGAGTTCAGACGAGCACCTTCCATGGAAATAACGATAAAACAAGGTTAGACTCGCAACGTCTCTTCTGTGGGAGAGAGGTTGCAGGGTAGAGAAAAGGGCATCCCCCACTAAGCCACGAAGTCTATTTTGTACTCTGTCAAGGCAGGATAGGCTGTTTTTAGCAGCTCCTGCCCAGATATGGCAGCAGTATTCCATTTTTTGACGTACTTGGCTTTTATATAGATAGAGAATTGCATCAGTAGTGAGATATCTTCTGGAGCGGTAGAAGGATCCCACCATCTTTCCAGCGACCTTGGCAACATACTTGATGTACGTGTTCCATTTCAGATCAGGAGTAAAGGTCAAACCCAGAAGCTTGTAAAAACACGGGGCCTCTCCCAAACGAGAGCAATCCATCCTAATTGATGCCAGATGAGGATCAGCGCGTTGATGATGTAAGGATAGGAGTTTGGTTTTAGATGCATTAAAGATAACCAGCCACGTCTTCCCCCACTGAACAACGCGCTCGAGATCAGATGAGAGAGAATCAGAGAGAACTTTGTCATTTACAGCCTTTGATGTGTTGCCGTAGATGGTCGTGTCATCAACATAGATGTCAACGAATGATTTAAGAATGTGTTTGGGAGGTCATTGATGTAAATCAGGAAGAGAATTGGGCCCAGGATTAACCCCTGAGGGACTCCAGCATTAATACTGCAGGCCTCCGATTTTTGTCCATCGACCACTACTCTTATGAGCCTATCAGAGAGAAATGATTTAATGATTGAGAAAACATTTCCAGTTATACCGTAGCTGGAAATCTTGTGAAGTAGACCCTTATGCCATACCTTGTTGAAGGCCTTTGATATGTCAAGAGCAATTGCCCTAGAAAGGAAGCCTTTATCAAGAGATTCACTAATCCTGTGAGATATAACCGTCAGTACATCTGCGGTAGATCTTGCAGAGTGGAAACCATATTGTATGTCACTAAGAAGGTTATTTCTGCTGAGGTGGTTGACTATTTCTCTATTTATTATGGATTCCAGCAACTTACTCATAAGACACAGGAGACTTATTGGTCTGTACTGAGAGGGAGATGACTTATCACCTGAATTCGTAAATACAGGGAAAACTGATGAGGTCTTCCAGGGAGTCGGAAAGCACGTCTCCTTAAGGCAGCGCTTAAACAGTTTCGTAAGTATGGGAGCAAGTTCTGGTTGAAGCTTTTTTAACACTATAATTGGGATGCCGTCAGGCCCAGTTGCTTTACTGGAATCAAGGTTCTTGATTAGCTTGGCGACCTCATGCACGGATATTTGTATGTTACCTAGCGTGTTCTGTGTTATAGGAGGAAATATGGGGAGTTGATGGCCTTCGTCGCATAGGGTAGAATTAGCTGCAAAGTTCTTTGCAAATAGTCTGGCCTTGTCTGACGCTGACGGGATGACCTCTGGTCCATTGATAAAGGTTGGGATAGAACGCACACTTCTGTTCAGGATCCTATTTGTTATTTGCCAAAACTAGTGGGAACCAAGCTGCTGATCAGCTACCTTGGATTTAACAGACTGGGCGTATAGCTCTCTTGCATTTTTGATTACTCTTTTACAGTGGTTGCTGGCAGTCCTGAAAGCAGCTTTAGTCTCAGTGCATCTATTACGTTGGTAGCTATGGAAAAAGTGATTTCTGTGCGCGATAGCAGCAACACATTCTGGGGAGAACCATGGCTGGCTGTAAGGTTTTTGCTGGAATTTTTAGATCGTATGAATTGGTCTATGCCTACAATTAACCATTCGGTCAGATCTGATACTATAGAGGACACTTCCTTTTTAAACATGGAGTGCAGAGGTAAATCAGATATGAACGTACGGAAGCTATCCCAGTCAGATTAATTAAATTCAGGTCTATTGCTAACATGGACTAAAAACTATTATTTCTTCAAAAGTTCTCTATACGAGTGTAGAGCCCTACTACCATGCTTCCTCCAACATCAGGGGTCTGCGTTCCAACCTTCCAGAGGTTGAAACCCAATTACAGGAGACGAAACCGGACATATTCTTCCTAAGCGACACTGGCATAGGGCCGACCACTTCCTAGAGGAGATCATAATTAAAGGATACTCTAACTTAACATCAAATTCTGAACCCCAAGATTGGCATGGTATACCTGCCTATATTAAAGATGGCAAGGTCGCTTGAAAAATTGTAGGATCCTTCTACGGCTCCAGAAGATATCTAACTGCTGATGCAATTCTCTATCTATATAAAACCCAAGTACGTCAAAGGATGGAGTACTGCTGCCACATCTGGGCAGGAGCTGCTAGAAGCAACTCATCCTGCCTTGACAGAGTACAAAATAGACTTCGTGGCCTAGTGGGTATGCCCTTTTCTCTTCCCTGCAACCTCTCTCCCACAGGAGAGACGTTGCGAGCATGTGTTTGTTTTATCGTTACTTCCATGGCAAGTGTTCGTCTCAGCTCTAATCTCTGCCCCCGCCCTCGCCAATCTTTCACGATAAACACCCGTCTAGCTGAAACCACTGTCATAAATTTTCCCCACTCTTTATCTATGCCAAAACCAAAACGTAGATTCTATGAACAAAGCTTCTTTCTTTGAAGTACTCGCCTGTAGGACTCTCTTCCGTTTGCCTGTTTCCCACCTGACTACAAGCTGGATGTCTCCAAGTCCAACATAAACAAATTCTTGATGAACCGCCACCTTAAGTAAGACACTTTATAAAATCTCCAATACTAACGATTACTACGATACTATCCCATTGATTACTGTACACGCAATAACCCTGATCTCCGAGTGGATTTCAGAGCTTGATAAGTGGTGACTACCTTTTAAAAAAAGAGCTTTTTTATAAATAAAATACGGAAACATTGTTAGGAATCTACGCAGATCGATTAATGTTTCTACATTTTCATGTTTCGTTGGGACGCCAAGTGAATTTTGGAGGCATAAAATAAAAAAAAAAAACATTTCCCAGAATTCCATCCAAGAGAAGTAAGAACTACCTCCATCATGTCGCCATTATTCATTTAGATTCTTTGGTAGGCTAAGACAGCGCAATTAAATTAAGCATGCCGTAGATGTATGCCGTTGATAAAGATGACCGACGGCGGGGAGAGGTATGATGCGTACTAAACAATCTAAATGAGCAAAAGAGGAAATAGTGGATTGGTCTTTCTGTCTCTTGGATGGAATTCTGGGTTTATCTTATTTTCTGACATCGAAATTCACCTAGAGTCAGGACTAGACATGAACACGTGGAAACGTTAATCAGTCCGTGTAGACATATATATATATATATATATATATATATATATATATATATATATATATATATATGTGTGTGTATATGTATATATATATATATAGAGAGAGAGAGAGAGAGAGAGAAAGAGAAAAAGAGAGAGTGAGAGAGAAAGGGAGAGAAAGAGAGAAAGGAAGAGAGAGATTCATAAACAGTAGTAAAATCGATATTGCATTAGTAATTGTTCGCTCCTCCCATTGTAGAAGTAGTATTAGTATCTGCATTTGACTAGAAAATAAAAACAGCACAGCACTTATATGAAATTGGTGAGTGTGCTTATCGAAAGGTGATCCCCGAGGACCGATATCAACGACGAGCGTATTACTCATTTACTAGCAGAATTGAAAATTAATTAGTCCAATAAGACTTAGTAGTATTCATGACAACAGACGATACAAAACTGCAAGCACCATTACTGAATTACGTGATTTTCGTTATTTTCATGGCAAGTGTTCGGCTGGACTCTAATCTATGATCCTCCTTTGGTAAACTTTCATAAAAACACTCGACTAGTTACAACGATTCCCCCCTCACTCTATATGAGCCTAAATCTAAACGCAGATTCTATGAACAAAGCTTTTTTCCCAGAATTGCCCACCTGTGGAACTCGGTTTTGCTGCTCTGCTTCCTGGTTGAATACAACATGGTAGCCTTCAAATCTAATGTAAACAAGTTCTTGTTGAGCTGTCCACATAAATGATGAAATGCTAACAATTACTGCACTGCCATCTTACATCCATTAATTCTTATTCTCGATTGGTCTTCGAGCCTTTATAAGTTGTGACTCCCTTGCAAAAAATAGAAGAAAGGATATCAATTTAGCTAAAGTGAAAAAAAGTTATCGTTTTTAATGTTGAATTAATTATCAGCGTCTACTGTAATAAACGATTTATGGTCAAAAGGCAGTCGTAAAAAGTTGTTTGGTTTGCACAATACTTGAGGTTGTCAAATTTAATACCATTGAAATAAATCATATATAATTTGAAATCGAAACCAGAAAACTATGAATAAAACAGGAACGTATTTTTTTTTGTAATTTACCGATTTTCGCACGGCTGACTTAAATATCCTCTGTCAGCGATAAACGTTTAGACTATTAATTCTATTGTTGCTATTTACTTGCCTCTCCACAACGACAGAGAGGGACACTCTGGATAGGAACAAAAATAAAAACTGGCCAATCTAGAAGGATTTCACCTCCACGTACGCAGGTCAGAAAAAGTTAGGTGTAGTATTACAATAGATACTACACTTTGATCCTAGCCAAAAGGCTAAGGAATTCTATTGTTAAAAGAATAATTGGGAGAAATCTGTTCATTTAGTTTCGTATTAAACACATGCACGTGAGGCACCATATTTCAATCATAAATAAGAAACAAAATTAAAAACAACATTAAAAACAACATTAAAAACAACATTAAAATCAACATTAAAAACAACATTAAAAACAACATTAATAAAACACCACGTTAAAAATCAACATGAAAAACACTATTAAAACACTATTAAAAACAACATTAAAATCAACATTAAAAACAACATTAAAACAACATTAAAACAAAAAACATTGAAAACAGCATTAAAAACAACATAAAAAACAACATTAAAACAAAAAACATAAAAAACAAGAAACAGAAATAAAAAAATCCGAACATGGCTACATTAAAACATATGTAAAAAACAAAAAAGAAAGAAAGAAAAAAACAAGAAAAAACATTAAAAACAAGAAACATTACACACCAAGAAACAAAATTACCAAACAAATAAATGAAAATTATAACAAACATTAAAGAACAATAAAATAATAAAAACGAATAAAAACATTAAAAACAAGAAACAACATTCAAAAAGAAAAGTACTCACATTATCAAACAAAAAATAGATGTTAAAAACAACAAAATAAAATACACTGAAAATAAGAAACAATTTTAAAAGAAGAAATTGCATTATAAAACAAGAAGAAAACATTGTAAGTAAGAAACAATTAAAATCAAACAAACAAGTAAACGAATATTAAATAAAACAAACATTATAAAACGAAAAAAAAATCATTAAAAACATAAATCAAGATTAACCAGCAGAAAGGACCGTACAAGGAGAGGATAAAAACAAAATATAACATTAAAAAGAAACCACATAAGACAAAAACAACGTTAAACAACACAATCTAGGACAATTTCAATCACAACAGATTTGACAAAAAATGCCTGATTCTAATTGTGATTTCACATTGAGGAATATATTTATAACATATACCGATAATATGTTAATGATTAAAATTTAAGTTGTTTCGATAAAATAAACTGATTAAGAATAAAAAATTATATCTAAATATTAATTTACATGTCCGTACGTCCAGTGTCACAAAAAAAAACCATCGTCGCAAACATTAATTAATGAGACACGAATTACCTCCCTTTATAATCGTTCTTTCTCAATTAAAAATCATAAAAAACTATTTCCTCCTCCCCCCCCAAAAAAATGGTTGTCCGTTTTACGGTTTGAGATTGCCTATTTTATTTTATACTTAAATAATGTCATGTTCGAAGGAGACTGTACTTTTTTATTATAGTTTTTTTTTTAAATTAAAAGAAAAACATGCAAGTGAATTGGCATTTAATTTGTGTAATTTATATTAAAAAAATTATTCAGAAAGAACAAAACAATGTAATTTGTGTTGAATTTTCATTGACAAAAAATGTAATTTTTTAAAATCAATTCATTTAAGCTTTAAAATTAAAATCAATTCATTTAAGCTCAAAAAGCTTTAAAATCAATTCATTTAAGCTTTAAAAGGTTAAAAAAACAAAACTTTGCTGTGAATTGTTTAAAATTCGTCGTTGTTTTATTATATTTCTATTTATTTTATTTATGTGTTTAAAAAAATTCAACTCCTGTAGAATTTCTAGGAATATAGCTAGTAATTTATAAATTTATCAAAAGTTCAAAAACCAGGATTATGGCAAAAACTTTTTCTGAATTTAAGTTGGGATTTTTCTTCTGGTGAAATAACTAAGAAAATAAATAAAATTGCTAGTTAGCATTACATTGCAAAAGGTGGAAAATTGCAATGTTTCAAAAAGTGATTTAAAGCTATAGAAGTATATTAAAAAATTAGATTTATGGACGCTAGTATATTCGAACGGAAAAATCCACATCAGTATTGAAGTTTCTAAACTTGTATATTACATATCAACTTATCTTTTAATAAGATTTTGTCATTTGAGTATAATTAGCTTGGAGGGGGTCACGCTTAAATATGATATTTTTATTTGTCAGGATTTCGTATATATTATTATAGAGTTGTGATTTCAAAAGTAAAAAAAAAGATTGGGTGCCATCAGCTAGAATCGAAACCGAAAGCAAAACTGTAGCTGGTGACGTTACCACTCTATCAATGTGACACGCATAGGAACTGAGTAAAAATTAAAAAATAAAAATAAAATAAGATAAATTTACACGTGTATAACGGTTTTTTTTTTTAAATTTTGACCACTTTTGAAATATTTTAACCGGCTATGACCCTTAAAAGATCAGTCCATTAAAAATTCAATCATTTGAGGCCACAAGGGCTGCTCTGTGACGTAATTTACGGGAAAAGATAGAGTTTGAAAATATGGAGACAGACGGACAGACTTTTATATATGAGATTAGCGGGGGGGGGGTCTGGCTTTAGTATATTTTTATTTTCAAGATTCCGTATATATTATTATAGAGTCGTTGTTTAAAAAGTAAAAAAGAACAAACAAAAAAACAAAAAAAACAAGAATTTGGGTGCTATCAGTTAAAATCGAATTCAAAGCTGGTGTCGTCAATATTATACTAACGTAACGCATGTATAAACTGTTTAAAAATTAAAAAAATTAAAAATAAATTACGATAAATGTACAAAATATATAAATATATATTTTTGATGATTACTCATTTTGACCCATGAAATATATTTTAATCATATAAAGACCCATAAAAGAATGGTCCGTAAAACATCCAATAATTTGAGGCCCCTAGACAGATATATGGCCTTTTATATATGAGACTGGAGTTTCCAGGAATGCCAACGCACGTACTGCGATTGAAAATGTGAAATATTACCAGTCTAAACTTTGCAATCGCACACAGCTTGTAGTAATCTATCAACCAAACCCCAATCCCTGTAACATCAACGCAGTGTTACTATTTTACTAATATTTTAATGAAATGTTCTCTGAAAAACTTGTAGCACTTGTCTTCCCTAAACATAAATACCTTCGATTTACATATGTAAATGGTCTGCTTATATATATATATATATATATATATATATATATATATATATATATATGTGTGTGTGTGTGTGTGTGTGTTTGTGTTTGTGTGTGTGTGTACATATGTATATGGCCTGTTTATACACACACATATATATATGTTTGTACATATGTATATGGCCTGTTTATATATATATACACACACACACATATATATATAAATATATATGTGTGTGTGTGTGTGTGTGTTTGTACATACAGAGAAAGATAGAGAGAAACTAAGCTAGTTATATCCTTAAACCGGGGAAAAAGAAGCAGTACTTTACCCAAATTGATAGTTGAATATGGTTTAATTTTTGCTCATCCCTAAGCCTTTATCGAACGGATACCATAATACTTAGCTCGCTGCATCGTATTATAACAAAGGTCAATACAAACTTTCAGCTATATCGGTCTAGTAGTTATTCAGAAAAAGTGAGAGTAAATATTCTGTTGTGGTGATTAATTCTTATTAATACTTGAATATGCATCGAACGGATAACATAATACTTAGTTTGCTGTATTTTATCATAAGAATAGTCCGTACAAAACTTCAGTCAGTTCTATCGCGTATGCGTCCACACATGCATATACGACCGGAATATAAGTATTATCCGGGAAATAGTGGAACGAACACATAGATTAAGACAACTATGATATACGTGATTGATAAAGTTTTGCAGAGTTTCTATCCAGTCAAATTGTTATCGCAGCAAATTAAGTCACAAAGTTTTGATAATTTATAAATAGATCCCTAAGAAGAGAACTCTCGAATAAGAGCCAAAATAAAACTCAGAAATATCACCGCTTTGGCTTTTGACTGAACAGATATTTCATTTTGATCCCAGGCGATTTTAGAACGTTTAACAACTTTTAAACGGAGAAAGAATATGAAAATATGAGAAGAGATGGGGTGGGAAAAAGATCATTTACGTGGCAAATAATAAAAAAGAGATCATGGAGGGCAGAGGAGAGGTCGAGAAAGGGATAAAAAGGGGAGTAGAATGAAGTAAATTGAACAGATTGGCTGAGAAAATGCAAGTGCGAGTTTTGTTTCGCATCTAAAAAACTGATTTTTTTCATCAGTTCACACCAGACCCCTTCCACCATCTTCGTTCGCGCCAATCCTGCCGGACTTCATCTTTCCAAGAACAGACTTTCGTGATCTATCGATATGTATCATTGTTGCCAAACTAACATTACACTCGTCTTCGAAATAATTAATACCCAAATCCAAATTTGTAGTTCGTTCAGATGCGTCCACTATTATTCACATGAGGCTCTGCCAGTCAAACAGCCGTGAAGTTTAAACAAATGCCTTAACGCATCTTGCTATCCTGACTGCTGGAAAACTGCTTCTCTGGTACCAGTTTACAAGAATTCTGGTGAAAGAACTGACCAATTAAATTATCGCCTCATAAGCCTTCTCTCTGATTTCGCCCAAATAATTCAGTCCATAATAAATCAAGCTCTAGTCCACCATCGTACAGTTATTATACTTCTGTCCGACCAAAAATATCGATTTAGGCAAGCCCATTCTACTGCAGAAATCCTAACTGTAATCTCTGAACGTATATACCATGCACTAGATAAGGCAGGGGAGGGCAGTAGCCCTTGATATATCGAAGGCTTTTCACAGGTTATGGCACGATGGTCCTCTCATGAAAATAAGACCATATGATAATGGCCTCTGGGCCTTGATAAGTGGTCAATTCTTAAAAAAAATACTCAACATAATTAAATCCTTCTTTAATAAGTGAAAATCAAAGTTTACATACGCCATATATATACATATGGTCATACGCCAAAACAATATGATATAAATTCAGGTGTACCACAGGGATCAATCCTTGGACATTTATTATTCCTGATATTCATAATGACCCTTATGATAAAATTGTCTCTGCGATGGGCATATTTGCTGATGACACCATGCTCCATAACAGAAACGAGGAGAAAACGACTGAACACATATCTAAGACAATGTCGAAAAACCTAGAGGAAGACCTCCAGTCTGTAGTGAAATGGGGACAAAAATGGATGTTAACGTTTAATGCTGCCAAGACTAAGCTCGTTTTCTTTAATAATTACCAGAAACCTTCTCAACTAATGCTAATGACACACTACCTGAAAGTAGTTCGTTCACAGGGAACATTAGTTGAAACACATACATCGAAATCATTGCTGCGCCTGCTACAAGAAAGGTAGGCTCTCTCTACAGCACTAGAAAGTTTCTGACGCCTTAAAATATCCTATACCTCTACAAAACCAGCATCGTCCATATATATATATATATATATATATATATATATATATATATATATATATATATATATATATATATATATATATAGGGATTTTATCTAAGGTCACCCCAGATAAACAGATTAGGTCATTCCTGTCATTACCAGGTCCCTGGTAATTGCAGTTTAATGCTTATTCTGTGCAGTTCTAGGAGGTCCACCTTCCTAGACATTGTCTTTTCTCTTTGAGATGAGGTTAGTTTATTGCTAATCGTTTGAGACGCCCTCACCGGGGAATGCTTACGGAGCGTCCCACCTACTTTTTGCAGGTCAGAGTGCTCCTCATCCGGCGTGTAGACTTACCAATTCCACTTTCCGGTTTAGTGTCACAGTTGTTGTAACAGAAGAAAACTATATATATGTATGCGCCTATAAATTTGTTTTATTGTGTGTATATTGATATTCATATTAAAACCCATTTTTTTTCTATTTTAAAAGAAAATACAACTTTGTTGTATATGTGTCGTGGAATTGCATTCATCAGCAAAAGATCTAGCTAATTTGCATATTCTTTTAAACAGTAATTTTAATTAATTCTCTATTAAGTTTTTCGGTTTCTAATGGGATAATCATCTTTAGTTAAGTATTACGTGTAATTATATTCATCCAGATATTCTACATGATTTATACTTGCGTAATATTTGCGTAAAAACGGTTGAAATAAATACAAAACTTTTCTATGCATATGTTATGTATGCGTACATATATATATATATATATGTATATATATATAAATATATATATATATTTTTTTTTTTTGCTTAAAAAGTTGCCTACCCAACCCATTTGTCAGTTTTTGGTCTTCAGACATGTAACTTAATATATAGGGTATTCGTAACCCTTCGAAACTTTATATATTTGGGGTTTAGCCAAGGAAAATAAATCACTGCAAAAGTGTAAAAATTAAAAAAAAAATGGAATTCGTCAGGTGAAGGTCGAACGACGATATTACGAATATGCATGCGTAACGTAATAGATATTTGTTCATGTTTTTATTTTTAGCCGTGCAGCAAACATGGTATTAAGTCAAAGGAAAAAGTAAATAGGAAACTAAACGTTTCGGTTTCGATTCTCGGTGGTGTGCACCAGTCATTTTTTAAAACTTTTAAATCATTTGGGTCAAATATAATATAATAATAAATACCAAATATGCATTAATTAAAATATCATATTTAAGCGTATTTCATGATCAGCAATGTTATATATATATATATATATATATATATATATATATATATATATATATATAGTCTGTATATTCTACACCTCTTATTGATTTCATCTTTGCATACATGTTTCGATAGAGTCCCTATTTAAAAAAAAAACAACACCTCTTCAGACCAAAGAAGGAACCTTAATTAAACGAGAATCGCAGTTCAATTCAATTTGTATATAATGAAATATTCGGGTATGAATTATACTTTGAAAGAAAAGGGGGGTGTATATAGTTTATGAATGTGGAGAGTAAAGGTTTTTGGAGGGATGTATGGTAAATAAATATTGTATAGGTGGGAGGGGGAGAGAAGAGGATGGAGTACGAATCGTCCTGGTTAGGTTATGACAGCGGGGGGAGATATCGGTGTCATTTTACAAAACAACCAACATCTAAGTAAATCGTGATATATCCAGACAGTCGTGTGAGATGGGTCAGCTGTAAGGGGTTTAGGTTTATGACCGTGGGGTCCCGATTTCGAATCTCGCTAGATTCAGCCACTCTGATGAGTCGTAGACGACGAAGCACGTGTCAGTGGATAATTATATATATATAATTATCCACTGACACCTGTTTCAGAATCGGAACCCCACGGTAATGAGCATAAACCCCTAACCGCTGACCCATCTCGCACGACTGTCTGGATATATCGCGATTTACTTAGATGTTGTTTGTTTTGGTTTTAGCGATATGTTTGTATGAATTTAATTATATTACGAATTATATTTTAAAAATACTATATATACCGCTCCCCATGTGGGGGTACCAAATTGGTTAAAGGGAAAATTATTCCAAACTAGCATTTAGGTGTAAATGCACTTTCGTAAATAATTGATTTCATTCAAAACATATCGCTAAAACCAAAACAAACAACATATATTTATATATATATATATATATATATATATATAAATATATATATATATATATATATATATATATATATATATATATATATATATATATATATATATATATATAGTGTTATAATGGAATAAATCCAGAGGAAATCCGGGTATGAGAGCTCAATGTGGTAAACAGAGCAATAAGATAAAAATTATAACACGGAAATTACATAATTGTCGATGCAATAATTTATTTCAACCTTATGGTATTTTCAAGCATCTAAATCAGACAATTACATTTTTGATACTCAGTATCAAAAATGTAATTGTCTGATTTAGATGCTTGAAAATACCATAAGGTTGAAATAAATTATTGCATCGACAATTATGTAATTTCCGTGTTATAATTTTTATATATATATATATATATATGCATTTCGCTCGCCCACTTCTTGAACTAATCTCGCACAGTCATACGATGTGCGTGTGTTCGTCTTCGGGATTGTGTGTGCGTGTGTCTGTCTTGCTTTTGTTTTGGGAATTTGTTGTCTGGTCACATGATTTCATGGTCATTCCCCAGCGCACGAATGTCTCCGTGCGCGTGCGAGGGAAGAGAGCTTGAGTACGTGGGAAGGGGCATCGAGAGAGAGAGAAAGAGAGAGAGAGAGATAGAGAGAGAGGGGGTGTAAAGGGAGAGAAAGCGAGGAGAGATAGAGGAAGACAGAGAGATGGTGAGATATTGTGTTGAAAAGAGACCTCTCTGTTTTGCATTGTGCATGTGTGTGTGTGGAAGTGTGAAGGTCGAGAGAGAAAGAGAAAGAAAATAAAGAAGGGTTCACGTACAAAGAACGAATGCAGCACGAAAGAGACAGATATACGGAGGTGGAACGAGATGTGCTGCGCATGCGCGTGAAGGAGCGATTCTACGTTTCTGTTTTGTGTTCGCTTGTTCGGTCTTTTAGTTTCGCCTGACAACTATGGGAATTGCCAGAATGTGAATGACGACTAAAATAATGTTAAACGACCATGTCATATATGCTATTTCAACCGTAATCGCTACATTTCGACGAACATTCAATATACGCGGTGTGAGAAATTGAAAAATAATATTTTTATTTCCAAAGAAAAAGCTACATAGTTTTTCGCTTCAAAGGAATCCTTGTCCAGATTCCCCCCCCCTAAATAAATAAATAAAGATAAATCTGTGTGATGCGTGACCGGTCTCATCCATTTTTAAATGTAGGCGAAACTATTACGGCGATGAAATACTATCAACAAATGTAAGAAATGCATCAAAGACGTCGAGAACAACCAGTATTCCGAATTCTCCTCCACGGCAATGCTAAACTGCAGAAGTCGAACGAATTGGGCTACGAAACTCTGTCTCATTCGCCATACTCTCCAGACCTCTCACCTACCGACTACCACTTGTTCAAGCATCTCGATAACTTTATGTGTGAGATATGCTTAAAAAACCTAAGCGATATCAAAAACGCTTTCAGCGACTTCATCGCCAGCATAAACACTAGCATAAACACACTTGTTTTGCGTTGGCAAAAGTATGCTGATTCTGATGGTGCTTATTTCGATTAATGAAGTTTTGTTTGAGCCGAGATAAGTTCATCTGAATTTAAAAGTTAACAACAGCAAGAACTTTCTTGTCAACCTAATACGTACTCGACGTCGAAAGAAAATATCTTAATTTAAAAATCACGTAACTGCGAGAAGTAGTTTATTTTCCTATTGTACGTACATCATGCAGGTTTTTGTTTGATTATGCTTTTTAACGTAAGGGAGAATTCAGGACAATGACCAGCGATCCGTATCGATTCTAAGTCCAGTTTTCGCTTCTTGCTTACCGCATTCTTTATAGAATGGCCTTCACCTCTCTCCTTACGACCATTTAATAATCTTTTCAATTTGGAGAAAATTAAATATGTGACACGGTGCATAAACAAATGAATACAGATTTTTATTTTCCCGTTGTTATAATGCGCTTTTTATTTGTCCATCTTGATTTGCACCGCAGAAAAACTCTTAAAAAAAGAAATGCAAATAAAGCCACGCGGACAAAAAATAATGCTTGCAGTTGTTGAAAATTGTTTAACCAAAAGACCAAGATATAACCAAATTGTTTAACCAAAAGACCAAGATATAAAAGTCTGTAGCTTGCACGCTATAAGTGTCTGTATACTTCTTTTAATCTATTTGTCTGACCGTTTCACTTTTTCTCAGAAACTAATGGGCTGGTCTGCTTGAAATTTAGTATGGACCTTTGTTATGAATAGGTGCAGCAAACTATATTACGGTATCTTTTCCAAGCACAGTCTTAGCTATATAGCAAATATAAGGGATTTGTCACCACACCACCGCATTTACTTTTGAAGTTTCCTCAGAAACGAATAGCCCGATGAAATTTCTAATTAAATTGTATTTGTTATAAAGTGCTTTGAACAGCATATAAAAGTATCCGTTTGATGCACAGTTAGGAATTAATAAAGCATTAATTCTAAGTTAATTGCAATAATTTTTGCCAATTTTAACCGCTAAAAACTCTATTATTTATAATAGAATTCAACTTTAATAGTGTATTTCGCACTGTTGAAGTAAATTCAGAAACATTAATAGTTCGCATTGAAGACGAAAGCCTTTAGCAGATAAGTTGTTGCGATATTTATTTTATTTTTATTTATTTTTGAGATGCAAATGTTAGTATAAACTATATTTATTTCAGTTTTTACTTATATTTTTATTTGATTGTTTTAGTGAATAAAATATCTCATCGATGCATGGATTAACAACTAAGGAAGCTTTCCTACCAGCAAGTGCAAATTACTGGGGCTGCTGTATTGCCAGTTAGTGAATGAGTTCTGGACCATGCAGTAGCTTCTGGTGGAGGTTATCGATGCCGTATTAGTGGGTAATTGTTACGGCTTTACATTATCATGTGCTACAAAATAAAAATATTACTTCGTTTCTTTTTCTCTCCTTTACTTTCCCTCTCTGCCTTGCTCCAAGCAAGTATGTCGACCTATTCCACAAACCCCAAAACTCAACCATGAAAAGTTTCCAGAAAAAATTCACGACAAAACTCATACCTCCAACTTCCAACGTAGACCCCCACTTCTATGTCTCCTTCTCCAACATCAGGGGTCTACGTTCGAACCTTCCAGAGTTTGCAACCCAATTACAGGAAACTAAACCAGATCTATTATTCCTAAGCGAAACTGGTATTGGACTGACTATTTTCCTAGACGTGTTCGTAATCAAAGCATACTCTAACTTAGCTTCCAAGTCTAATCTCGAAAACCGCCATGGGCATGGACTATGTGCTTACATTAAAAATGGTTTTCATGTAGTAGGGACATCTCTAGAGAAGATCCTGAATTACCCTATAAGTGCTTCCGGTTGCACTTGCTCACACGAATGCGTTTATATTTGCTCTCTATCACCCCTACAATCAGCGGAGTTACTATATTTAAGAGCATATCTGAGAAAATTGACCACATCCTGCCTGCTCATCCTTCGGCCAACATTCACGTCTCTGGTGACTTCAATGTTCACAATGTGGAATGGTTAACTCACTCAAACAAGACCGATGATAAGGGAAGATTTTGTCAGGGTTTCTCTATTGCTTAATACCTCACTCAGATTGTTCACGAACCCGACACTGATGGCCAGTATGCAAGTCTCCTAGACCTTTTTCTCACAACTTTCCCTGAGCTATGTTCATCTTCCGTGCTGTCTTCACTGGGATCTTCCAACCACACTGTTGTATCAGTTAAGATTAAAACGAAATTTAATGTAAAATGTAATAAAGAACGCGAGAGTGTTGCATGCAAGTCCAAAGAAGCTGAACATGGATTTGGTTCCCACCAGTTTTGGCAAATAGGAAACAGGATCCTGAACAGAAACGTGTGCTCTATCTCAACTATAATCAATGGACCTGAGGTAATCTCGTCAGAACCTGACAAAGCCAAAGTCTTTGCCAAGAACTTTGTAGCTCATTTAACTCTGTGCGACCAAAGCCACCAACCTCATTAATCAGAAAATACAATATGTAACATGAAAATATCCGTGCGTGATGTTGTCAATCTAATACAAGGCCTTGATTCTAGCAAAGCAACTGAACCGGACAACATTCCAATCATAGTGTTGAAAAAGCTTCAGCCAGAACTAGATCCCATACTTACAAAGCCTGTTTAAGTGTTGTCTTAAGGAGATTTCTTCCCAACAGCCTGGAAGATATCATCGGTATGCATTGTATTTAAGAATTCAGGTGATAGGTCATCTTCATCTCAATACAAACCAATCAGTCTCCTGTGCATCATGAGTAAATTGCTGGAATCCGTGTTAAATAGAGAAGTAGTCAACAATCTCAACAAAAATAACCTCCTTAGTGACATGCAATATGGTTCCGTCCTGCTGGATCTACAGCAGATATACTTACGGTTATATCTCATAGGATTAGCGAATCTATCGACAGAGGCTTCCTATCTATGGCGATTGCTCTTGACATATGAAAGGCATTTGATAGGATATGACATAAAGACCTACTTCACAAGATTTCCAGCTTCAGTGTAATTGGAAATGTCTCCTTAATATAAAAATCATTTCTCTCTGATAGGTTCATAAGAGTAGTGGTTGATGGATAGAAATCAGACACTCACAGTATTAATGTTGGAGTCCACCAGGGGGCCATCCTAGGTCCAACTCTCTTCCTAATCTAGACCAATAATCTTCTCAATAACAGTCTTACACCTTGCGTAAACATTTACACTGACGATACTAACCATCTATTGTAACACATCAAAGGCCGTAAACGGCTAAGTTCTCTCTGATTTTCTCTCCTCTAATCTTGAGCATGCGGTACAATGGGGAAAGTGGTGGTTGGTAACTTTTAATACATCTAAAACGAAGCTTCTATCTTTACGCCATGAACGCTCTGATCCCCATCTTGCATCAATTAAAATGGATGTTTTTCGTCTTGTGTAGGCTCCATGTTTTGACAAGCTTCAGGGCTTGACCTTTATTCCTGATTTGAAATAGAATATGTACATCAAATCCGTTGCCAAGATCGTTGGAAAAATGATAGGATCCTTCTATCGATCCAATAGATACCTCACTTCTGATGCAATTCTCTACCTATATAAGAGCCAGGTACATCCCAGGATGGAGTACTGTTGCCACACCTGGACAGGAACTGCTAGAAATACCTTATCCTGCCATGACAGAATTCAAAAAAGACTTCGTGGCCAAGTAGGGGATACCCTTTTCTCTTCCCTGCAACCTCTTTCTCACAGAGGAAACATTGCGAGCCTGTTTCTGCTTTATGTTTTTTTTTTCGTGGCAAGTGCTCGTCTGGGGTCCAATCTATGGTCCCCCCTCCCCAAACTATCACGAGAAACACTCGTATAACTGAAAATAATACCAATAATTTCCCTCATTCTTCATTTGTGCCTAAACCTTAACGTGGAGGCCATGAACAAAGCTTCTTTCTTAGAACTGCACACCTGTGGAACTGTCTTCGTTTGCCTGCTTTTCAACTGACTACAATATGGTTGTCTTCAAGTCCAATGTAAACAAGTATTTAATGAACCGTTCTCATTAAGTAATCCAATTTACCAAATTACCACTACTAACGATTACTCCAATATTGTCCTATTGACTACTGCACATTCTTTAACCTCTTTAACCTCAAGTTGCCTCTTGGCCTGGATAAGTGGTGACTCCTATGTAAAAACAAAAAACATATGTGTATAACGGAGGTAATCGACTGAGCTCCATTCTCTGATTATTCCGTGTACAACATTCTTCTTCAAAATTCGACTGGCGTCAACCATTGTAAAACATTTTCATTTTTCCCTTGTGTACTTAAACTGAAAAGTAAAATTCCGTGAATAAAGTGCCTTTTCAAGAACACAACACCGCAGAGCTGTTTCCCCACTAAGTAGAACACACATTTAGTCCGAAGTCAGCAATATTTTTATTTAACCGCCAACTAAAATAATACAATTCTAACTATTTAAAAATTGTTTTCAATCATTTCAGAGGTGTTATCCTACATCGAAGTACAATTTCATTTACTCGAGTGCCCCTCGGCTCTTAATAAGCCTTGAATAACAAATAATAACACGTATCGATTTTCCTACATATGAACAGTCTTTGCATTTAAAAGTACAAACAGACAAAATATCTAAAACCAAGGGAAATAGATATTTATATTGAAATAGGGTAAACAGAGTAAATTTCATTTTTTTTTATTTTTTCAGTAAAATAGTTCTTTTTTTTATTGTCACTTGTTTTTAGTTACATTTCATTTTATAACAGAGTTCTAACATAGATAAAATGAATATACATAAATAAAACCGAAGATAATTACAAAAAAAAGAAGAAAACCACTTCCAGTATCAAAATGTTGTCTGATTGAAAAGAGAATGGTCATTTATTTTTATTTATAGCAATATTATTTTTATAGGTTATAAGTGTATAAATTCGACATTTTTCTAACAGATTGTAGATTATTTTGAGAAATCGTTTTGTTATCATTTTTTTTCACTGACAACAATTTCTTTTGTCCCTTTTCAAAAT
Organism: Euprymna scolopes; assembly: GCF_053919585.1. Lineage (NCBI taxonomy): Eukaryota > Metazoa > Mollusca > Cephalopoda > Sepiida > Sepiolidae > Euprymna > Euprymna scolopes. The sequence goes on along the minus strand of NC_136499.1, from coordinate 9,904,568 downwards.
AGACATTCTCCTCTTCACATACGCTTTCTATATCTCTTATGCTTAGCATCGGTTTTACAATTTTTAATATGAGGAAAATGTCACACGTATAGCAAGGGACGATCATCAAACATTTGCAAAAATAACAACAAAAAAACTATATTGTACGCTTTTAGCGTCCCAAATTGTATATGATTATTTTATTTGTACATTTTTGTAATTTAAATGAAATGCCATGTTAACAAATATAGATGTTATTAAATATCCTTGTTATTTGGTTGGTTGAAAAAAAAATTACATTTTATTTTGTTAACTCTAATCATCTCAGGTTTAACATTTGTCTTACGATATTGATATTTAGAAAAACGAACATATGTACGCAAAGGCGATCGATAGAAATTTAAACTTTTCTAACAAAATCAAACAAAAAACATTCGGAACTTTTGCAACTTACGGACTGCAATGATATAATACTGACCTTTTAGCCAAGATCAAAGTGTAGTATCTGTTCTTCGGATGCTGCACTTCCATTTCTTGTTCTCTTTCAGTGGAGAAGCAATCCTTCACGACTGAGACATTTTTTTATATTTATACCTTTTCTCCACGTTAAAAAAGGATGAAACTATTAGAGTATTAGAGTAGAAAACTTTCTTGCATCTAGTTGTGTAGGGGTGCGATTTTGCTGCTTGTCGGGGTTGCCGTCGTATTTCTCTCGAGGTGACACAAGGGCTTGTAGTTAGTTCGAGCATGCACCATAAAAATACTTGCAAAACAGGCAGAGCGATGAAACATTTCGTCGATGGGACAGTGGCTAAATTCTAGCTGATCGTACAATACCTATTAGGTAGACGACTCTCTTTTGAACACTCTCTAAAAGGGTGATGCCAGTAGCAGATGTACTGGACTAAATTTGACAACAAAACTTCATATATGGGCGAATGATGGCCTTATAAATGTACAATACACTCTCAGCCGTAAGTAACTTTCGAGTACAGTAGAGAAGACCCACCTCTGTAGCAGCCTTAGCAATGACCTAATGTGTCTGTTCCAACTGATATTCCCAACGAATGTTAAGCCGAGGAGTTTAAACGAAGTACTTTCAGGTAATGTGTCATTAGCCATAGGTATTAGTGGTTGAGCAAGTTTTTTGTAATTATTAAAGGAAAGAAGCTTAGTCTTAGCAGAATTTTATTTACGTCACAATAACTATTCCATAGCTAGATGTAGCATATACTGACCCAATAGATCTTGGGTAGACTAGCGTTAGATACAAATTCCATTAAGGGACAATCAGGCGTAAACGGTCTATAAAAATTAGAAATCACTTAGTGATCTATTAGTGCTTTCTTGACCATTTTACACACACACAATCCCCCACACACATGTATATATATATATATATATATATATATATATATATATATATATATATATATATATATTAGTGGCCTGGAGAGGTCACGGGGGCAACAACCGAAGCAGTAAAACTGCAGTCAGCCTGCAGGACACTATATATACAAATGTAGGCAAATTTGAGCATATTTAATTGGTTTGAAAATACAAGTTATTTTTACTAATTGCATTAAATTTTTACCATAGAATAGTATCATAATTTTCAAAAAGCCTTCAAATTTTCATGTAGTTTCGTCTCATGGAACCAAAAATATGAGCATTTCAATATTCAATTTGGCTACCAGTATATATATATATATATATATATATATATATATATATATATATATATATATATATATATATATATATATATATCCCCAAACCTCTGGCATTGATTTAGGGGAGACTAAAACCTGCTTTTATTGTTTCAAATGATCTGAAATAACAGCAAGGGGAAACTTAATTCCAAATATTTCTCATATGTTATATCTCCCCTCTTTTGGAAAATATGTTCGTCTTATGAATATCTCCTGTATCAAATAATCTTTATACACTGTGAAATTTACTTTTATGTATATACTAGGAAGAAAAGCAAAGAGGAGAATATCGCAATCGCAATTTTCACATCGATTAATTTATGCAATAATATTAATAGCAAAACCTAAATACATGTTGCATAAAAATCAACAGGTAAAACCACTGCGCGTATTTTTAGGCTATCACATTCCATGCATTCAATATGAAAATTTATCTTTCTATCTATATATCTATAAAAGTGAAAGTGCCTGTCTGTGTGTCTTTGTGTGTGTCTGTCTGTACATTTCCCTACACAATATCTCTGTCAATTCTCAGTTTACAGACTCAAAATTTGATATACAGGGTACTGAGATTTGGGTAAAATATTTGTAATCCGTTTTCGGCCGGAAATTTGGCTGTTAAGGGGTAACGGTTCAACGATTTGACCTGTGAGAACTCTACCAAACTCATCTGACAATTTTGGGTCTAAAACACTTCAAATCTTAGATATAGGTGCCTTCGACATGGATCTAACTTAATAACTTGATTTGAGCCCAAAACAATAAATGTTAAGGGGTCATAATTTTAGATATAGGTGCCTTCGACATGGATCTAACTTAATAACTTGATTTGAGCCCAAAACAATAAATGTTAAGGGGTCATAATAGGGGTCAAATTTAAAGAAATTGACTCTTGCTGTCTCTACCAAATTACTCAGACAATTTCTGGTCTAAACATTTGAAATTTTACATAAAGGGTATTCAGATATAGGGCAAGCTTTTTAATCAGTTTGGGTCGAAAATTTGAGCTACCAATATATAAATGTATGCATGTATACTTGTATGTCTGCGTAAAACTTTCGAAGGGGGCGATGGAATTTCACAAGATCAGTATCCTTTTGAAGTTCGACCCTTCAGGCGACAAATATCGAAAAATTGTCTAAAAACATTAATTTCTTCACTTTAAATTGGGCACTTTTGTACAGGGAGGGGTCGCTTTTTTCGCCGATATTGTCGATTGTCTAGCCTTATCTAAATCTACGTCACTTCCGGTTTGGCGGTGGTTGTAACGGCAAAGTCGTGACATTTTTCCCCCATTCTTTTTTTCCTTCGCAGTACAGGTTCGAGCCTGCCTTCCTACTACCTCCAAACACCCGGACAACGATGTTTGTGTGTGTGTGGCTGTGTACATTTCCCTACCAAATAACCCTGTCAATTTTCGGTCTAGAGACTCGGGATTTGTACATAACGAGTATTGAGATTTGGGAAAATCTTTTTAATCGGTTTTCGGCCAGAAATTTGCCTATCATAAGGATAAAAATTCAGCGATTTGACCTTTGAAAACTCTACCAAACTCCTCCGCCAACTTTTTAATCAGTTTGGGTCGAAAACTTGAGCTGTCAAGGGGTCAAAATTCGAAAGATTTGACCTTTTCGGTATCTAGCAAACTACTTAGCCAATTGTGGGTGTAAACATTTTAACTTTATACATAACGGGCATTCAGACATGCGGTAAGCAATTTAATCAGTTTTGGGGGAGAAATTTGGCTGCCAAAAGATCAAAATTGAAAGAGTTGACCTTTGCGGATTATACCGAATTCCTCCACGAATTTTGGGTCTAAAGACTTGAAATGTTAGATGTAGGTAACTTGGACATGGGTAAAACTTTGTATTTTGATTTGAGACCAAAATAATAAATGTAAAGCAGTCAAAATTGGGGTAAAAATTAAAACCAATTTAACTCTGCGGTCTCTACGAAATTATTCCGACAATTTTTGGTGTAAACATTTGAAATGTTACATAAAGTGTATTCACACGTATGGCAAGTTATAAACAGTACACTTGTCATGCGCAAAGCCGGGCTGGACTGTTAATCATATATAAAGAATTGAAATTTTTGTTAACTTAATAGTAAAAAAAAGCATATGTTAAAATTTTGTTTAAAACATCAATTTTTCCTTGTGTATGTTAATCTTTTCGTCGAACTCAGGAATTTGAATGGAACTCTTTATTTAATTGAGAAGGGTAGTATATTCTCGTTCCGTCAGCTATAACAGTGTAGACGTCCTAGAATCTGTAATTGTATTAAAAAAGTGTAGTTGATTTTAGACAAACGCCTTCACCATCCGAAACCAATCATTTGTGTGGATTTTTGAACAATTTAATAGTTATGGTGGACTATACGTCAAAATTTACGTGAGAATTATCAATATATTCACCCATTTAGAAGTGATATCGCTTTTCATAAAGAATACATGTGTTTTGCGTACATAAATTCAGTATAATATAAAAGTTACAACTTATTTATTGGATTAGAATATTAAATATCATTATTCTGTTTGTGTTTGTGTCCAGCATTTTACATAATTGTAAGTTATTTGATACATAATTTTAATTCATAAAATATGATTCATACTAAAATTTCGATTATCTCTTTCTGTATATACCAGGAAGAAGACTTGACATTGCTCGCGATTGAATGATGATTCACAAATATTTCATACTATTTTTATTGTCATCGAAATCGGTGAAATTGACCATTTTTCAATCAAATCGATTACCTATCGCTTTGTGCCGGGAAGAAGCTTCACACCCTTCCATGCAGTGACCTACATTACAATAAATTGTAGTTTATATTGCACTGTAGAGAACCTGGTGTTGATTTTATAAAATTATATTTATATATAATGGCTTGAATTAAAGTTTAAAATGCAAAAGTAAAGCATCATGCTTAAATTGTACTCTAAACAGAAACATTTATTTTAGACGTGCTCCTATTATATCAGAGAACGTGCTGTTGATTTTATATACATGACTTTACTGCTTGTGCAATGATGATGGCTTGAATGTAAGTTTAAAACAAAAAAGTCAAGTATCATGGTGCAGTTGTGGCTTAAACACAAACATTCTTTTGTCATATCTACTGTTGATTTTATATGTTGGGTTTTTCAGCTTGTGTCATAATAAAACTTCTCAAATTCAATTGTGATATTAGGCTGTGTAAGGTGTTAACTTTTGTAACAAACCGCCTATTTCTCCTTTCACCGGATTATTTTCATTATCAGTTATTGATACTTATCGAAGATATTCCAATACAAACTCTATCTAAGAACACTGCAAGGAGCATAAAGCACCTTTGTGTGAAAGTTTATAAAAATCGGCCCAACCATTTTCGAGTCCATAGGAAACTCACTCACACGCATACACACAGACAAAATTACTTTATATGATAAGAGAGATTCTTATCCACGAACAATTAATAGGTTGGCGTGTTTCGGACGGATGTACGGAGTTTTGAACTTTCCCGTTTAGTTACGCCAATAAAGCATGCTGAATAGAACGTGTTCAATAGGGTGATGACAGGACTCTTCAGGCTTACCCATAAAGAGCGACTCACAAAATCACATATATTTTAACATGAGCAGTTGAGACTGCGAGAAGCTTGATTCTTTTATACAATATCATCAACGGAAATTTAATGTAACAAGTAGCCCCGTTGCAGCCTGATGGCTGCATATTGTGAAAGAAAAGCGAGTAAGTACAGTGTATTTACACAATTTTTATTTATATGAAAGAAACAACAACAGTGGAAACAACAACAGCAAGAAAGTGTTCAACACGAAAGCATTTGAAGTTATAGGATTTCTTTATACACCACGTTTCTCACTTTTTTACAGTCACTTTTTTCAGAGCGAAGATTAGATCGTGTGGGTTTCTAACCCGCGATGCCACTACATTACAGTTTACCATGGGTGAAAGCAGTTCTTCCAGCCATACACCCACCTTGCTCAGCGTCTGGCTTTGACTTTTATTGATTGTCATGGTGAAGCAGGCCTCACCGGGAATTGACGACGTTTCCACGCGACAAATTTTTCATTTTGGTGATGCATTTGTATTCTTGCTATGAGTACCTTCTCCCACGCAGACAGTTCTGTCAGACACAGATATATATATATATATATATATATATATATATATATATATATATATATATATATATATATATATATATATATATATATATAGATCTATAGATATATATAGATATATAGATATACAGATATATAGATATATAGGTTTTTTTTTTGCATTTTTGCATGCATTTTTTGTGCATTTTTTGCATTATTTATTTGGTTTTTTTTCATTTCCATACACCAAACATGGATATAAATATTACTGAAACATCTGCTGGGTCATAAGCTTCATTATTTCGGTACTTAATTTGCCTCGTAGGGTTGCCTGTAGGCTGAGATAAACCGCGTCACACACAAACAGACAGTAGGAAAATTTATATATAGATATTTTCACACAAGCGCCAAGTTGTGATCTCCATGGAAACCCATAAAAGATGTACTACTTTCCTTTTTGTTAAAATAGAAGAAATCGCAGCATTCGCCGTGGAACAACCTGTCAGATACGATCGTGATGATGAATACTGTACACATGTAGTTTTTTTTTCAAATGATCTTTGACAAAATATTGGATGCAAATAACTTCCTTCTGTCAATTTTTATGACTTAGATCACAACGCTTTTTTGCTAAATAAATATGATTTGAAATTTGATTCGATTTAGTATATTTTTCTTTTCTGTACAAAAATATTGCCTCCTGTTTTTATTTTGCACGAATGTACCAACGGGGATTGCTAATTGCATTGTTATTGGTACTTCCCACCTGACTACAACTTGGATGTTTTCAAGTCAAACATAAACAAGTTCCTGATGAACCGCCCCCTTAAGTTAGACACTTTATCAGATCTCCATTACTAACGATTACTACGATATTGCCCTATTGATTTCTGTACACGCAATAACCCTTATCCCCGAGTAGTCTCCGGGTTTTGATAAGTGGTGACTTCCATGTAAAAAAATGTTTATAAACATATCTTATATGGTTTTATATAGAGTGATGTGATTCTCGGTTGATTAACTGTGTCTGTGTCGGATATATACTCGAGAGTCAAAACAATGAAAAGAATATGCTGTTGCCATTGCCCTAATCATAATCTGGAAGTTTCATCTCTCTGTTGCAGATATTTACGGTGTGAGACTAAGAAAACAACCCCTGTCATTGACATGCGTCAGAAGCAGGGATGTATCATTGAATTCCTGACAAAACTGCATAAAAATAATGGTGACTATGTAAAAATATAAATTCTGGAGCACAAAAGGCCACTCGTTTTCATGGTACAATTTTTTTCTTTGTAGATCGTGAACTGTTTGAATTAAAAACATGGGACGTTTTACTTTTGGATCGACCCTCATATATAATATGCTCATACCACCATAATCCATAAGACGTGACCTTCAGTGCATTGGCGCCTGTTCAACGTTTTATGAAACCGATACAGCTTGCTGTCAGCACGGTTAGAAGATGGATTCGTCGATTTCAAAGTGGCGATAGAAACGTGATTTACAAAGCACACTACGGACTTTTACGACAGAGGCATCAAAAGAAGCTGATAATATTGCATTGATAATTGTGGTGTCTATGTAGAAAAATAAATTCTGGAACACAAAAGGTCGCTCGTGTTAAATGGTACAACTCCCGTCTTTGTAGTTCTTAAACTGTTTGAGGTTAAAAAGGTAGGAGGCTTTACTTTTGAAATGATCTTTAAAGAAAGAATGACTTAAAGATGGAGATGCTAAACGACTTCACAAACAAAAAATAATAGTTTATACCGAGTCTTGAATACGGCTTTGTGACTTCATTATCCGTGCTTAGAAAGATATTCATTTCAAGAATAGATATGCAATGACGATGACTTCATATATATGCAAAGAATGTATGACAAAGAAAATCTGCAATTGTGCTCAAGTGAACGCAAGAAATGACGTCCATATTTTAATTTCCTTTCGTAGAACTCGTATCTTTTATTTCTCGCCTGCAAATCCAAATCCTACACACAAAAAGCACGGATTATTCGTTCCAAATGTAATTTATTCTGGAGTTATAAAAATAGAAAAAGAAGAAAGAAAATAAAGACATTGAAATATTGTTGTCTCGTAATAAGAAACAGATTCGTCTTCTTCGTTTCGTCTATTACAAAATATATTTTCAAATTATCTTTTGCTCGTACGTATATCACGTAAGCCAGAATTGCGTTGCGTATATGTCAGCAATATCGATCTATTTATTGGTTAGCTGTTTTTTTAATTAGAGTAGATTAAACCTTTAAATCGTAGTACAGAATGTTTACATTATAAAGCAGTATGTAGTTTTGTATTTAGTTTATTGGAGCTAAAAAGACAAACATATATATATATATATATATATATATATATATATATATATATATAAATATTTGAGAAAAACGTTCTTACAGAATGTTTAATGTTGATTTCAAATGATGTATTTTCAAGTCAGTTTTCGTTATAATACCTTTACGTTATATATCATTTTAAAGGGTGTTTTTCGCTCTATCCGATCCAATCATTTAAATTACAATCGTTTTTAAACAGTCATGTCTTCTTTTCCGATATATTCGACAATTTAAAACCCTTTGAGAAACTTTATAGGCCCCCCCAACAAAAATTTGATAAATGGGTGCCTCACGAATTGAACGACAACCAAAATAAACGCCGTAATGAAGTGTCATCCCCTTTCTTTTACGCAACAAGAACGACCCATTTCCCGAATGTGTTGTGATTTTCGATGAAAAGTGGGTTCTTTACGATAACCGGTGATGCTCAGTTCAGTGGTCAGATGCCGACGACGCTCCACTTCACGAAGCTAAAATTGCACGAAAATTATATCATGCTGACTATTTTGTGGTCTGCGACCGGTCTCATCCATTACAAATTTTTAATGCAGGTGAAATCAGTACGGTGGAGAGGTACTGTCAAACAATGGTGAAATACGTAAGAAACTTTGGCAAAAACACTCAGCCTAGTCAATAGAAAAGTTTCAATTCTCCTCCATGACAATGCCTGCCCACACGTTGCTAAACCAACCCTGCAGAAATTGAACGAATTGGGATACGAAACTCTGCCTCATAACCCATATTCTCTAGCCCTCTCACAATTCGACTAGTTTTCCAAGCATCTCAACAGCTTTCTGAGTGAGCAATGCTTCAAAAACATAAGCGATAAAAAGACGCTTTTCATCGCATCAAGAACGCAAGATTTTCACGTTACTAGCATAAGTGCACTTGATTTGCGCTAGCAAAAGTGTATTAATTATAATGGTGCTTATTCCGCTCAATACATGATTTTGAGCCGAAATGTGTTCATCTGCATTTAAAAGTTAAAAACCGAAAGAATATTTTGTCAATTTGATATATATATATATATATATATATATATATATATATATATATATATATATATATATATATATATATATAAATGTAAAGTTGGTTCGTTCTAAACAAATAAAACCATGTTTATACGTTACCAATTTATTTGAAATTTTCAGACAACCCATTTTTAGAGTCGAGGTATGTTTTTATGTTATTAAAATAAATTTACCTAATTAAAATTAAAATATTAAATAAAATAAATATATTTATTTAATCGTTTCTGCGTATCTGTTCTGTTGATAAAGCTGAACTTCCGGTTCGATTCATTTCACAGCCACGAATTGACGAAAGGTTTAATTTTCTATTAACTCAATAAGTAAAAAAAAAACAAAAAAACATATTTCATTTGTCTATCTTCCAAATTTTTTAATTTACACATCTTTTCTTTATTATATAAGGCCAAAAAAAAAGTTTGTTGCTTGCTTTTGAGGTTTTTTTTTCTATATAAGATTTCTCATGCAGAGAGTGATCCGTGCTGAAATAATGTTATTATTTAAAAAGTCATTCTTAATATGGGGAGGTAAGGATGTTTTGTACCTATTCTGTACTTTAACCTTACAATTGAATAAATAAAAAAAAAAATCTCGTAAAACGTTATTTAAACGTGGAAATATGATTTAAAAAATAGCGTGGCTCTCTGCATTAGCACCATTTTTATTTATTGTTATTGTTTCACGAATTTTCGGCCAACTATTTATCTGGCCTTCATGAAAAGAAGTCCTTTTATAAATGTTCAGTAACTTTTTCCTTTTATTATTCTTAAAGAGTAAAACTTTTCTTATTCATGAAAGGAGTTAACCCTACGTAAATAAATAAATGTTTGTACACCTAACAAATTATCAATAAATGGTTTAGTTACTTTTTTAAAAAAATGTTTGTAAAAGTGCGAAAGGCGACGTTGTTGTATACTCCCATGCTTAATTTCTATACTTATAGGTGTTTGGAATTTTTTTTCACTGGATTATTGATTGGACACTAATTAAACAGATTATTAAAAAAAAATGTAAAAAAGAAATCATTATTTCGACATTTGAAAGTGGTGCTCACTTTTTAGTTACAACGTTCTGATAAATCAGTCACCCATTTTGTAAGCAATAAAAACGCGGTATATCAAAACCATAGAAAGTAAAAATAATGAGTCTCTACCGCATTTGTAAGTCAGAAATATATTTGTTTCTCAAAGAAAAAAAAATAGAGAGAACAGGACATTTTTTATTGTTTTCATGAAAATAAAGTTTCGAGATTTTTAATTATTTTTTTTTTACTTATTTAGTCAGTTTGTGTTTTTTTTAAATTGTTTTTGTGAAAGGTGAGTTTTTTTTCAAAACTTTTGTTTTGTTTCTTTTTAATTTTTTTAAAGTATTATAAGTTTCACTAACATGCTGGAGAAATGTTTAATAATTTGGTATTTTTTTAGATTAGGTCCACCTCCACAATTTTCCTTTCAATGACGACATTTATAGGTTTCCGAGTATGCTGAACACGCAAATTGCATTGGAATTTTGCGGAAATAAATAGTTGTATTATGCATTGTATTCTTCGGCGGCCATCTTTTTACGTGCACACGCGCCATAAACAAATACACACACGTAAAAAAGATGGCCGCCAAAGATTACAATGCATAATACAACATTTTATATCTTGATAACTACTTATTTCTGCAAAATTTTGATGCGATTTTCGTATTCAGCATAGTCGAAAACCATTTCAAGTCGTCATTTAAAAGAAAATTGAGGAGGTGGACCTAATCTAAAAATTTACCAATAATTTTTAATCCCGTACGCCTCCCGATACATTGCTTCGTCAACATGCGACCATTTTATATCTCCCGAAGACACTTCCGTATTTAGAAAAAATAAATAAATAAAAAGTGACCGATTTACCAGAACGTGGTAACTAAAAAGTGAGTATCCCTTTCAAATGATTTTTTTTTTCAATTTTTTTTCATAATCTGGTTAGTGTTCAATCAATAGTAATCCAGTGAAAAAATTTAAAAAAACCTATCAGTATAGAAACTCCACCACGTAAGTAAATAAATAAAAAATGTTACGTGCGCATGCGTTAGCCTTTAGGGGGGTACTAAGGGAACGACCATTAAATAATTCTGCGGGTCGCCATGGAACTCAACACCCAAGGAGTATCAAAATAGCTTTCATGATCTGAAGAAATTTTTTTCCGAAAAGTGGGTGATCACTTTTCCATCTAAATTTAACTTGAAATGAGCACCCACTTTCTGGCCACCTGAAGAAGGGGCATTTATTTTCGTGTTTATTGGCTTAAAGGTTTTTTTGACAAGGCAGTTTGGTACGCGAATGCATATTTAACAGTTTTCGTTTATACTCACGCATAGCATAAACAAAGGCTACGTCTGTGAAATGGAAAATAGTCCCAGAGTTCAGGGGTTAATACCATGCAAAAGAAATCAAACAAAAAGACTTTTTTAGCCAAGAAACACACAGAAAGAAAAAAAAATAGCATCCATTTTTTTTCTATCAAATTCATTTGCTGTTTTTATTGAAAACTATTTCCCCCCGGATTTTTTATATAATTTTCCATTAAGGGCTGTGCGTCTCACGTTCGTAAATAACAACATTTTTTTTGTAGATTTTGGTGTGCTAAAAACGAATCTGCAAACCGTTTCCGTCACAAAAAAAATAGTTTTTATGATATGAAGAAATTACTTTTTCGAAAAAGTGGCGATCACTTTTCCATGTAAATTTAACTTAAAATGAGCACCCACTTTCTAGTCACCTGAGAGAAGGGGGATTTTTTCCCATGTTTATTGGCTAAACAGCTTTCGTTTATGCTTACGCATAGCGTAAACGAAGGCTACGGCTGTTAAATGGAAAATAGTCCCAGAGTTCAGGGGTTATTACCATGCAAAAGAAATCAAACAAAAACGGTTTTAGCCAAGAAACAGAAAAATGCCCCTCTCTCAGGTGGCCAGAAAGTGGGTGCTCATTCTAAGTTAAATTTACATTGAAAAGTGATCACCCACTTTTCGAAAAAGTAATTTCATGAATGTCATGAAAACTTTTTTTGCTACGTAAACGGTTTGCAGATTCGTTTTTAGCACACCGAAATCTACAATAAAATATTTCGTTATATATGAACGTGAAACGGGCCTTAAAGTAAAATAATACCGGATTTTTTTGAGCAGATTTGCCGTTTAGTTGTACAAATATCCTCAAACCAGGTAATCACTAAAAGGGATTTTTAAAAGTCGTCACCTGTATCGAGCAAAAGTTTAAAACCACCGATTATATGCCAGCCTACATCATGGTAACATATATTGAGTGAGTTCCTAACAGTATTTTTAGTTTAAACTCATTTTCCCAAAATTTCCCCAAACTTAACGTGTTCGATACAGTCTGCCGCCATTTGTATTTTTCAGATATACCGATAAACATTAAATGTTTTTGAACCGATTATACATTACATAAAAACACTAAAATCTTATCCAGTTAGGTAGAACACTTACTTTTCTTGCCTTTGATAACATTTATTTGTTATATATTTATTTTTTGACACCTTCTTTGTATCTGTGTTTAGTAATATAAACCCTTTTCATTTAATGTAACGTTTAGTCGGCTCGAAAAACAGTGTTTATTGGTGTATTTGAAAGCTACAAATACCGGTGGACACTGTTGATTACTTTTAGTTAGAGAAAGTGAGTTAAAACTACAAAAACTATACAAAATACTGTCAGAAACCAATCCATTATGCCAGCCTATGTCATGGTAACATACGTTCGGTGAGTTTCAGACACTGTTTTGTATAGTTTTTAGTTTTCAACTTACTTTCCCAAACTTAAGGTATTCAACAGAATTCGCGACCATTTCTGTTTTTTGAGCCAATTAAACATTTTACATTACATAAAAACACTAAACAATTATCCAATTAGGTAGAAACGTAAATTAACTTACCTTTGCTTTCATTTATTTGTTTTTGGACGACTTTTTCGAATCTGTTTATAGTAACCCCCCTCCCCCACCATCAACCAAATATTAATTACTAAATCACATTTTTTAAAACAACAAAAAAAAGCATTTAGCGTTTCAACACTTTTGCTACATTCGGCTTCATCCACTGATTGTTGGTCAAGTCCAAAACATGAATGATTGACAGAAACTCTCGAGGATCCAGATCAAATTCTGCAAGATTACCATTTTTTTCAGTTTCGCCTTCTTTTTCACTTTTTGCAGTGGATTGCTGTACTAATATAAGAAACATGCATTTTCTCTTTTATTAAATTTTTCCATTACACCAAATTGAGCCACTGCAACGCGTGGCAGGGTACAGCTAGTATATATATATATATATATATATATATATATATATATATATATATATATATATATATATATACAAAGAATAATATAGTTCCCCCCTTTACCTCCCTCCCCCTAACAGACGACTTAAGAGAACAAAATAAATAAAATAAAACCAATAAATTAAAAACCAAAATAAAAGTAATTACATATAAAAAGGCAACAGCATTTTTAACAACTTTAAAATTGCTCTTGGCGACGATCAATGATCGAAAGCGCTAAAGGAAAATGGCTGACAAAATCACTCGGCAATCTAATACTCAACTTACCAATGGAAACGCGAAAAATACTTGGCAGATCGAGAAAAATCAACAGAAAAATAAAAATAATTGCCGTATTTAATCAAACTTCCCTTGATAACGACTTGCTGGTAAAATACACCCACCCACCCACCCACAGACACACACACACACACACACACACACACACACACACACACATATATATATATATATATATATATATATATATATATATATATATATATATATACTAGCATTTCAGCCCGGCCTTGCCCGGGTGTTTAGAGATGTATGCTGAGCAAAAAAAAAAAAAAGAAAAAAAAAGAAAAAAAAGAAGTTCAATTATTTTAACTTTGCCCCCTATTATGACGCCTTAACATTTACTGCTTTGGCTCAAATCGATTTATTAAGTTAGATCCATGTCCAAGGAATCTATATCTAAAATTTCAAGTGTTTAGACCCAAAATTATCGGAGGAATTTGGTAGAGTTCTCAAAGGTCAAATCGTTGAACTTTAACCCCTTAACAGCCAAATTTCTGACCGAAAACAGATCACATCGATTTTTCCAAGTCTCAGTACCCCGTATATTATATTTCGAGTCTGTAGACTAAAAATTGACAGAGTTATTGCGTAGGGAAATGTACACAGACACACAGACACGTTCACTTTTATAGAAATATAGATACATAGATGTACGTTTTTAAAAAATATACACTTATAATTCATCTATTAAATAAAGATTTTCTGAACAGCTACAATTGAATAAGCTAAATAAAAAATGTATTTACACTTTCAGAGCATATATATCGATAAGGAACATATCAAAGTCACAGATGTATTTATTTCACATTCATATTTTTCATTGATATAATGTGTCCCACACGTATTTCATTGAATGGTAGAAATTTTACCACACAAATTCTCAGAGACATATCTAAGTTCCTCAGAAAAATGCCCATTTTTCTTGGATTGAAAGGATAAATGATGCTAATACGGAATGTGATTTTTAAAAGAAATCACCAGAAAACTATACGTGGCTTACAATATATATATATATATATATATCTATATATCTATATATCTATAAAAGTGAACGTGTCTGTCTGTCTGTCTGTGTGTCTATGTGTCTGTCTGTCTGTGTACATTTCCCTACACAATAACACTGTCAATTTTTAGTCTATAGACTCGAAATTTGAAATACCGAGTACTGAGATTTGGGAAAATCGATGTGACGGGTGTCAGCCAGAAATTTGGCTGTTAAGGGGTCAAATTTCAACGATTTGATCTTTAAGAACTCTAACAAACTCCTCCGACAATTTTGGGTCTAGACACTTGAAATTTTAGATATAGGTTCCTTGAACCTGGATCTAACTTAATAAAGTGATTTGAGCCCGAAACTATAAATTTTAAGGGGTCATAATAGGGGTCAAAGTTTAAAAAATTAACCATTTTTTTTGTTTTTTAATTTTTTTTGCACAGCATACACCTACAAACACCCGAGCAACGCCGGGCACCCCTGCTAGTATATATATATATATATATATATATATATATATATATATATAAGTTTCGTGGTTAAATTTTAAATTCTGAAAAAACAACATATAAAAACATATATTCGATTTAAGAATTTATTGCTTGACAAAAGGAATATATAGGTGTTATTTTAATTTCCTTAATCCATGGATTTTCAACAATGACACATATCAAAGGAAATGAAATGCAGTTAGCAAAATATTCAGCTGCGAATGGACGCTATTTTACTTTTCAGCACAATTATTGAAAATAGTTTTTTGAGTGGTTGTGGATAATTATATGGAGAAAATTATACGATAAGAGAAGTTGATACAAACTGGGTAATCCATAATCGGAAGGAGTCCAATGTCGTTCGGGGTTATAAATCTAGGTGGGCAAAAATTAGGCCCATGGGAAAAAATGATATTCACATATAGCGAAAGCGCACTGCTCCTTATTGATTTTTCGAAAAGTATACCGGGCAGCCTTATTCGTTGTTGCGTTGAGTGTGTGTTGGTTGCTGTAGTCCAAATGCTTTCTCGGTGTTGACAAAGTATATCCGAAATTGGGTGGATATACCATATATATATATATATATATATATATATATATATATATATATATATATATATATATATATATATACATATATATATATATATATATATGAAATTTATTTATACAAACATTGATGGCTACATATGTGCATACATGTTTCTGTAATCACCCGCGTTGGGGGATTACGTCTTCAGGCCAACCAACGCGGGTGATTACAGAAACATGTATGCACATATGTAGCCATCAATGTTTGTATAAATAAATTTCATATATATATATATATATATATATATATATATATATATATATATATATATATATATATATATATATATATATATATATATATATATATATATGGTATATCCACCCAATTTCGGATATACTTTACTCATTGAGAACTCTTTGGTAGACACATGTTGTTTCATTCGATGTACTTCTAGGAAACTAAACTCTACTGGCTATATATATATATATATATATATATATATATATATATATATATATATGCATACATACATACGCAGATGCACATATGTAATTAATAATGTTTGTATAATAAACAGACACTATACCAACTCTTTTCTACATTTAGCACTTTTTAATAATCACCTGGGTTTCATGGGATTTATATCTAGGAAACTAATTTATACAACCATTACACACACACACGCACACACACGCGCGCGCGCAAACACACACACGCATACACACACACACACACACACACACACACACACACATATATATATATATATATATTAGACTACCCGTGCCCCGTTGGGTCAGTAAGTTATATTAGCTATGGAATTCATGTATGAGCGTGACACTTGTCACGTAAAGAAAGTAGGTTTTTTTTTTGACATATCAGAAACATTTCCATGAAAGTATATTCAAATGAAAAATGACGGACGAGTCACTCAAACATGAAAAAAAAATCCTCCCTATTCGTGTAAAGTTACCTATTTTTCCGAATAATCGCTCAAAAATCGAAAATCAAACATGATTTTCCTACGAATCGAAAGCAGACGAAAGTAATTTAGCAGCAAAAACGTACATGAACCTACCGATGAGAAATATATGAATGAAAATCCCATATTGGAATCCTTCAACCATGTTATAGAAACTTAAAATCTAAAAAAAAAAAAATTTAATAAAACCAAAATAAATAAAATAAAATAAAACTAATATTGAAACAGATTAGTGAATGTGTCAAAAAATTCACCGTTCTCACACAACTATTTTGTATCTAGAAATGAAAACAAAAATAAAAAAAAGAAGGAAGGAAAGGGACGGATAGAGAGTAGTAGTAGTAGTAGTAGTAGTAGTAGTAGTAGTAGTCTTGAGTTGTAAGAAAATAGCGGCAGTTTTGTTGTGATAAAGAATAGTTGCAAAACACCCCCACTCTTCCCATGTTAAATAATAATTTCGAAATAATAACATTAATATTTCATTGCGCAGGTCAAAATCTGCAAAAGAAGCGATTTGTGTTTATTCGTTTACGTTGTTATGGGTTGATGTTTATGCGCGCATGCGCAACCGGACGTCGTAAACCGGAAAGTGGGTTACATCACTCTTTACAAGGTCATTTACGTTTTATAATTATATATATATATATATATATATATATATATATATATATATATATATATATATATATATATACGTCAGTGTCGTTTCAAAATAATGTCTCGATATATTTTCAACAAATGTTGAAAGTTGAAAGACTTGAGATAACGAAAGTGATAAAAATAAACGAGCGACCTTCTGTGCCCCAGAATCCTCAGTGCATTTTTGCAAGGAATTCAGTAACGCATCTCTGTTTCTGACGCACGCCTATTACAGGGGTTGGTTTCTAGAGTCTTGCACGATCAATTTCTGCAACAGAGAAGTGTTAAAAAGTAAAAATAAGAAGGAAATACGCACCGTTCGGCAGCAGTCGATATGAGACACGACGACACGGCCGAAATGCGAAAGAAAAAAAGTAAAAGTGAATAAGACTAATAACAACAGTTATTTTTGTATTGGCTGTTGTCAATGTGAAAAGTTAATAATTTACTTGGTAGAAGACGGGAAAGTGCAACAACCCATCTTTCCTGAAGTGTCTCTCGGTGCTTAATCTGGCGTAATCACACCTGGACAAAGTTAGAAAAAAGAGTTGCCAACGTGATAGGCCATGAGCTGTCATCTAAGCTTCAGCCTCTGCCCCATCAACGAAATGTTGCATTCCTCTGCCTGTTCTACAAGTATTTTAATGATGAATGCTGCGACGAACTACAGGCACTTGTACCCCCTCGATGTTAATACCCCGATAAATCCGATAATCAGCAAAATGCGACCCCTCCACAGTAGAGATCCCTTGATGGAAGAAGGCAATCGTCTCCAATAGTTTATTTCCGAGAACTCCTAGATATTGGAATTCGCTTCCGGGATTCTGCTTTTCAAACTGTACTGACATTCAGAAACTCAAGTTAATGTAAACAGACATTTTGCTGCTCAACTTACTACATAGTATCCCTGAAACTTATGTCCCCGATAGTAGCACCCCACATCAAAGTGGCACTGTGCCTTTTTTGGGGTAAAAATATGAAAAAGAAAAAGATAGAATTACCCCAGGCTATCACTGATACCCATTCATAAGTAGTAATTGAGAAATACCGGAAACAGTGCATTTCATAGAATCATGCTACTGTGAAGAAAGCTTCTGATATGTTGGCGCTTTGGCTGGAATGAAATCTCGCTTGCAGAAACAGCTGATTTCAAATTTCGTAGTTGTGTTAAATTTAGATTCCAACAATGTATCCCAAGTAGAACAATGTACCTTTTAGGTTAAATGTTTAGAATCCTTACTCCTAAATTACACAATTAAAAATTCTCAAAAGTCCTGCCCGACCGGAAGTTGTTTACAATCATGATTTTACACGGTAAAACTAAAAAATTGTATTTGTTCGACAAAAAAAGCAAAAAAGGAAAACAAAACAAAACAAAACAAAAAAAACTAGATTGTCGGTATGTATATATAGTTTAATTTTGACTTAATTGATCAGTCACTTAGTACTTAGTAGTGTTGGGACGACCAATCGGAATCGGAATCGGGAATCGAAAACATCGGAACTTCTATGGATATCGGAATCGGGAAAAATGTGCACTTATTTTCGATGCCAAAAACGATTCCTTTAATTGCCTTTTCTTTATTTCGTTTAAAGAAAAATGTTTCACCGCTCGTAGTAATGATAAAATAATAAATATTGATTTTAAAACACCATTAAAATTAAAATCTATAGATCATCCTCCAAAGTGTATTTTACGTTCGAGAAAATACATACGTATTTAACTTGCGTTTTACAGTAAACGAAATAAGCTTATAGTAAAATATTTAGAGATTTATAAAAAATCAGAAACGGAATCGGTAATTTTATCGGAATTGGAAAAAATATTGGAATCGTTCCATCACTAGTCATTAGTAAGTCAGGTCATTCAAGACTTGTATATTCGACATGTTCTGTACACAAGTCAATATGGACAAAATATTGCTACTGTAAAAGGAAATAGCAAAGAAAAAGAGAAAAGAAAGGAGAGAAAAATAAAGGTTATTTAATGCCGAATCCAGTGATTTTGAAAATTTTATTTTTAATAGAATTTTTTTTTCAAGTAGGTTTCTATTTAACCAATACTTGGGACCCAAGCAGGTACTACCTCTCCGGTTCAGAGTGGACCTGGGAACAATGGATCTTATAGGGTTGCCCCACACTCACCAAAGCACGAACGCTGGCGCCTCACCATCGGATATAGTTTAAGGTTATATCCAGGACCTATAAAATGTTAATTTAGATCAAAGGTTGAATTGTTTTATTTATTCTAGATCTTGTAAAGCTGATTTAATTCTGCTGAGGCCTTATTCTGCATTGCAATCTTTTTCTTTGCATACACGAACATATGCCTGTTAATAATACGTATTAATCAAAAAAATTGTTGTGGAGTTTAATTAGAATGTAGCGAAATACTGCCAATAGTATTTATACGAAAAGTAATTAGTTTGCATATTAAAAGAAAACATTCATCTCAGAATACGGTGAAATAGCTATGACTCATATGACATTGACTAAGGCAAAGGCAGTCACAGAATCTCCATTATATCAAGAATATTGTTGTTATTGTGGGTTAGGTTCAGCTAGTTTAAAAGAAGTTCGTGACTCCATCGAATGGGTCAGCGGTACTAGAAATAGAAAAAAAAAAAAAAGAAAAGTAGAAAGAAATTCTAAGAGTTAAAACGCGACATCTGTGAATGTGACTTGCAGACGGAATGATTGAAATGTTCTTGAGATAGAAAAGGGTGTTTATCTTGCAAAACGCTTCAGATATCGCGAAAAATAAAACGAAAGCCGAAAAAGAAAAAAAATCAATACGCTTGCCAGTTAATCAAGCATATACTCCCCTTTTGAAATGATACTTTTTAAGACGGCGTGTTTTGATCAGCTTACACATAAATATCACAGGTTGCATATTGTAAACAGATACGCAGACCCGTGTGTCCATTGACGGGAGGGGGGCGTGTTTCTATATTGGTTTTGCTGTTTATTTGTTGACTTCATCTCTTGAAAACGTCTAAACTGGTGCTATCAGATCAGGATGTCTGGAGATACCGGCTCTCTGACAGAAATGCACCAAACATTGATATTATAGCCTATCTTCTCTTTATCTTTGCGAAACTCAATAATAAATACGATTTTTCTCTACAAACACCCAAACCAAGCCAAGTACCATAAATATTTATAAACAAATTTTTACCAAACTTTTAACAAACTGACCTGATTTTGTATTAAATAAACTGGAAAGGGTTGATACGCGCAAGGCGAAACAATCAGACCAAAACGTCAGAATTATCTACGTCCACATCCCGTATATGTATCGTTTTGATAATTAAGAAAGTAGAGAGATCAATAATTCAAAGAGGAGTTTGGTAGAGACTTTCCGCACGCACACAGAGTCGCTGGTATAGTCATCCGACTAATGAGAAGATAGGCGGATGTCTAACAAGTACGATTTTCTACTCTATTGGACGATGTCATCGAACAAGTTGATTTTTAATGTGTACTCTAATATATATAAAAGGCTGAATGTCTAAATTCAAACTATATCTGCCCCTAAACTAAAAGGCGGAGAGCGGCGGCAAGGGCTTCAAATGATTAGATGTTTTATGGTTCGTTCTTTTATGGATCTTCAGCCGCTTTAAATAGTTTTTAAAGGGTGAAAAATTGGTCAAAATTAAAAAGAAATCGTTATATATTTTGTGCATTCATCTTAGTTAATTTTTAATTTTTGATCGGTCTATATGCGTGTCACGTTAATATAGTGGTAACGTCACCAGCTTTGAATGCTACAGTTTTTCTTTCGGTTTCAATTTAAGCTGATGGCATCCAAATACTTTTATTTTACTTTTGAAATCACGACTCAATAACATTATATACGGAATCTGGACAAATTAAAATATCATATTTAAGCGTATTTCACGACTACGCCACATGCTGGTGATATTTCCACCATTAAACAACGCTGCATCTCATACAAACCTATTATATATATATATATTTTATAAAATCCCCCCTCTTGGGGTGAGCACACTATCGTAAATAATCTCACTCGCTACTTAATTTAGCTGAAAAAATGCGAAGCTCGCGGTTTGTTTACAAACAAATGTTTGAGCACTTTACGAGTGGTGGACGGATGTTTATTTAAATAGACATTCGGACAGATTAGTTGCGACCCCCGCTTCCGTAGTCAGGGGGTAGTACTGCCGACTGTCAACATGACGGTTCTAGGTTCGATCCTCGGCTTGGGATAGGTGTTAGTCTAGCGGCACTGATGAGTTGTGAAACAACGAAACAGGACTGTATGTTGATGACTAAAATATTATATATATATATATATATATATATATATTCAGAATTTGAGAGATGATATAATTATTTCCAAAGTGAAACAAACTTCACAGCCACCAACAAACCGGAAGTCCAAGATATATATATATATATATATATATATATATATATATATATATATATATATATATATATATATGTATGTATGTATATATATGTACTAGACTATCCGTGACCCATTGGGCCAATATGTTATATTAGCTACGGAATTAATATATTGTGACATAAAGAAAATAGTTTTTTGTGATGTAACAGAAACATTTCAAAGAAAGTATATTAAAATGAAAAAAAGAATATATATAGATTTCTATGAGTCGTTCTGTTTATAATTATTTTTTTTTGTTTTTTGAAAAAATAACTTACAAAAATTAAATTACAAGTGGTTTGCCATACTTATAGGTAAATTTACACTGAACAGATACTTAAAGTTAAATTCAGATTTTGATATATGTTTTAATTTAAACGCGAAAATAAAACAATTGGGACGCTAAAAACGTACACAGTAAAACAATGCGTTTTATTGTCGCGTTTATTATTTATTTGCAACGCAAATAAAAAAAATTCGAGGTTATTTATTTATGTTGGTAGTGTAGAAGAAAATGTATAAATATTTTTAAGACAGATGTATTTAAAATCGAGAATAAATAAAAAAAAAAGAAAGGCGGTGGTAAATCGCAACTGTAAAATACTGTTATGGTTGTCAACTAGTTAAAGTAGATTTATTTGTAAGAAAACTGCGTTAAAATAACTTAAACGTAATACGGAAATTAACAATATAAAAAAAATGATAAAAGTATTAACAATTCGTTATTTGGACAATTTAAACGCGAAAAAAACAATTGGGGCGCTAAAAACGTACGCAGTAAAACGATATGTTTTATTGTCGCGTTGATTATTTGTTTACGTACGCATGCACAATTGGAAGTCGTAACTCTGATGTTGATTTACTATTTTGTTTAATAATTATATAGATATACATAGTGCCCCGTAAAAGTGTGCAATAAACATTTGAAACTGTCAGTTTTTGTATTTCTAGCTTCCATATAGTAAGGGCACTTTTTATAAACATAGAAAATGTATTGAAACTTAGATAGGAACAGTGGGGAAAATAAAAAAAATCATAATTTACCACAACGCGAAAAGAAAAGTAAGTAATTAGCAACGAAAAATTTACAACACATTTACAATATAATATCTAGTATTTTGTAGTATAGCTATGATTGTTGATTGCAGCATGCAGACGTTTTGAATAATCTCCCACGAACTTCTTACATGTGTCTTGTGTTATTTTATTCCATTCTTCCACACAAATTCTCTCCAATTCTCGCAGATTTGAAGGTTCTCTTCTATGGACCCATAATTTCAATTCTCCCCATAATTTCTTTATAGGATTGAGATCGGGAGATTTACTGGGCCACTATAACACATTTTTTTTTTAATTAAACCAATTTTGTGTGAGTTTCGAAGTGTGTTTTGGATTCTTGTCATGTTGAAAGATCCAGTCTTATTTCAATTTGAGCAACTTCACACTTTCTTTAAGGTTTATCCTCAAAGATACTCCTATAAAGTGCTGTATTCATTTTTTATTTCCACTTTTCCTACACTTTCTGCACTAAAACAACCCCAGATAATAATAGATCCTCCTTCAAATTTTAATGTTGGAATGGTGTTTTTTATTGGTATTCAGTAGCTTTTTTTCTCCAAACTTTCGGTGTTTTTGGAGTGCCAAATAAGTCAAATTTGGTCTTATCTGATCAAAGCACGTTATACCAAAACTCTAGCGGCTTGCTTGCATACTCATGTGCAAAATCACGCCTAGCATGCTTTGGCTTAAGAAGGTGAGTTTTCCTTGCTGATCTACAGAAATTGTCTTTAAGGTGAAAGGTTCTACTGATTGTGCCCTTGCTAACTTTAATTTCACTGTTTCTAAGTCCTTCTGCAGCTCTCTAAGAGTAATTCTAGCAGAATTCATAACCTTCCTTGTTAATAACCTTTCAGCACGTTTGGTTATTTTTCGAGGACGACCTGATCCGGCCAAAGGAAGGGTTGATTTGTGAGATTTCCAGTGTCGAATTATTGTTCCAACAGAATTCAATGGAACCATTAACTGTTTGGATATTGTTCTTTATCCTAATCCACTTTGATGAAGACATACAATTCGTGTTCTGAGCTCTTGACCAATCTGTTTATTCTTTCCCATGATGTGGTTGCTTACAATACTGTTATTAGATGAATAATGACGCAATACTTTTACTAATTGCTTACTTCGATATCTATTTGTTATGGGACTCAGTTGAGTCCACAGGACCAACACGGGAAAACACGTAGTAGGTGGTTTACAAGTGTATTAAGGAAAGGTACAAGGGTATATAGAAACATAAAGAGAATAGTAGTAGTTGCACGTATCAGTAAGATCTTGCTCCCCGAGGTACAATATCCGTTGAGATCTCGCTCCACCGTACCAGCCTTAGGAGCCGATTATATAGGATCTGGACGAGTCCATTATGGGATGAGATCCGATCTCACAACACTATTGCATATTCCTGAACATTCTAGAAGCTATTAAGCATTTTACCATGATAAACCACCATAAAATTATTGAGGAATGTAATGAATTTGATATGTGTTGTAAACTTTTGCGGTGCTAATTATTGAGTTTTCTCCTTGCGTTGTGTAAAATTATTATTTTATATTGTCATCTTAGTTTAGTTTTAATCAGTTTCAATACGTGTCACGTTGGTACAGTGGTAACGTCACCAGCTTTGAATGCTACAGTTTTGCTTTCGGTCTCGATTCTAGTTGATAGCAACCATATACTTTTTGCTTTACTTTTGGAATCACGTCTCTATAATAATATGTACGAAATCTGGACAAATTAAATATCATATTTAAGCGTATTTAAAGACCGGGCAAAGAAGAACCCTCACCCCCACCCTTGAGGTATGTATTCCGAAAACAGGCATTTAAAAGGAGGAAACAAAACGAACACATAAGATTACGAACTTGATTGTACTAAACACAAACAAGCTAATACGGTGTGATTGCGACCTACTTTATTTCGTGATAATATAAACTCTTGTAGACATTATAGATAGAGAAACCTACGATGATGGGCCTGCACATCCCTAAGCAGTATTTCTGTAAAATACTATTCTGTACTTCTGTGAATATACACTTTGGTAAATATATAAGCATGTTGTCTTATTTATTGTCAGCCATCCAATGTCTTAAACGAGAATCTCAATAGAATAATCTTACAAGTTTTTCGACTATGCCAGTAATGAGACCACCATCTTATTTAGTTATTTTACTCATGTTCACTACTAACAAGGTATATTACCACTTGGACGTAAGGGCCTCTATTTGGGACAATGTCTAGGAAAGATTAACAAGATGTTGGTTTACGTTACCTTTAAACTCCTGCATATCAATGCAGTCAGAAAAGCAAGGAACAAGAAAGGAATTCAGAAGTCTAGCTGTTCGAAGAGAGAAACTAGAAAATATTAACAAGCTGTTGGTTTACATTACATTTAAAGTTACTGCGTATCAGTACAGTCAGGGAAGCAGGTAGCAGGAATGTGGCGTGGCCGCCCCAGAGAGCAGTAGAGCTCCCCATTGGGGAGAGGTTAAGACTCCCGAAACACGAAGAACGCCGGGCATATTTTAATCATCAAGCCTTATTGCGTGTCCGAGCAGCGGCGGCCGACCTTGCTGAAAGGAAGAGTTAAGTATTTTATTGTCTTTCTGTAAAACAGACATATACTTTTATTGTGGGAGAAAAATTGACAATTCGAATGTCGTTTTGAAATCATCATGAATATGATTTCGGTTCTGGGGCCAGACGAGAGGTCAATGATTAACCTCTCTGCTCGTGGGAACTGAGAGCTGCGAGCATTCGCAAAATCACCAGAACACACGCATCAGGTCGGGAATTCCCCGGGGATGACGTATTGATTATCGATTAGTCTAGGGAATAACATACCTTCCCTATCACCCGACTAGATAAGCGAATGCCCGCGTCAAAAAACCAGTTAGTTGAGGCTGGATCTTGAAAGAATTTAACACTAATCGTAGAGTCGTCATCACACCCCTTCCCGGTCCGTGGCCACCGCCTAACACGTAGAGTAAAATTCAATAGTGTGTTTTGTAAGAAATTAACATTGGACATTTGTATATAAGTTTATATCATTTTTTGTAAATTTGAGTTGAATTAACTCCTAGAATAGAGAAATCTGAGCTTTTTTTTACACAGTGATCACCACTTATCAAGGCCCGGAAGCCACTCAGGGATAAGGGTTATTGCAAGTACATTACGTTAGTGTGGCGATTTGATGAAGTGTTTAATTAAGGGGTCGGTTCATTAGGAATTTGTTAACATTGGACTTGAAGACATCCAAGTTGTAGTCCGGAGGGAAGCAGAGTCGGAACAGAGTTCCACAGGCGTGCAGTTCTAAGAAAGAAGCTTTGTTCATGGAATCCGCGTTTTGATTTAGGCACAGATATGGAGTGGGGGAAATTTTTCACGGTGGATTCAGCAAGGCGAGTGTTTTTCGTGAAAGATTGGCGAGGGGGGACCAGAGATTGGAGTTCAGACGAGCACCTGCCATGGAAATAACGATAAAACAAGGATAGGCTCGCACCGTCTTTTCTGTGGAAGAGAGGTTGCAGGGTAGAGAAAAGGGCATCCCTCACTAAGCCACGAAGTCTATTTTGTGTGCATGAAAATCTCTTCACTTCCAACGTAAACGCCGAGAGAACTCGCGAAACTGTGAAAGACGATAAAGACGCATGTGTGAGGGTTTACACCTGTTACCAGTGACCCGGGAAGGTCACATTCGGTGACATGGGACAAAAGCTCGTTCACAGAAGAGAATTCCAAAGTCTATCTGTTTGAATAGAGAAACTATTAGATTAGAAATATTTCTTATATTTAAGGACCTTAACAGTGAAGGGGGTGTTGCTGCTAAGCCGGTTTGTCGGCTATAGGTATGTCGATGGAGCACAAGTACAACAAGTTCATGATGGAATATTCCATTAAAATACTTGTAAAACAGGCACCGAGATGTATTATTGCGGTAATGGATCAGGGGTTGGAACCTAATTGAGAAAGTGGGACTTATTAGATTGAAAAATCGTTTTTGGACCCTATCCGAGAGAGAGAGAGAGAGAGAGAGAGAGAGAGAGAGAGAGAAATAGGGAGATAGATAGATAGATAAATATATATATATATATATATATATATATAGAGAGAGAGAGAGAGAGAGAGAGAGAGAGATACCACTAGTAGATGCACCAGCCCAGATGCAATAACAAAATTCTATGCATGGACAAATGGTGGCCTTGTAGAAGTACAGGATACTCCCACACGTGAGTACTCTTCTGGCGAGAGAGAAGGAATCCACCTTACGTGTAGCAGCTTTCGCAATGTCCTTAATGTATTTTATTCAAGAACACCACCAAAGAATATTTTTCTGGTTTTTTTTTTTTTGATAAAAGGTGTTTTAAATATTCAACGTAATATAATGATATCTAAGCGATCCCCATGTTAAGTCCAGATATAATTTCTATACAAACACGAATTAATATCCACAGTATACACAAAATGTCACGTTATGGTGATTTTAGAATGTGGGGATCTGCAAGTGGAAAACCAATTGGATGTGAAGAAAATTTGGAAGTTGGCGAGACATTATCAGATGACAAAATAATCAGGACTGTTAAATAATAAGACATAGGGGGACTTAGAAATATAAATACTGCATTTTTGTTGAAAGAAACTAGAGAGGAAGATTTGTAAATATTTTGCCAAACAAAGTTAAGTATCCATAGACAAGTTCCATGAGAAATTGATTGCGCTTTTGCAAAAAAAATAAATAAATAAATAAATAAATAAAATAAAAAAATTATGAAAATATAGAACAAAGGACAACCGTCAACAAAATGTGATATCTAGAAATTGATGTTGAAGTAGATGAATGACTTGTCTGTGCTTCCATTTACAGTTCAACAAAAGTCGCCCAAACAAATATCTCAGAACTTTTCACCACCGTTATAAAGTAAAGCATTAGGGTTTCACAAATATATCAAGCTCTTCAATATATCATTCTCTATAGTACATAATCGAAAACAACGGATAATAGGTTCTAATACAGTAAACATTAATATAGCTCATATAATTAATTATATTGTTACCCTTGAATAGGATTTCATGCCTTTGAATTATTCATGCAAATATGAGGACGTAGTTTTTAAATGCACAATTGAACAAAGCGATAGAAGTAGCAATCATTATGATAGAAAAGAGATAAATAATACTGATAGAACAATTGTCTACTGTCACTGAATCCATAGGTAGATTATACATAAAGAAATAAATCTTTCTCTAAATCCATATATTTAGCTACACATATTTGGGATCTTTATGCTAATTACATTGTATAAACGTTAAATGGTATATAATTAAAACAATATATACCTTATAGGCCATTAGGCAGGTACCGTAGACGTACTATGGATAAATCCATATTCATAATTACATGTAGTCCTCTATTAAATACAAAAAATGAGATTGTGTTCATCTGTATGCAATAAATGGCAACAATGTAACCGATTTAGGGAACCATAGCCACATTGTGACAGATAAAATGTGCACTTTTCATAGCTTTTGGTTGTTTTGATATTGATTTTTTTCTGATTAATATGTTTTTGGTCATCGATTACAAATCAATTATTATGAATATCATATCATTTTATCAACATCTCTTATAGTGACCATATAAAAGGTAGGTCAATAATTATTAGCCGTGTAAATTTTGATATAAATTTAGTCCTACTATCAGAAGTATTTATCTAAATATACTATATAATTACATGCACATTATGATATATATTGGGACTCGATGCCAGTAAGTAGCGATTACGTTAACTAGTATGAATTTTAGCGAGGGTAACCTAAATATATATGTCATGATGATATAGAAACCATATGCAGAGTAAGGTGGGGTGATTGAAGCGGGCATCAAATATTAGACTCCCTAGAATAAATAGGTGTCGAACGATACGACGATAGAGATAACGGCACGTGTTTAAGGATAGAACATACATTTTTGTCAGGTCAGTTGCTGGTTAGAAGTTAAGCGAACGAAAAGCGAAAATAATCTCGCTAATCTAAGTGAATATTGTCTCGGAACTTTGCCCGTGCATCGACTAACCTAAAGCCTAAGTTATGAAAATTAAGTAAATAAACAATTGCTTGATTACGTGGTCTCTTCTTCAATAAGTAAATTCTCGTTTTCGTAATATAACTTTTTAAAACTCCAAAAGTCTCCATTATTTTCATGTACAAGAAGTCTTAGTTAAAAATAGCTTTAAAAACCACTAGACAACAGACTCACGCAAGAAATGGCTCGTCACGAAACTACGGCAGGTACGGGTTTACAAAAAATGCAACGTGCGTTTAACATAAGAATATCACAATAATCTTACGCGGCGATTATAATATCCAGGAAGCATATCCCTTGCTTTTTCTCATAAAAATCGTTTACTCTTTAATGGCATACTTATTAATATTATTTATTAATCTAAAATAATAAAAACAATCTAAAATAACTCCTTCCATTTTAAAATGTTTATTGTATTAATTGATTTGCCGGCGATTTCTATATATCAGCATATGCTGTTCTTACACTTACAGGGTGCGGCGGAAATACCAAGTGTCTTTTTTAAAAAAATATGAAATTTAAAATTTAATTGAAAATGAAATAATGTTTTAGTCAATTTATTCCAAAAAGGTTTGGCAATTTTATAAAGTCAAGTGAAGAATATGATATGTGATGTTCATTTTTGGTGATGCAGGTATAAATGCGTTTATAAAAGTTTGCATTTACTCTCTGTAACAGGTCTCCATTTATTTTTGCAATTACAAGACGAATCTATTCCTTTAATTCTTAAAGTTAACATGATTTTTTCTAATAAACACGTTCATTAACACACACCCACAAGAAAATAGATCACATTTAGACAAGTCAGGTGACCGAGGAGACTATAAATTTTCTTCAAATCTGGAAATGAGCCGCTCGTTCTGATATTGTAGGAAAACGTCCATTGATTTCCTAGCGGTATTTGCTGTCGCTCCATCCTGCTTAAACAACACATCTCGTATTATAATTCGATTTCGTCTGAACAGTAACAAAATTTCCAGCATTATTTAAAAAAAAATGTAATGTTCAATCAGTTCAGTTTCTCCTATAGGACCCATACTGATAATTTTAGCTATGCAGTGGCTTTTCATGCAGTTCTTTGAGATTTTATCCAGGAAAATGTGCTTCATCGCTCATTAAAAATGAAGTTGTCATTTATTTAGAAAATCTCTTCCATCTGACGTGCAAAGTAAAGTCGCTTCTCACAGCCCGCTTTCTGAAGTTTTTTTTTTTTTTTTGTGATGACTAATTTTTATGGAGGGAAGTGGAGTTCTTCATGTAAGATGCGCTTTGATTGCAAGGGCGGCAGAATCGACTTACACTCCTAAGAATAACTTGTCGAACACACTCCACATTATGTGAGGTTCTTACTGTTCTTGTTGGCCCAGTAGACATTCTTTCTGCAGTGTGCCTTTTGTGTAAAGAGAATGAACTTAGTTTAATACAGTGTTTTTTGGAGACTGTCTGATATCGATTTAGGTTAAAATGTCGACGACATTCTTTCTGGACAGCTATGACAGATTTGTTACTTTTCACGTAGCTCTTGACAGCAAAACTTATCTTTAATTGTCCATATTTTAATTCTTTACTTGAAACAAACAAAATAACTCATCATTAAATAATAAAATGATATGCCTTTGAAAAGGAGATAGCACCTATTTCATGCATTTCTAATAATATAGGTAGAGCAATAGCAATTTCAAAAACACTTATTTCCACTCCACCCTGTCCTTATGGTTTACTTTTTTTATTATATATATATATTTTATTGGTTGTTTTTACCATCATTGACCCCAAACAATGCACATTGTTGCTGAAGCGTAAGGAACTCGTTCAAGTTTGAATAATCCTAAGTGGGGTGTTGTGCAGCGAGATGTTTGTTCACATTACATTTAAATCTCTGCATGCTGATACAGTCAAAAGAATAGAGAACAGAAAGAAATTATAAAAAGTATCAGTTCGAGTGAAGAAGATATTGGCGTAGAAAGCCATCCGGAATCTGGAGACTTCTACAATTAAGAGGTTGGATTTTGCTGAGTAATGGGTTGCTCGGGGGTATTTTCATCGACGAGCCACTAATATAACTTCATAAGAATATATTCAATCTAAGTAAACAAGTCAAACGAGCACGATGATGCAATATCGCGCCGATGGGACAAGAGCTATTAGATTAATGATGTTTTGGAATTCAGTCAAACAGCTAAGTGCTAATGGTTGATGCATTGTCTCAGTAGCAAATGGTCGCTTTGTAGAGATAGAGGATACTATTAGGTGTATTGTTTTAAGTCAGTAGATGGATTTTGCTTTGTTTAGCAATATATTTTATCCATTAGTTCAAATTTATTTTACTTGTGAATGTAAGGCCGAGTTTCCTGAATGATGGACTCTCAGGTAAAATGCAATTAACTATGGTAATTGATTGGTTAGAGATGTTTTTTTAATTGCCAAACGAAAGAATCTTTGCCAATGTTGCATTTTAAATGTGATCATCCATTTCTCCTTTACATTCCACAGTCATTTTCTTATAAATTGTCATAAATTTTGATATTTGTGTGTTCTGTCAAGATTCAAAGATTTCAGTGAGACTAGTGGGTAGACCGATGACTTAAAGGTTTTACAACCGAATGTTGTAGTGGAATGAGCCCCCTCTCCCTAAAAATGCCCTTAAGGTGTTCATCTCAAATAGCCTCTGACAACCAAGTCCAGCTTCTAGCATTCTCGTGTAGTTTAGCTACTAAGCCCGGCGAAACGGTTTCTACTAATTGGGAGAAAGGCCAAAGGCAGTCCATTAGCGTCTTAAAACCAGTTACTTCTGGCAGGTGGGACTCGTTAACTTCGGATGATAGCTAACCTAGGAGAAGGCAACTGATTCCAAACTTGCATTCCGGGATTACCCAACTTGCATTCCGGGATTGCCCAACTAAAGGAAAAGCTAGGGGAGTAAGCTCCAACAAAATTTCTGAAAACAAAATCCCTAAGATGGCCTGACTTTATGTTATTATCACTGATAACACCTGGTGCACAGTTGGGGCCAAGGTATATTGACGCTGTCTTTCCCTTGGTTCTCTGTAGAGGAGGGGACTGGATAACTCTGCGTAGGCTATATAGCTCCTCTGCAACACCATCATCTCCCGAGACGCACGGTTTACCACAAGGAGAATAAAACGTGGACATAAAGACGACGAAAACGTAAAAGAAGAAGAAAGAAATGAAACTAAAATAAAAAAAAATGAAAATGGAAATTAATGATAGGGAAAGAAGACAGAAAGAAAAGAAAAAACGAAATAACAGAAAATCAAAATTCGAAATACAAAAAAAAGAAAGAAAAGAAAAAAACGAAATAAAAGAAAATCAAAATTCGAAATACAAAAAAAAGAAAGAAAAGAAAGAGAATGATAAAATAAAAAAAAAGAGAGAAAAGAAAATTTGAGAAGAAAAAAGAAGGAAAAGTGAATGAAAGAAAGATTGAGAACAGCGGAATTGAACGGAATTTAACGGAATTGAATGAACTTAAACGATGTTGCGAGAACAATTGATTGGTATTGTGGGCGATGGATGAGTATACGGTGCAGAAGATGATCGGGGAGGAAGTGAGAATTATAGATGCGGAAAGTTGGAAGAGAGTAAATAAAATCCGGGTGGGTGTTGAATTGTTGACTTCGGAAAAGGTGAAATTACACGTAATACCCTGAAGGGTAAGTATGTCTATTTCAATTGAATCTGTACCCTCTTCAGCTTACGACCAAAACTGTGCTCCCTCTCTCTTTAACTCTCTCTCTCTCTCTCTCTCTCTCTCTCTCTCTCGCAGAAATTCTCTCACTTCTAGAAATAACAAAGTTAAGGGTGGAGGTAGATGGTGGATGAGTGATTCACTGTGGCGGACCATTCGATATACGCCCCGGGTGGTCATTTCTGTTTCTTAAGGTTTAATATTTGTTGCCCTCTACCCCCCGCATTAGATTGATCGAACAAAAAACTCTATACCATCATTCGTGATTCTTTATCTATTTCTGTCTGTTTGTGTGCATTTCTTCTTTGTTGACGCAATCGTATCCACTCTTTCTCACTCTGTTTCCCCCCCTCTCTCTCTCTCTCTCCGCTTATCTCTTTCCATTTTCCTTCTATCTTTCCAATTAAATCAATTCAATTGTGAGATTCATTTTGTAATAGAGGGTTTTATAATAATATCGTGACGAACATTAAAAAGCATTACTTTATTGTATTTTATTTATGATTTGAAAATCGACAATATAAGAATTTACAAATAAAAATACAAATTAAATTATGAAGTGCAGGAATGAAAGCAAGACGCTTATTAAATCCAGACAACGTTGAACCGTTTTAGTAAAAGTCGCTTAGTCTTCCCCGAAATTTATCAAGTAGATAAACTTCGCCTCTGTCCTTTTTAAATAATAAGTCTTAATCGTCACTAAGAATATTTTTCTGTGCGATTGTAATATACTGGATGCTTACACTATTAAGTAGAGTGTATTTAATTCTCTCACACTACAAGAACTGTGGCATCAGGGTTAGAAAGTGTGTTTGAGATTACAGTGCCCCCGAGAAGGGGCACTCTGACCTATAAAAAGTACCTGGATAGTCCCATCGGCATTTCACGGTAACGGCGCCTCAGGCGATTAGCAATAAACTAACCCCTTCTCAAAGGGAGAAGGCAAGACCTGGGAGGGTGGACCTTCTAGAACAGGGCAGAACTTTACTCCCACAGCAAAATAAAAAGGGATCGGATCATTACAGAAATGGTTTAATTTCTGTTGATTTTGGGGCCCCATGATAAAGATTAGAGATTATGTTAACTAATATGAATTTTAGCGAGGGTACATGTCAAGATTTCCATGGTAAGTGCTCGTCTGAGCTCCAATCTCTCGTCCCCCCTCGCCAATCTTTCACGAGAAACACCCGTCTGGCTGAAACTACTGCCAATAATTTTCCCCACTCTTTATCTGTGCCTAAATCCAAACGTAAATTTCATGAGCAGAGCTTCTTTCTCTGAAGTGCACGAATATGGAACTCTCTTCCGTTTGCCTGTTTCCAACCTGGCTACAACTTGGATGCCTTCAAGTCCAACATAAACAAATTCCTGACAAACCGCCCCCTTAAGTAAGATACTCTATCAAATCTCCAATACTAATTATTACTACCATCTCATTGATTACTGTACACGCAATAACCCTTATCCCTGAGTGCCCTCCGGGCCTTGATAAGTGGTGACCCCCATGTAAGAAAAAAAATGAAAATAAACCAAATGTAGATAGTGTGATCAACTTAAATGTATTAAGCAATTTAAACTAGATTCGAGATAATTATTACATTTGATTGAGAATATTTATGCATAATTATTACAGGTTGAAAATAATACATCTTTAGGGTAAGACTTTTTAAAAATAATCAATTTATTAAGAAATATTAGTAACTAATTAATAAAATAAAATAAAATATTAAATAAATACGGTTATAAATATGTAATAGCTCACATTAAAATAAAAATCAAGATTCCTTTTTATATAATAACTAGCCTGGGCGTCCGGTGTATCAAATCTTTTCGCAGTTTTTAACGGCGAATCCATACTTGTGAGGAAAAAATTAATTCAGATTTTAGGTCCTTCGATATTGTTCAACAACTTACACTTGTTATTCATAATGTTTTGTTTGATTTGTTTTAAAGCATATCGACCCTTTTCGAATTATTTACATCCTCGTAAAAAGCCTTCTATGTTTGAAGTTCTTTATATATTCAAATATTTATTTATTGCGTTTGATTTGGATGTTTTTTTAAAAGAGACGTGTTTTTATTTATAGGCTTGCTGAACATGATTGCGTTTAGCAAATGGAAAAATAAAGAGAAAATAAGCAATGACATTAAAATTTGGGTCATTTCTTGTAAGCTGGTATCTTCAGAGAGCCTGATTTGTTGGCACCAGGTGTTATGATGATGGATATTATGAGAGGATTGAAAATGGTGAATAATTTCATTAATTATTGCTTTTCATTAATGATTGCTAACAGAACCCGTAAAAATTCAATTAAATAGAAAAACGTACTATAAATAAAATGAATAAAAAAGTAAAAGAAAAGAATAACGACGAATTCAAAACAATTTTTAGCAAATTCTTTTTAACCTTTTAAAACTAAAAAAACTGATTATAAAAAAAAAATAGATTCTTTTCAATAGAAAATTCAACACAAAACACCTTGTATTGTTTTTCTGAATAATGTTTTTATATAAATTATAAAGGAGCACATGTCAATCTACTTCCACATTTAAAAATTAAAAAAAAAACTTTTTAAATAAAAAAATTACAGTCTCCTCTCAACGTGACTTTTATTTTAATTATAAAATAAAATAGTGAATTTGAAATCATAACAGCAACCATGTTTTGGGGAAAATCTTTGAAAGGAAATGTTTTTTAAAGGATAAAGAGCAACTATAAAGGGAGGTAATTTGTTTCTCTTTATAAATGATTGCGATGATGATAGTTTTTCTGTGACACTGGACGAACAGACAAGTAAATCACTATTTAGTTACAGTTATGTTGAAAATTGTTGAAATTATTTTACAACCTCGTTACCAGTACGAAACACAATTCTTTGTTTAGACTTTTGAAATTAATGATTAGTACTCTAATAATTTATTATTTACTTGGAAGTCATCACTTGTCAAGGCCCGAAGGCCACTCGGGGATGAGAGTTAATGAATATAAGGTGGTAGTAATTGTTAATGGTGTAAATTAGATAGAATTGAATTATTTATTGAGACGGCTCAACAAGAACTTGTTTACATTGTTTTTTTAAGGATCTCATGTTTTATACAATCGGGAAGCAGGCCAGTGGAACAGTGTTCCAAATACGGTGGCTCTGTGAAAGAAGATTTGTTCATAGAATATGCATTTATATTAAGGCACAGTTACAGAATGGGGAAATCGTACATAGTGGTTGTAGCTAGTCGAGTCTTTTGTGAAAGTTATGCAAGGGGGAACCATAGATTGGAATTCATTTATAACATCTACGCCATTTAGAGTCTCTCTTTCCAACCGATAGACACTGGGTTCGAAACAGACATTACTGATTCTATGTAAAACATATCCAGTGTAAAGTTACGTTATCATGTGTTGTTGCTTTATGCATGAATAACAGTTTTCTTATATGTTTTCCCTAGATAACGACGTGCCCTGACTATATGGACGGGCCAAGTCCCAATCGAAGGTCAAATCCGTTTGGTTTGATGGATATCCTGATGGATATTGGAAACCTCTGCGTAGTCAATCTGTAAATATTCATCTCTAAAAAATCGGAGGAACGAATGTCAACTCGAAAATATAACCTAAGTAACCGACTATAGTCGGGAGCGACCCGAAAGTACAATTTTCGTTAGCTCCTACACTGAGATGTAAAGGAGGGCGCAACTTTATTTTCAAGATTACTCTACTTACCCGTGATCTTGCTCTGATAATGTAAGTGCTATGGAAGGAACCATGAATTATAATTTTTACGTATTTCGTATGACTTGGGTGACCATTTAATCCCCGTCTTTTTGGCTGTTAGCGATTATGCTAAATTTAGCTTAACGCGTTCGAGTCTGTCAAAGGTCGTAACATTTTTGTTCATACAAAGGTATATTTTTATGGGGTCTCACATACTTGCTGAGAGTTGGTGTTCAAATAAAACAAACTTTCTAGACAAAAACACAAAAACACAACAACAAAAAAAACAGGAATTATAATGACCGAAAAAGTAGGAATTATAATGACCGAAAAAATCTATTCTGTCTTTGTGTGAGTTTTAATTGTCAAGTACTTTCCTTCTTTCATCTATTCTTATCATTACTATATATAAAAGTCATTTTGTGCGTGTGTGTGTGTGTGTGTTATACTTCCTCATAGGTTTCGAAACGGCTGAGCCTATCTTTTGCAAATTTCGCACAAAGCTACTTTATATTTCTGGCAGTGTTCTTAGATATGTTTTGTACAGAAATTCACCCGATAAGGATCAAAAATCGAAAATAAAAACATTTTAACAATACTCTTTCTCGCTTATAGATAAAAATGAATAATTTTGGCAGGGGAATATTTTACATTACATCGGCCAAGAGAGAGAATAAAATCCCAGCATACTTTCCTCTGACCCCCCACTCCAGATTTATAGTCATCTGGAGATGTAGATCCGTAATAAAGCATTCGACTACAGACAAAATAATCCCCTCGTTCAAGCCCTGGTGTACCTCACCATTTTATTTTATTTTTTTCTTAATAATGATTTCAATTTACGATTAAAGAATACTACCATTTAAAATCGCAAGAAATCAGTTTTTTCATTTGCATATGTTAAAACTAAACATTAATCGGAAGTGACTTTTTAAGTGCATTCATCGTCAAACCCAAATATTAGCTGACCTGATGTTGTAAATAAACACCGATGGAATTATTATTATTATTATTATTATTATTATTATTATTATTATTATTATTATTATTATTATTATTATTATCATTATTATTATTATTACTATTATTATTATTATTATTATTATTATTATTATTATTATTATTATTATTATTTATTTATTTATTTATTTAGTTATTTAGTTAGTTAGTTATTTTTGCGAATTTATTCACCAGGCAAATTATTTCTCGTAATATAAATATTCAATAAAGGATTGATTCTATAATAATGCATATGCAATTTGCATAAATTAAAATATCATGTTTAAGGGTAGTGTACGACCGAGCAACGCAATTGTTACCCAAGATAAATTAACACCATTCAAACACAATTGCTAATCTGATCATTGGTTCATTACGACACAACTTTACTGGCTAATATATACACGTTTAGAAGAGTTTATAGATACATCAACTAAAAAACACCCCCCGCCTGTCAAGAATAATAAAAATAGAAGGACATTTTTTGAATACACATCCAAACTTTAAGGCAAAATAGTGATTAAACTTTGTAAATAAATAGACAAATATTAACTTGGAATCCTAACTGATTACTCTCATGATTAATGATACTTAAAGTCATTGCTATGTGAACATTTACATAAAAGAAACTATTTCTTATAAATCCTCCGCCTAAATTTGTATATTAGACCGCCGATATTATAAAAAATGACGTCTGAGGATTAGGGTTACGAAAGCGAAAGTTGAGGGCTAAGTGCGCGGATGTTCCACTCCCTTCAACGACTACTAAGTGTTAGATATGCACGTGGAGACTTGTGGTACTGTAAAATGCTAATATTCTACGACAATATGTTTTTAATCTTTTATTTTGGCTGTAATGTCTTTAACATTTCTGACCCAGTAAACCAGATATTTTTTTTTTAATTCTGTATTTGGCATATGCTAAATTGGTTAAAAAAGTGAACACATTCTCCTGTAATATTAGCATGTTAATAAGTGATTCGTAACATTACGTGGGGAGCTTCTGTTCAATCCCATTATGAACAACTGATAACGTTGAAAAGTTTGTTAAGTGGATAGTGATGCGTTGTATGAAATGGAAAACAATGCATATAAATTATAAAATAGATTTATTCAAATAGGTACAATAATAGAAGTGCATGCGAGACAATATGTCCTGCTTTTGAGGTCCTTCATATGACCTTAAACTAAATCCGATGGTGAGGGCCCAGCTTGCGGGCTTTGAGAGAGTGCGGAGCAACCCTTTAATTGCCATTACTATCAGGGCCACTCTGACCCGGATTGGTAGTACCTGTTAGGGTCCCAACTATGGGTTAAATAGAAATGACTTAAAAATACAAAAAAAAAAACCCAAAAAAACAAAACAAATATACTCTATCAAAAATTGTTCTTCAAAATCACTGGATTCGGCATTAAATAACCTGAAAAGGGTTTATATGCCGTAAAACAAAAAACAAACAAACAAATAATAATTTTTGCTGTAACCTTTCACATTTCTGAACCAGTAAAAACACAAGAAACAATGCGGCATAGCAATATATTTTCATCTATACAAAATGAAAAAGTAAACATTTACAACGACTTAGCTTTGCATTGCCAGGCAAATAAATAAGAACAAATACATTATGGGCATTGCGAAGGTTTCTGTAAGAAGTTGGATCTACTTTATAAATTTGATTTCAATTGTGAGTATCCTAAAGTTACACGAAACCAACATTTGCCCATGCATCTGGGCTGGTGCACCTATCAGCAGTCTCTGCAAAAACGTCTAATATTTAATGGATCCAGAACTATCTGCAAAAACGTCCAATATTTAATGGATCCAGAACTATCTGCAAAAACGTCTAAAATTTAATGGATCCAGAACTATCTGCCAAAAAAGTCTTAAATTTAATGGATCCAGAACTATATGCAAAAACGTCTAAAATTTAATGGATCCAGAACTATCTGCAAAAAGTCTTAAATTTAATGGATCCAGAACTATCTGCAAAAAAGTCTAAAATTTAATGGATCCAGAACTATTAAGAAAACAACCCTTTCCCCATCATCGCAAAAAGCAGCAAAATCCGACCCTTTAATATCTATACTCTTTTGACTATATTAACATGCAGAAATTCACATGTGAACTTCTGCATTTCGTTGCTAAACTCCCTAAAGACCATTCGAAATAACTGTCATTTCAATTCAAGTGCAAATAACATAAATGGCATAATGAATATATTGTATATAATATCATATATTGTATATAATATCATATATTGTATATAATATATATTGTATATAATATCATATATTGTATATAATATCATATATACGACATATATAAGCCATAATCACGTTGACACATCAGTTCCCGTCAGATCACAGAAGTTAAGCAACATTGAGCCTGGTCATTACTAACATGGGTGACCAATTTGGGAATCACAGGCGCTGTATGTAGGAGGACGTCGACACCTCCCTGCAAGAGTTGCAAAAACTTAACGTCGTTATCTTCCATAAGGGAGATATACATGCGACTATGGATCGCTATTAAACTTCACACTCCCATGTAACTTCCTCCTTCGAAGGAAGCCGGTTAAACCCAAATAGGGATAGTTCCATTTCACACACACACGAACGCACCCCAACACACATACACACACATACACACACAAGTGGAAATAAGCCTTGTTTGAAGTGAAAAATAGTAAAACAATAGATAAATGATACAAACATCACTGTTACTAAATATCGAATTGTACACTTGTAATATTTTTAGAAATCATATCGTTTTAAACTTTCTTACTGGCAGCAAATTAAATGTTATTACTGTGTGCAATCACGTGTACGTGACAGATGAACAGCTGTATTTGCATATAAACATGAAAACACCCATATAAACTAAATAAGTAAATTTATTGCATTGAGTGCTACAAAATAAACAAGCTTGTCATGTTTTTTAATACTAAGAGTGTGCACTCATATTGATAACATGCTATTCTATCCTTGAGCTATACTTTGGGCGGGGTAACACCAACTCCGATAAATAAGGTCGGAAAAATGATGTTCGAATAATGCGATAACAGCAGCTCTACCTATATACATGAACACACACTGTTTTGCTCTCTCTCTCTCCCTTTCTCTCTCTCGCTCTTTATATATATATATATATATATATATATATATATATATATATATATATACTAGCAAAAGTAGCCGTCGTTGACTGGGTTAAAAAACCAACGTTCTGCCAGATCAAACATACCCATTCCTGTGTCTGGATACATCTTCTATCATTATATGTAATCAGTTTTTTTTAAATAGTCAACCATATTCATGACACACACACACACACACACACACACACACACACACACACACACAGCTTTATATTATATATATGGGGGTGTCTATATATATATATATATGTATATATATATATATATATATATGTATATATGATGAAAATAATGGAAATAATATTCCGACAAAATAGAGAAAATAAAAAGGAACAAACCGTATTATGTGTTCATCAACGTTTCGTCTTTATTTCGAGACTTCCTCTGGATGAATGAGATTAAGAAACCAAAAAAATATACCAGTACAAAATATTTGAAAATGTTTCACGTGCACAGTGTGACGCAGTTCTGTTTCAGAGAAACGGAAAATTGATGTTGGAAATTCAAAAATTAGGGGGGGGGGGCTGGCGCTGTTAAAGAGAAGGAAATTTTAGTGACGTCATATAGTCGTTAATTTAATTTTAAAACTATGAACGCAAGTTTATATTCTTATTGGGAAAAATTATTTTTATGAACACATAATACGGTTTGTTCCTTTTTATTTTCTCTCTCTCTCTCTCTCTCTCTCTCTATATATATATATATATATATATATATATGTATATATATATAGATATATAGTAAGTTATAAAATATATATGGTTATTTAATCGCCATATATATTTTATAACTTACTAACTAGCTCTACATACGTATTGAGCACTGCTGAAGTAAATACTTCAAGTTTACGCATAAATTTTTACTTTCGGATATTAATTTATGCGAGTAAATGAAGTAGTTATATTTTTATTTCTTTTATTACATTTTTACCCCAAACAAGGCACATTGCCACTTTGGTGTAGGGGGCTACTATCAGGGACAGCAACTACTGTGGCACTATGTAGGGATTTGGGCAGCAAGATGTCGGCTCACGTTACAATGGAACTTCTGCATGTCAGTACAGTTGGGGAAGCAGTGATCTGGAATGAAATTCCAAAGTCTAGCGATTCTGGGGAAGAAACTACTGGAGTAGAAAGATCTTTTACATCTAGGGATCTCTACTGTGTGGGGGTGGGATTTAGCTGCCTGTCGGGTTTGTTGAGGGTGTCTACGTCGTGGGAGCACAAGTGCCTGCAGTTCGCCAGAGCATTCACCATTAAAATACTTGTAAAACAGGCAGAGGGATGCAACATTTTGTTCATGGGACAGAGGCTATCAGATTGTCGACTCTCTTTTGAACCTTGTCTAGGAGCGAGAGACTAGCAGCAGATGCACCAGCCCAAATGTGACAACGATAATCCATACATGGGCGAATGGTTGCCTTATAGAGGTACAGGATACTTTCAGGTGTCAGTAGTTTTCTAACACGATAGAGAGGGCCTACCATATTCGCAGCGGCCCTGGCAATGTTTTCAATGTAATTGTTCCAACTCATGCTTCCTGTGAACGTTAGGCCAAGCAGTTTGAAAGATGTACTCTCAGATAGGGAGTCACTGGGAGAGAAGGTTTCTTGCAATTATTGCAGGAAATCAGTTTAGTCTTGGCAGCATTGAATGTTACCATCCATTTTTGACCCCATTCCACTACAGATTGGATGATTTTTGCCATTTTTTTTAGTTATGTGTTCATTTGTTTTCCTGTCATGCATGTTATAGAGTGTGGTGTCATCAGCATATATACCCATTTCAGAGACAATTTGGTTAGAGGAGGTTATTAATAAATATTAGGAACAATAGAGGTCCAAGAATAGATCCCAAAGGCCCTCCCGCATTTATATCATATTGTTTAGATGTACGACTGTCGAGGACAACCTGGATTTTTCTCTTATCAAAGAAGGATTTAGTTATGTTAAGTATTCTACCAGTGATACCGTATGATTTAATTTTCCTGAGGAGACCCTTGTGCCATACTCTGTCAAAAGCCTTAGATATATCTAGAGCTACCGCTCTGCCATCCCCCGCTTTGTCCAGTGAATGCTATATACGTTCAGAGATTATAGTGAGGATGTCTGCTGTAGAACGGGCTTGTCTAAATCCATATTGTTTGTCAGTCAGAAGTTTAGCATCTGTAAGGTGAC
Source organism: Euprymna scolopes (assembly GCF_053919585.1). Taxonomy (NCBI): domain Eukaryota; kingdom Metazoa; phylum Mollusca; class Cephalopoda; order Sepiida; family Sepiolidae; genus Euprymna; species Euprymna scolopes. Next base: position 9,861,824 of record NC_136499.1, on the reverse strand, counting down.
GGACTAGAGCATGGTTAATTATGGTCTCAAATATTTTGGCGAAAAGTGGGAGGAGGCTAATGGGGCGATAATTTAATGGATCAGTTCTTTCGCCAGAATTCTTTAGTACTGATACCACAGAAGCAGTTTTCCAACAGCACGGAAAGCATGATTCATTAAGGTACTTGTTGTAGAGTTTGGAGAGAACTGGAGCTACTTCGGCTGAGTACTTTTTTAATAGCACAGCTGGAATGAGATCAGGTCCACATGCTTTTGAGGTGTCACGGTTTTTATGATAGCATGCACCTGGACAGGGGTGATTTTTAGATCGTCTTGCGTGGCGTCTGTTCGCAAAGGAAAGTCAGGTAGGGGGTGGTTGGAAAGGTCCAGTGTGGAGTTGTAGGCAAACCGGCTGGCAAGCATATTAGCCTTGTCGGTTGATGAGCACACAACCTTGTGATTGTTGGCTAATGGGGGAATTGTTGATTGCCCATTATTTACTACACAGTTGTAGATTTTCCAGAAGTCACGAGTTCCTAATTTTTGTGCATCAATGTGTTTTTTTTTTTAGTGGTTTTAGTAAATTATCTCTTAGCTGTCGCTATTTCCTTCTTAACGTTACTTCTTGCTTCTATATACTTCTGTCTGTTTGAACTGGACTTATGTCGGTTAAATCTGCGGTATGCATGCTGCCTTTGAGCAATGGCAGTTGCGCAAATTGAAGTAAACCATTGGGGAGAGTGGGGCTTGCTATACAATTTCCGCATGGGAACATGTGCTTCAATTGTTGTTTTGAACTATTTAGTGATCTCATTTGCATATTGTTCAGCAGGAAGAGAAAAATATTTCCCCATGGGACAGCTCTGATCAGATCTCTGATGGCTTCCAAGTCAGCCTTTTTATAATATCTCGTTGTTTTGAGCACTGGCTCTTCAGTTTGGGCTCTAGAGTTTAGGGCGATTTCGACCATTACTACTGCATGGTTAGCGTTCCCGAGTGGGATGTCAGCATTTGTTATACAATCCTCGGGAACTGTGGTCAGAAACAGATCTAGAAGTTATGCGTGTTGTTCTTGCTGGTCATGGAAACGGGTTGGAAACGTAACCATTTGTGATAGGGAATGAGTTTTTGTGGTTAACATTAAAGTCACCAAATACATGTACTTGTGCTCTAGTGTCCAGGGAGAGTGCTGTGTCTATACTGTCAGAGACTTTTTTTTATTATGGTGCAGTCCTGAGTAGAGGGAGAGCGGTAGCTAATGTTATGTTGTGTGTTTAGTCTAAAGCACATAAAGGTTTGATCGTCCGTTTCTAGGTTTGTTTCTCTAATCAGGGGGAGGGTGTTACGAATGTAGACTCCAAGTCCGTGCATGTCTGTCAGAGTCCTTACGGCAAAGTGGGAGATAGCCAGGCATGTTAAAGTAGTTAGAGGGGATGGAGGAGTGTAGGTTAGTCTCGCTTAGTGCTAAAATATCCGGGGTATTTGTTAGGAGAAATGCTTTGACATCAGCTAAATTAGTTCTAAGCCCACTGATGTTAGTGAATAAAAGCCTCAAGGGAGGAGGCGAGTTGGATTTGTTTGTCCCTAGGCCTGGTTTAAGCTTATTTTTTTTTTATTGTACTGTCATGTTTTTAAAGAGTTTCAGTTAGGTAATGGAGGGCTGAACAAAGGTTATGCAACACTAGTAGATCATTAGCTGACCTTTCTTCAACTAAGACTGTGGCCTCAGGAGAGCCCATCGGGAATGAGTGCAGGGTCCCTTTCCATGCGCAACATGGCACTACAAACATCCCGATATTATACAACTGTTGATAGAGAGCCGCTCTAAGCGCTACCAAAGAGTTAGGGTTCCTGTGTAACACCAAAGAGGGGCCAAATAAGATCAGTAGGGTCGATGTGACGTTTTTTTTGTGTTAAATGTAATATTCAATCCCGGGCGAACACCGGTTAGAGAAAAAATATTTATTTTTAGTTAATATTTTTATGTGTCAAAATCTTGTTGAAATACCATACGGTCGGGGGATAAAAATAGAAATCGCATGCTAAACTTCAAAGCGAAAGATTACTTAGAACATTTTTTAACCAAAATACGCTCGCGTTTGAACTAAACGAGCTAACACAAAATATTCCGAAACAGAGGTTTGAAATGTCGGTCGGCTTGAAATGTGGTGTTTGACAGGTGAAATGTCGGATCGTTTTTGATCATAGAAACACACACACACACACGCACACACACACACGAAACAGATCGGGTCTGATAAAAGAATTAATGACGTCAGCCCAAGGTTCGACATGAATTGTTTTTCAATATGTATTATCTGAGAAACTTCAGAATGATAATATGTTTTGGGCGTAGATAGAATATTTTGAGGAAATACTCAATCTGCCGATGCACAAAGGACTTCAAACGCAAGTCAGTGTTTATTTCCAATCATGACTTATCTAAAAATGTCTTTTGGCAAATTGTTTTGGGCGCTAAGGGGAATTCTGACATGTAAAGAATATTTTTTTAAAAATCACACGGATGTTTTTACAAAACAAATAATTCAAAGAGGAAAGAAGATTAAACGGATATTTTTAAATAGATGAAATCTAGTGATCTATTACAAGCTAAAAATAATATTTCCTCTGATTATCAGTTGATAATATGGAAAAAACCATTATCGAGAAGGCGAGGTCAGGCAAGTTGGGGAGGAGTCAATTTCATTTTGGAAATTGGGGGCGGAAAAATAATACCTGCCACAGGCCAAATTGACCAATGAAAAGGAATCAGGTGGATTGTTATCAATCAATTTGATTGGTCGAAGACGAACGTAGGCGTCGTCATTATTCAAGGATTTTACTATATAAGATCTGTAAAACTCGATTTAATGAGATAGAAGAAGAGAGAAGACAGGGAGAGGTCTTTGGAGAGACAGAGAAAAAGGTCTCGGTAGAGGAATCCAGCCACCCAACTTCTCTCTCCCCCTCGCTGGTCGCCAGAGAGCTCAATTTGCAACTTAATAGAATTCAAAGGACCTAGGAAGAGACCAGCCAGAACACCTTAACGATAATTACAACGGTCCGCGACTCCGACCGAGTATTTCAACAACAATAAGCTCATTCACAAATCTAATTGCTTACTTCCAGTTAATCTTCAATTGTACATACGTCTGTAGATAATCATTTATGAATTTCCTAAATACATTATATATCAACCAACCTCCGGAGTTTGTTTGTTGATGTGCTGTTGTTCCATGTAACTCTATTTCTTTTGCTTGCCACTTGTGACCCCGTTCCCGTCAACGAACACCCAGTCAACAGGACGACCAACTAGACGATCAAGAAGAACAGGCCTTGAGGACCGCGCAACCGAGAAGAGTCCTCCAACGCCTTGACGAGGACTCACTGGGTGACGCGACGTACCAACGGTTGGCAGACCTGGTTGCCCAGTCGACATAATTCATTACCCGGTGACTAGGATAGTCATAATTGGGCATTGACCCAGGGTTAAGATCATAACTGGGCCGCGATCAGAGGTTTAAGGTCGTGTAAGGTCACGTTAAAGGTCACACCTGTACTGCCAGTTGGAAACAGCATCCAGGAACTGTCAATTCGGTACCCTCAACCCATCACAAGAAGGTAACCCTAATCTCATTGTACAGGCATGTGTGGTAGTCAAGCATTCCCTAGTGCCCAGTTTAGAGGGGTGGGATGTGTCGGGAGTGTGTGAACGGCATGCATTGTCCTAGACAAGAATCAAGATCTACCACTAAGTGTTTTGCCAATTCACTGTGATAGTGTCTCTGCGCCTTACTAAAAGGCAAAGAAGGAGTATGGAAGCCGGGCGATAGACAGAGCCTATCTACTCCTTAAGCAATTTAGGTTTGCAGACCGGTAATTTGTTTGAGTCACCAGCTCTAGGAAGGTTGTCATCCAAGACGTGAGAGGCCTCCCTTCCCTTTGGTTTAGTTTCACAGTGTTCCTTCCCCTAGACGGGTGATCTGTGAAGATCTACTGGGTCCATCAGGCCTAAGAGGGTTTGCTCCGCGCCTGGCTTCTAATCCAGGTATTTCTGCGACCCCGCGTGGTTAGTTAATGTTACAGGGTTAGTTTGTAGAGGTTATATATCTAATGAATAGTTACACTCCTCAAAGTGATTTACGGACATGCAGTGGAAGCAGTTATGTGAGCAGGCTTGTTATAAAGGCGTTAGCGCGGATTAAGACGTTTACCTTTGATTTTTCCATTTAACTTTATGTTAGTTTAGGTATAGGATAACATTATAGTGTGAGTAGGTATTAGGATTTGAGCTAAGAATTTTTCCCAGTCACTGTATATTAAGATTTAGGAGGGTTAAGATGTGGGTGCAGTACAGTAAGGGAATAACTGGAGGTACATTTTCAGTCATGGCGTATTCCGTTTGTATAATTAAGTAAAATAGATATTTTGGCAAGTTTTCAGTCGATGCAAACAGATAGAAGTTGTGTTAGTGTTTCTATTATTGAAGGGAGATAATTTCAATTTTCATTTAAGAGTCATCGAATGTTTTTCATAACAGGGAGTATCGGATTTGGTTTAGTATTGTTTGTTGCAATACCATCTAGGGGAGCATTGCCATGTAATGAAGATCGCTTTGCATCCGAGTGCATACGTTCACTGGTAAGTACCAAACTGGATAGGAATGAACTCTAATGCATGTCAGAGGTAGACATGTATAGATGTTTAGTGATGACTGTTATGCGGTTAGCATGCGAAAAGTTAGGAGCTGGAGACTAAGGCTAAATATATAATTATTTTTTACTATAATAATTAAATACATACAGACACTAGTGTTTCATCCTTTCGGGAATCTTCAGTGCAGGGTATATATATATATATATATATATATATATATATATATATATATATATATATATATATATGATAACATTTTGCTCGTTAAAAGTATAGCCCGTTGACTTTGAATGAATGCTTTATGACAAACTTAATATGCTTTAATTTGTGGGGATCGAACTCTAAACCTACAAAAGAGTGTAACTAAAAACGGAATTTTACCTAGCATTTTGTCTTTGTGAACAATTTTAGGATAAATCTTTGGAGGTCGAACATATCACTATTTATTACTGCAGATAAAAAGAACGGATTCATTCGTTTATTCAATATCTTACAATAAAATATGCCATATAAACGAAAAGTGAGATATAAACGAACCTCGTATTTCAATGTTTAGCATGAGAGACTAACGAAATATTTTATTATAAACTAAAGACCGATCTGCAAACATTTTATTTAAAATATGTTTGAGAATTATTTACCCTTTTTCGTGAAGATGTTTTGGGCAACATTATTAATTGCAAACATCTAACGTGTACAATGAGCTTGTGCCTAACTCCCTAGAAAATAACGTAGATAAAATGTCTGAAAGAGAGTCTCGGTCGATCAGTCACGTTGAATTAAGAAATACTATTTCTATCAGTATTCCACAACGAATAAAAGATTTTTTATTTGTACGTTGTGCTTCAAATTTAAATACAATTTCTCATTAGTTTGACGCTTTCCAAATTGAAAATAGAATTTTTTTCAGTCTATCAGAATTGGGCTCAAAAATATAATGTTCAGCGATAAGCGTACATGTTAAGTGGTTACATCTTTTTAAAGATATATTTTGAAACGGCGGCGCAATCTGTTTATATTTCTCTCACGTTTTTCATAGTAATCACTCCAAACAAGGCATAAAGCATTTTATGTAAGGAGAAAAACAAAACTATTTAAAGGTAAATATTCCAATGGTAGGTGTTAGATGGATAGATGTTGATCTGTAAACAGCAATTTTCCCTCTTTGTCAGAAATGTTGCTTATGGAATCTGAAAAATACAGGACAAAATAAGGGAGGCAAATGTTTACGTTTCAAATACCATTTTCATTTGTATATTTCACTTATGTTGGAGTAGCACTTTACTAGTGTGATTACTATGTGAAATGAAATGCCCCCAGCCTTTCAAACGCGTATATTCGAAATACTGTCTTTGTTTGTGTATCATAATTAATTTTGAAATAGAGTTTTTACCTATGAAATATTACATTCGTTATTTTATCACTTTCAAGTGAAAATAATTTTTTTTTTTAAATCTGTCGCTTCTAAGTTTGTAATAGCAAATTTGTTAGTGTGATATGTTCCAACTGGCATTTTTGTTGGGCTCTTATGTAAGGTTTTTCCCCTTCGCAAAAAATCTAGCAAGGTATAAGATATTGTAGAGATGGGTTTTCCCATTTGGTTTAGGTATTTTAATGTTCCTGTGAAATTCTAAGTGGGCACACATCGCAATTTTCTCCCTTTGAGTAAGGGTTAGTTTCTGTTGAAGCAACTACAGCATAGAATGCAGAGGAGGCTGTTCAGGCATTTATTCAGGCAAGAATGCACTTGCAATTATGTGCTGGTCCTTTAAATCACAGTTTTCGAGACTTGTGTCGCATCATTCCGTTTGAATTCTAGCCGGAAGAACAAAGAGGTATATTTTAATTGCATATACGGCGCAAAAGCGACATCATTTATCATTTACTTATTTTTATTCTACAATGCGTCGTCGATTATTGGGATATGCTATTTATTAGAGGGAAATATGGTAGCATGCTGCGAAAATTAGATTAGCGTATCTATATCCTAATTTAATGTTCGTAGTATGTGGTCACCTTTCTATTCTCCGTTGTATTAAATAGAGTATCTCGATCGAATAAAATATAATATAGAAACCGTAGTAGTGTTATGACGTTATTAATATCTAGATGATATTTCGAATCAAAGCGTGATATACCAATGCAAATATTGTTAAAAATATTTAACATTACTGTTTGACCGACAGTTTAAATTTCTTACAGACGCACCTGGAATCATCGACAAAAGAAAACCTTCGTGCTTAAAACTAATTATGAGAAAGGTATTTGAATTGAAGTGTGACAAACCGACTCAGAGATAAAGACTCCTCTGAAATGCAAGGACGCAACTATAAAATCTGGAGTTTTGAAAGGAAAAGACTAAAAAAAAAAAATGATGATGACTTGAAAAGACGTGTTTCGAAATTATAAGGAATTTCGACCAAAACGGATTGTTATTATAATTTTCAAAGTGGAATGAATAAAAAATGAAAGTTTTTATTAATTAGAAATAAACGTGAAGAGAAAAAAGGTAGATAGAATGATTGTTTAAAGAATGATTGTTTAAAGAATGATGGCAGAGTAGAAATGCAGGGAACAAAAATGGCACAGAAAAGAGAAAAAGAGACAATTGCAAATTAAAGATTCTATCAAAAATGGCGTACAATTAAGGGTTTATTTAAATACAAAGAACGAAACTATGTCACCGCGCGCGCGCGTGTGTGTGTGTGTGTGTGTGTGTGTGTGTCGCTGGAGACAATATCGTTTCAAAGCGAATGTTTTACTAAATGAATTAAGGGCTAATAACATAGATTAAAAATAAAGTAGCGGAATGGGGTAGTCTAGATTGTCGAAGAATGAAGAAAGTAGTAATAAAAAAAGAGAAGGGAGAAAAAAGGGGGCAAAGAAAAGAGAAAGAGATGATTATGCGAAGAAAATCAGAACGCAATTAAAGGGAAGAATAAAAACGTAGAAGGTTGAGGACACTTTACTTGAAAAAAACATGTGAGAAAGAAGAAAAAAGAATAAAAAAAGTGGAGGTGTGAGGGGAAGAAAAAAGAAAGGAAGTGGACGCAGAGGAATGATAGATCGCAAGTCACAGAAGAAATGAAGAACAAGAAGATGAAGAAGAAAAAAATTAAGAAGAAAAAGAAAGATAAAGAAGTAGGAAGAGACGAAAAAGAAGAAAAACGAGGATAGTAATACTGAGATGTGAAAGAGAACGACGAAGCGAGAGAAGAAAAAGTACAACTAAGAGGAGAACAATTAAAGAAAATGAGAAAAATAGAAAGAAGAAGCACTAGAGGAAACGAAGAAAAAAACGAAGAAAAGAAGGAAATGATAATTCAAAAATTTAAATAAAATGAAGATTAGTCTAAGAAATCTAAATATCTGTAAAAGTGAGAATGTGTGTGTGTGTGTGTGAGGATACTTCTCAACCTATATATGCCATTCGTCAAATCCATCTGCGTTCGCAATATCACGTCAATTGATATATTTCGTTTGACGATAAATGCCCTGGAAAAGTCACTTCTAATTAATGTTTAGTTTTAAAATATGCAAACGAAAAAAATAAGGAAAACATTTAATAAAATCGTATAGTACACCCGTGCTTGAACATGGGACCATTCGATCTGCAGCCGAATATTTTACCACTGAGCTATATATCCCAGTGACAACAGTGATACTTTTTCTTAAGAATAAATGATTTGCTATGAAGTATCTCCCTTGAATTGCTGAGAATTACCTCTCCTGGTCGGTGAAACGTCAAATATTCCTCAGTAAATGTTTTTTTTATCTATTAAAAAAAAAGACTATATTAAGATCGAATTGTTTCAATTTTTGATACTTATGGGATGAATTTCTGTACAAGACATAACTAAGAACACTGCCAGACATATGAATTGACTTTGATAAAAGTAAGAGTGTGATTGTGTGTGTTAGGACACTTCTCAACCTATATACTCAACGAACTTTCTATCTCCAGAATTGAAATTTGGTATAGAGGTATTCAGATTGGGAATCTTTTTAATCGGATTTTATCAGGAAAAAATTTTTGCTAGAGGGTCAGAATTGTAAAAATGGTACTTGAGGGGTCATCGGATTTTTATCTGTTTGTATACTGCTTCATGACTGCACATGCGCGAATCGTTCACATGATAGCTTCCATATGTTAAGAATGATTAGGTTTGAAAACTATTTTTGTAGAACGTGGTAAGCTGTTTGTTTGTAAACTGCTTCATGACTGCACATGCGCGAATCGTTCACATGATAGCTTCCATATGTTAAGAATTATTAGGTTTGAAAACTATTTTTGTAGAACGTGGTAAGCTGGCTTAATAGTTATCGTACTTAACTCACTTTCTTTGGGTTTTGGTTTCAATCTCAACTCAAGTATGTTCCTTAACTTAAAAACATGAACTGTTTAGAAAAACCATGATATATGTATGAACATATCTCAGTTTCTTTCCGTTTCTTTTACTTCATGTGCTTTCAACATATTTTTAGACATATTTGTAGAGGTATTTAAAATTGTCCTAAACTCTGAAAAATTGAGTATGTTATTGCTATACATCTTATGAGATGCCTGACTAATTTTTATGATTTCAATTTCAAATGAACAACTACAGATAATATTGGAATACACCCTACTAAAGCCTGATTGTCACAGCTGGTTAATTTCAAAAATGCAATCTGGACGTCATGTCACTTTCGAAGAACGATATGCAATAACATTCTATTTTAAACTGAAAAAAATGCCACAGAACGTATGAAACGCTTCAGACTGCTTTTTACCATATTGCATGGATCAGGCATCAGTTTTTGTGGCATAAGAAATTCAAGGAAGGCAGGGAGTCTGTGAGAGATGATGAGATGTGTAGGAGGAGTAAGGAAATCAGAATACCAGAGTTGATTGGCCAAATAAAGAATTTATGGATAAGGATGGTTGTGTGTCTATATAGACAATAAGTGTACAGTTTAATGTCAGTGTGGGAACTCTACTCACAATTGATCGCAAAGAACTATTAAAGCGAATATTGGCAAATGAAGGTTGAAGTCCAAAAATTGCCGCGAAGTTCGTTGGAGTAGACTGAAATGAAGGGATTCACTAACGACACAAAACAGGATATAGAAAAAAGTATTAATTATTAAAACAATAAAATTTACAAGTTTTGCAAAACTTATTGTGTTTGCGGCTTTGGAGAAAGTCCAACTATAAAGTTCTTTTACGTCCAAAGAATTAGACGGCTCTTGTAATGTTCGTATAGGCACAAAATTTTAGGAGAGGAATTTCTTACCTGTTGCTTCATGGACGAGCTGTGGTTAAAAGAGTAAGAGACTATTGTTCTAAAAGCGAACCCGATAAACGGGGGTCCCTGATTGGTTAATTAGACATACCCTATTTTTAGATTGTTAGTGTATTAAAGGGAGGTAAGTGGGAATGGTAAACCCTCTTTTTTATACTATAGATGCGGAAGATCTGTGCGAAATCTGTCCCAAAGTGCTTAGAAAATATCACAGACTATTTGATTAAGATGAACATCAAAATAGTTCTTCACCCCCCCTATAGTCAAGATCTTTCTCCCTGTAACTTTTAGTTATTCCCTAAGCTCCAAGAAAACCTCAGAGGCTATCGTCATGCGACAATTGAGAAGGTGAAAGAGGTTGTGAAAGTGATTGAGACGGTCACACAAGAGGACTTTATTGAGGCAATCAAGAAGTTATTGGAATGGTACTACAAGTACATTGTGGCGGTAGGAGATTACTTTGAAGACGACTAGGTTTCATCTGTGTATTATACATAAAAGGGCCCGTACGCAAAAAGTTTGGAAACTAATTGAGGACACCTCGTACATATATATATATAGAGAGAGACAATAGAAATGTATGCTTTTGCTATCATCAGTGTAGGAAGTGACGATAACATCTGATCGGATGAGTTGAACCAAGATACAGTCTCCCTCGACTCCAGTTGCTAGAACGTAACCTCCAGGCCAGCATCAATTTCCACGAAAATAAAATGAATTTGACACCTCTATATGTCAAATCGGAGCACAACAGTTAGCAGTCAACAGCGTTCAAGCGATTGGAAGTCGTGAATATTGTTAGTTGATTGTTTATTTTTTTTCTGAGACAGGGCTCAAATGTAATACTCTTAAAGGGGCTGATGATTATAAACATTAATAATTCTTTTCATGCCTAGTGTTTCACGCTTTCTTAACTATTAGTGTAAGAAGTGACAATTACCGCTGGTCGGTAGATTCGAATCCAGTTTCAAAGTCACTTTCGACTCCATTTGCTAAAAAAAAAAAAATAAGCATAAAAAATGAAATAAATACACAGGGTAAGACAAAAGATGAGACAATTAAAGGGGAAAAAGAGAACTTCGAAAGTTGAAGACGCTTAACTTAGAAAAATGGAGGCATTCATATTGTTACATGATAAGGGCTGTCCCCTTTTCATGTAAGTAAAAAAAGTAGGGAATTAGTTAAATATAAATATGAAATATGATAGTCAAGGATTCGAACTTGCGAAGCTAGATTTGGAATTCAGAATTCAAATCATAAGTTAAAATAAACACAGAATGTTATTATAAATGGAATGTCCAGTTAAGTTGTTGATTCTATTAAAATATTTAATAAATACAAATTTGGCTGGAAACTATTCACATTCTTAGAAAGAATGCATAATAAAATATGGATTACAGAATTAGACAAGTAGGTTAAATTCCTTTGTAAAACAACAAAGAGAATGGGAAATTTCCTGGTCGTCAGAAATGGTTTCAAAAACGTGCAAATCGCGCATGTTGGAAACACGTGAGTTATAGTAAAGTTTACCAGACATACATGTGATTTCTCAATATAGGAAAAAGTTCGAAGTTATAGGGGAGTTAGTCAGATCAGAGGAGCAGAGAGGTTCAGACAGATTCTCGGTTAGAGTCAAGGCTCCATCTGGAAGCGGCAGGGTTTTAGAAATAACCATGTAACAACTTTGAATCCCTGAAATGCAGAATCATTTCCGACCGGTCGAAGAATAAATGATCATCATGTTTTTTATAACTGCCGTCTTTCTGTGTTCATCATTACAACGAGAAAGGTAACGTGTTTATATTACATGTACAACTGTCAAACGTAAATTTCAAACTATCTCTCAGTCTATATATCAAGATATTCAAAAATCTCTTCTAGTTGAATTACAGGCTTGGTGCTCTTGTAGTAACATGTACACTGTCTATTATATATATATATATATATATATATATATATATATATATATATATATATATATATATATGATTGTTGAGCTGGATTAAATCCGACGATATGAAATAAAATGGAGGTGGAAGGACCTGGATACTCAACGTTTCGCCCGATTTATGCCGGCTTCTTCAAGAGGGATGGTCAATGAAGCCCGCATAAATCGGGCGAAACGTTGAGTATCCAGGTCCTTCCACCTCTATTTTATTTCATATATATATATATATATATATATATATATATATATATATATATATATATATATATATATACAGAACCGTCTCTCTCTTTATATATATATATATATGTGTTTATGTCTCCAATATGCTATCTCTTACAAACATGACCATCCTAAGACATATGAACACTCAACAACATGAACACTTCTAAGACTGTCTCTATCACTCTAAGACGCTTACTAACATAAACAACAACAACATATAAGTCGTCATCGTAATAAGAACAACGTAACATACTCACCCACTTGGTACTTACAAAAATAACACCCAGTACATAACAATATAATGTTAACCGCATGCTACGAACACGTTCCTCTCATACCACTTTAGTGGCTCCTGTATTCTTTATGATAAATACATATTATATTTTATACACGTTACACTACTTGTGGTTTCTTTCATTTGTGACACCTAGCACGGGTCTACAACAATAACATGAAAGCTTCATCCCTCTGTTGCAGATATTGAAGGTGTAAGACTCTAAAAGTAACCCTAGTTATGTACGTGCGTCAGAAGCAGATATGCGTGATTCAATTTTTTCATGTAGAAAAGTGAAACCAATCAACATTCACTGTTGCCTGTTGAACGTTTCTGAAGCCAACGCAAGTAATGTCAGCACAGTTGGGTGATGGATTCGTCGATTTCAGCGTGATAACATCGATGTGAGTTACAGAGTATGCTTTGGACTTTTACGATCGAAGCATAAATAAAGGTGGCAAAAGTGCATGGATAATGATGGTGACTATGTGGAAAAATAAATTCTGCAGCACAAAAAGCTGCCTATTTTTAATGGTACCACTGCCGTCTTTGTAGTTCTTCAACATTTTAGTTTTGTAGTTAAAAAATAGGAGACCTTACTTTCGAAACGACACCGGTATTTATTTATTGGTAATTCTCTATAATCAATTATCCCTAAAATATATTATTTCACATCTATGTATTTTATTCAATGAAAACTCAACACGTAACACGTTTTTTTTTAAATATGTTTTTAATATAAATTACAAAAGAAGAGACATTAATTCCTTTGCACATTCCATTAATTTTATAAAGAAACAATAATAAGAAAAACAAAACAAACTTACAGTCTTCCCTCAACAGGACTTAAAATTTTTTTTTTTTAATTAAAAAATAAAATTAAAAAATAAAATTAAAAAATAAAACTATAAAATAAAATTATAGAATAAAATTATAAAATAAAATTATAAAATAAAATTAAAAAATAAAATTATAAAATAAAATTATAGAATAGAATTATAAAATAAAATTATAAAATAAAATTATAAAATAAAATTATAAAATAAAATTTAAAATAAAATTATAAAATAAAATTATAAAATAAAATTATAAAATAAAATTTTAAAATAAAATAGCCGATTTTAGACTGTTGATAGACAGCCATGTATTTTTTGTTTTGGACATTTTTGGAACGGAATTGTTTTTAATAATGTTTAACTAATAAAGAGCAACTATAAAGGGAGTTAATTCGTTTCTCATTAATTAACGTTTGCGATGATGATGTTTATTTTTGTGACACCGCATATTGGACAAGTAAATGAATATTAAGATTATATCTTAATCAATCTAATTACAAGTTGAAGTGTTCGACGTATTTCTATTCTTTTAAGGGGGTTTGTTTTCGTAGCTTTTCAACGTTTTACTTTTTAATTAAAAAAAAATAGGATACCTAATTATTGGAACGATCTTCGTATATCACCCTTATGTTGAAAATTGCAGTTTCGTCGATTTGCCAAACGTAAAACTCTAATATTATTGTGTTTGTTTTCTCAGAAAATAACTTTTAAAATTAATTTTTGTTGGTTTTTCATGCCTTAAGTTCAAAATGATATTTACATCGATTATCGCACAGATTAGATAGACGTATCTTTGGAATATGTTTTTTTTTTCTCAGTTGACGCTTGAGGCTGATTGCGTGTTTACTACCAAAACTGATGACAATGTTTTTGGTTAATGAACTCTCTGTGTAGTAGGCAGGTGAGATCAAGAGAACGTACAAAAGAGAAAAAGATAGAGAGAGGGAACGGAAGTGAGTGAGTGAGTGAGTAAGAGAGAGAGAGAGAGAGAGAGAGAGAGAGAGAGTAAGATAACTATAGAATGGGAGATAGAAAAAGATACATCCGTTCTTTTAACGATAAGTCAAGCCTAAGGCATTTGTAGAGAAATTAACGCGTGATCTGAAGAAGCGCTCCCATCCCCTCTTCGTTCTAGCAACCCCCGAATTTTCCCATCTCGAGGCAACATCATCCATAAAAAGTTGTTTGATCAAATTTCTACGCAAATAAAACAAACAAACAAAAAAACAATTAAGAAAGCTTTAAATAAATTCACTGATCTGCGTTCGATCATGAAATCAATTTCGTGTTACACTTTTTCACAGTCCACATTCGGACGATCTTACACCAAGACAAAGAAAAAAACCCAAAAAACCGCATACATGTAAACACGCACACGCCTTATTTGAAATAAAAGTACCTGTGTGTCTACACACGTTCTTTCACTCATAAAACACACGCACACACGAATATATATATATATATATATATATATATATATATATATATATATATATATATATATATATATATATATATATGCATACATACATACGTACACCTCCCATATATATATTTACTTCTGTATAATACCGGCTTTTCTTCTCGCTGATGAGGAGCATCTAGCTTCAAAATGCCTTGACCTAAAAAGGTTTCTCCCTTATTCCCCTTTCTCTAACCCTTATGACTTTATACTGTAATAAAGTTCCTATAGAACTTAACGTTTCATTTTAATTTATTCTATTGCTTAACCGGGTAGGTTTTTTTCTTATCTAGACAGGTTTGTTTTTCAGCTATAGTTTTATTTCTTTATATATATATATATATATATATATATATATATATATATATATATATATATATATATATATATGTATAACCGAGGTTCCTTCTCCTAGATGCATGACCTAACCAAAACTGGGGATGCATCTCTCCCAGTGAATTAATGCACCCCCAGAGGCAACCTGGGAATTTCTACCACTCAGCGCCGTACATACACACAAAGCCTTCCCAAATAGTCACCCATCTGGTACTTGTCAGACTCAGTGTTGCTTAATTAGGTTTCTGGCGAGAACCAATATGTGAACGTGATTGTGTGATGTAAAACCCTGCGGTCTACTGTATACTCTGGCCTGTGGCAGTCATCTGCATAGAAAAAAATTAGCAATGATATAAAAAAGTGGCTGGTTCTACACAAAGCCTTCACCACTATAAACAAATCATCTGTGTTGATTTCCGAACAACTTAGTTGTTGTGGCACAGAATCTCATACGTCGAAATCGACGGGAGCGTCTCTCATATATCCATTACACACACACACACACACACACACACACACACACACATGTATATATTTATACATATATATATATATATATAGAGAGATAGATAGATAGATAGATAGATAGGAAAATGATTCCCTGAAGAATGAATAATTATACGTACAAGTATATAAGAAATATATGAGAAACATTCTGAATACTGTATTTGCGTAAGCGAATCAAGAATATAAATATATTGTTGGTATTGGTTTCCTTGATATTTCTTATTAGACTTTGTTCTAAAAACACAATTCAATCATATTCATACAAATCAGTTTAATTCTATGTATACACTGATACTAGTTATTTAAATTTTTTCATCCGTATTTAATGATATGCGCGGGCAATTATGTGATTATATTTGTAAGAGCTTCAGGATTTCTGTGAGTGATACTAAATTAACAACATAACAATGGCCCCGTATCATCCGAGGTCAACAGGTTCGCGGAAACATCCGTCGACACCTTTAAGCGCGCTCTGCAAAAAGCCTCATGAGTTCCAACGGACAAGGCGCTTCAATTATTTAGTCTATATTACTATCCGTCTTATAAAAACCTCTGCGCTTTCCGCCGACTAAAAACTAAAAAAATGTCATTTTTTCAATAATAGCCTAAGAAACTCTGAATATAAATAAAAAAAATTAATATTATCGTCTTACTCCGCCTGTAGGCCGCCTGAAATCCATGATCACCCAAAACATGACCTATAATAATCCAGCTACAGCTACAAGATGTACTGTATTTAGTGATAATGAACTGCGAACAAAATCAGAGTCAACATTCCAATTTTAATACACTAACACACTTAACCGTCTTAGAAGAAAGAAGAACACTTGGTGTAATCCTCCATTTTGTACAAATGATAAAACAACTGCAATTGTAATAACAAGCTTAATTGCCCACTCAATAATGATTGCATCCCTAGGTATGTTATATATTCTTGCACGATAGCAGAGTTTCTCCGCAATTCCCCCACAAGAGAAACCAATATTTTGTAAACAGCCCTCCCCCATCTTCCATTTGATAGAATCACCGATCCAATAAGCGAACTAAGCATTCATCCGATTAACTACCACGCCACTAATTATTATTATTATTATTATTATTATTATTATTATTATTATTATTATTATTATTATTATTATTAATAATAATAATAATAATAATAATAATAATAATAATAATAATAATAATAATAATAATAATAACAATAATAATAATAATATTGTGGGGGAATCGCACCCCCAAATGGACTTTTCTATCCATTATATAAACCATAGACCTTTTGATTCCAGGTGTGGATTAAACACCAGAGCGACCCTCGCTTGCTCGGTGACGTTTACTACTCTTTCAGTTGTAACATTTTAACGTTATTCTTCCAGTAATACATTGTTCAAACTCTATTCCGTTGTTCTGTTTTCTTTGTGGCTTATTGCAAGCCATAACAAATAATAATAATAATAATAATAATAATAATAATAATAATAATATTGCAAGCCATAACAAATAATAATAATAATAATAATAACCACTAAAATCATCCCAACACTAATAACGCTGAAAATATCCTCTAAACAATACTCTTACCTGTATCAATCCGATTTACACTCACCCCATTGAACAAAATTTAAACCCTCCCACTTCTAAAAATACAATACAAATCAACAAAGTAAGTATAGACTCCGAGCATCTCATATAATACACACTTATATCGGCGTCACTTCAACTATAATTAAGACCAGAGTATCTAATCACAATTCTTCCTTTAACAACCAACACCCAAATAATAAGAAGGGAACTTCTATAACTACCTTCACAAAAAAACTCAAATCAAATAAAATTCCCTTTTCGATGAAATAGATTATCATGGAAAAGTTAAATCTTACACCCCAGGCTTTAAGTCATGTCACTTCTGCACATCTAAATTATAACAATTATTATTTCCCCTAAAGTAATAATATAATAAACTCAAAAGGCGAACTAGTTTCCTTTTGTAGACATCAGATTAAATTCAAGTCAGGTAAATTTGTTGTATATTGATTTATATTTGAGGAGATGATATATTAAAACGTGTCATGTGTTATCTAGTGGATGTAAGATATTGTTCTTTTAACAGGCAGATAATAAACGTATAAATCGTATGTATGTTGTTTACCCAGGAGGACATGATATTGACGTGTAAACTGGGTCATGTTGTATCAGACTTATCACACGGGATATTTTTACAGTTCATATATAAGAATAATAATATATGCTTCATACCTTTTTCTTGAAGAGTTCTTCTGTATCTTCCCGCTGCTTCGTGACGAACCATTAAACGATCAGCACCATCCAATTGAGACATCTGTTCTTATTTGTGAAACCATAAAACAACTCTTTATATTTTTATAATATAAATTTATTACAGTTATCTCAAATGGTATTCACAGGATCTGCAGTTCGTCTACATGTTTTATTCTTACAGCTCGCTCGCTAGCTGTCTGTCCACCCCTGTCTAGACCGTCTGCCCGCTTTGGTGGTCAAAACTCAACTCTCTGAATCTCTCCAAAACTAACTACATCACGTGTTCTCTTACGTCACCTAATTACGTGTCTCAGACCAACCTAATGTCCACAACTAGTTATTTGTTTGTTCAAACCCCCAAAATAATGTTTATATCTATTTTCTATTTTCACATTCCTTTTGCGATTCACACGTCAATTATTTTTCCCCCAATTTAAATGTTTATTCTTCTAATCATAATAACTGATCCAGCGACCATCCGTCGCTCAAATCAATTAATAATAATACAATAACAACAATAATAATGTTTTGACCCTTGACTCTGCTTGCTACAGTTAACATATACTGCGCTATGATCACAGCCTAAAGGGTCATAACATTACAAATTTGAGCCACCCATTTTCTCTCCCCTCATTGATCGGCTTGTTATCCTTCCCGCGGACTCTGCTAGTATGCTTATGCATGTGGGCATATGTGTCTTTCCTGTGTATGTGTGGGCCTGAAGATGCATGCTCTGACGTGCAGATGCGATGTAATGATTGTACTCATGTGTGCGTCTGGGTGTGCTTGTGCATAGGTATTTGTTCATATGTACGGGAGTTCGAGCGTAGATCCTGTTATTTTTTATTCTTCTTTTACTCTCATTTGCGGCATAACAAATTCTTCCCTCAACCTCCACAACCCGCTTTAACTCTCAATAAACCTATCAAGTCCTCCAAATGAACTATTCCTCCCAATAGGATTACAGCCCCCAAACCGTTTTTAATATACTTCTCTTTCAATTTCGTTGACTATGCCGATGGTTTCACCAAACCGTATCCACTGACCTACCCTACTTCACCCCCACCCATTGCCCTAATTACTGTTTTTACAACAATCAGTTATCATGACAACCAAGTCATCGCCCTCCCTCATTCCTTAGCGTTGAACTGCGTTCAATGTCTTCTTTTTCCCTGTTACCTTTTTACTCCTGTTAATGTCTTCACTTGTCTTCAATTACTATTTTACTTCTTATACTTGACCCGATTAAGTAGGGGTTTCATTTTCTGAAGCGCTGAATGTTTTCGCATGATCTCACCCCAGTTCCCATACTACTACTATGCAAGGATTTCTCAACACGTACACACATAAACACATAAATTTCCTTTATTTCTTTCTTCCTTTCACTTTTCTCTTTACATTCTATGACCACAATCACAGAATGCAGTTTCAGAAATGATTAAGCTAGCAAATCTTCTAGCCACATAATTTATATATATATATATATATATATATATATATATATATATATATATATATATATATGACCTCTGGTCCGTCATAGTCGCTATAGTCGTGATCGTCTTTCTTCCGAGAGTTCTGCACAGAATTCTTCCGCGTCGCAGGCCTTGTTATCGGGTTGATATGCCGGCGTCCGCTGAAAATAATTAGCTGCTCATGCAAGGCAAAAGAAGACAAACACAGAGGTTTCTAGTCTACTAAAGTCCATTCACGAAATTTACAAGTGTGTTACATATGTACAATTGTTCAGTTCGATCTCATTACAGAAATAATAAAAAAAACAATTCTGGATCTTATTCTTCGTTCTCTACGGTGGTGGCGGTCGAAGAGGGGATGGCGTCTCTTGGTTAGTGTTTCCTCTCTTTGAATTCGGCTCCGATCTGCAATTTTTGGCGCGGGTATTTGCTTATATTTCGAAGGAAGTGTTGGTTGGGGTTAGCCGCTAAAATCAATCATCGATCAGCACGTCTTTCGGGGGCGTTCCGATGCCTTGCACGGTGTGAGAATCTGAGATCACCTCAATCCGATTCACACGCTTAAAAAGGGGTTAACAGATAGACCCTTTGTTCTGACCTCGTACCCAGAAATCCAAACGTCCTTGAGCCGGGTTTCGCAAAGTTAAGAACGAAAGTATATTTCGTTCTAACTTAAAAATGACATCCCTTGTCATTTTTCTCACACAATAAAGTATATGTCTGTTTACAAAAATACAATAAATTCATCCTTTCAGCTAGAATACTCGTCGCTACCCGGGCACCCAATAATGCTTAAAAGACAATACTAGCATACATGCCCGGCCTTACTCAGTGTTTCGGAGGTCTCAATCTCCCTCAATGAGGAACTCCGCCGCTCCCTGAGAGCATCACGCCTCACACACACACACACACACACACACACACACACACACACACACACACACATATATATATATTTATATATATTTCTGTAGAAATATATTTTCTTATTATATATCAATCCTTATATAAGAAGCTCAATGCAATTACAGATCAATATAGAGAATAAATGATAAAAAGTTATATTTCAAAATTCATAGTGTTGACCATCTTATCATTTATTCCTTTAATTCAGTTGACTTATATAACATTTGACAGTATCTGTTTGGTAGCGCAAAATCAATCACTTAATTATTATATCAATCAGTGAATCTATTATGCCCTTAACTCATCAGAAGAAATAGCAACGATCAATCTGTCAACAGGAATTGGAATGTGATTTGACATGGTAAAAATCTGAAAATTAGAAGAGAAACTGCGGTTACCTATATATTTTTCCATTACGCCATATTGAATTTTATCAAACCATATATATATATATATATATATATATATATATATATATATATATATATATATATATATATGTGTGTGTGTGTGTGTGTGTGTGTGTGTGTGTATATATGTGTGTGTGTGTGTGTGATTGTGTGTGTATTTATTAAAAATACTACATTAGAAGGAATATACATTTTAGCAATTATTTATTTTCAAAATATTTCTCTCTTACTAGATACAACTTGCGTAAAATTGTTTTGACCCCAATATTAACCCATCGCTTATACTTTTATATAACAGAACGAACCAATAAGCGCATTGAAAAAAGCAATTTGCCGAAAGTTTCACATCCCAGGAAGAGGATTTACTTATTAACATGAAAGTATTCATTTTTTTACAACATGAAATATATATATATATATATATATATATATATATATATATATATATATATATATATATATATATATTTAATGCATATATAATGTATATATGTAATGTACATACATTGTGTCAAGCAAACATTATCAGCATTTCATCATAAAATACAGTAAGTTGCTCAGAGATCACACAGATTATTGAACTTCTGCATGTCAGTACTGTTGGGGAAGCAGGAACCCGGAAGGGAATTCCAAAGTCTGGCGGTTCTGGGGAAGAAACTACTGTAGTATAAGGCTTCCTTACATCTACGGATCTCAACTGTGAAGGGGTGAGATTTTGCTGTTTGTCGAGTTTGCCGGAGGCATTTACGTCGAGAGGGTACGGGCTTGCAGTTTGTCAGAGCATTCACTGTTAAAGTACTTGTAGAACGGACAGAGAGATGCTACATTTCGTCGATGGGCCAGAGGCTGAAGCTTAGATGACAGTTAAGGACCTTTGAGGTTGGCGACTCTCTTATTAACCTTGTCAATGAGTGAGAGACTAGTAGCAAATATGACAGCAGTACTCCATACATGGGCGAATGGTGGCCTTATAGAGGTACAGGACACTTTCAGGGGTCAGTAGCTTTTTAGCACGGTAGAGAGAACCTACTTTTTTCGCAGCGGTCCTGGTAATGCTCTCAATGTAATTGTTCCAACTCATGTTTCCTGTGAACGTTAGGCCGAGGAGTTTAAAATATGTGCTTTCAGTTAAGGAGTCACTGGCCATTGCTATTGATGGTAGAGAACGTTTCTTGTTATTGAAGTAAACAAGTTTAGTCTTGGCAGCATTGAATGTGACCATCCATTTTTGTCCCCATTCTATAAAAAAAAGTAGTTACCTCCCTTTGTTCAAACTAATTATATCGACCACTTCTCCTTTCTGAAAGCCCTATTTTGATTGGCTAGGATGAAGCTCCTTGGCCAATCAACAAACATTTAATATAAGCAGAATTCTGGAAAAACAGATTCGCCCTCTTTTTGAATCAATCGTCGGCCTATAGACAACTATGGAAAATCTCTCCTAAATTTGCCGCCGAATTTTGATTGAACTTTTTCAGGGAGCCGTCCAAGACTTTTGGACGATAAAGAACTTTTTATTGGACTTCTAAAGCCGCAAACATAATTAGTTTTGCAAGAACCTTTTCTTTGTAATATTTTTAGTTTAATATACATAATTTTCTCCAATTCTTGTGTGAGTTCAGCAATCTTTATTTCTGTATTTCCCACTTCCTACTTCAACAAGACACCAGCTCCCGGCAATCGCCATATTTCCACTACAAATAGGAGGTCATCCTCTAACGTTTTTCCCATTTCTTTAGATATGTCTCCATTTGCTTTCCTGTCGTGTCTATTATAGAGCGTGGTGTCATCAGCATATATGCCCATTTCAGAGACAATTTGGTTACGGAGGTCATTTATGAATATTAGGAAAAATAGAGGTCCAAGGATAGACCCATGAAGCACTCCCGCATTTATATCATATTGTTTAGATGTACGATCATCGAGTACAACCTGGATTTTCTCTTATCTAAGAAGGATTTAATTATGTTAAGTATTTTTCCAGTGATACCTTATGATCTGATTTATTTGTAGTGGTGAAGGCTTTATGCAGCCACCTACAATTTTGGTATAACTGCTGACCATGAAATAGCTTCCACAAAATGGAACTAAAGAGTTTTACTTTCTCTAGCTGCATGTCTTAACAGAAACTGTGAGTGCATCTCTCCAAGTGAATTAAACACGCTTCCAAATACCAACCTGGAAATTTCTACGCCAAGGCGTGATACATACAGTGTTGAGCCTTCTCGAATTGTCACCTATCTGGTACTAGCTAGGCTCATATTTGCTTAACTCCGGTCATCTGTCGAGGACCGGTTGCTGTACTGATGAGTGTAATACAGCGCAAGAGTACTATATGTAAATAACTATATATATATATGTATATATATATATATATATATATATATATATATATATATATAGTAGAGATTTAGAAGGCTGTCACAATGCGAGGAATGAAATATAGTCGTTGTTGGTAAGAGAAGACGAGAACAAGTGGACATTTACAATGCTTCAAGCAAACTACATATCAGTCCTATATATATATATATATATATATATATATATATATACATATATATATATATATATATATATATATATATATATATATATATATATATATATATACAGAGAATGACAGAGAGATAGACTCTAGGATAAAGAGGAAATAGAATTATAGAAATAGACGTAGATGTCTATATAGATATGTATATAGACAGCGATGATTAAATGACAGAATGAAATCGGTAAATTCATAGATGTGTAGATGGATAGATGTAAATGCAATTTGACAAAATTTAATCAATGATGTCATGGGTTTGTTGTGATGACTCGCCCGAAGCAGATTCACAAGACTTCGAATATTATTGTTGATGTTATTGAAAATATTTCATGTGCAAATCCTCGTTTTGCTGGAGGTCTTCTTGCCCACGGAAGGGATGAAAAAAAGATGTTTTGCAATAAAAGTTTTCAGTAGACCCTGCGGAGAGAGAGAGAAAGAGAAAAGAAAATCGATTTCATGAAGGAAGGAAACATATTCCGGTAAAAAATATCGAAGTGAAAAGTACGAACTGAAATTGTCTAAGAAATATTAAAAAAAAAAAACTCCCTGGTCAGAGAGACATATTCACCGCAACTTGTTTTGGAACAAGGCTTCATCGGTGATTGTTTTCCCATCAAATGTTTTATCCGCAGTTATTTGGATTTAAATGCAAAACGCGATAAATGGTATTCACATGATTGAATAAAGGAAAAGACATTCCGTCATTGCTTTCCAATATACGAAGATGTTATAATTTACCCCGTGGGCTTATTACAGTTGAAATATATTATTGCTAGAATTAAATTTCAGTTCGTCCATTAATATCAATCTCTCTCTCTCTCAGCACACACACACACACACACACACACACACACACACACACACACACACACACACACACACACACACACATAAACACACACAAACACACACACATTCACATATACATACATACACACATATATAATGATTGCAACGTCTTGTCAGACGAGTGTCACTCCCTCAGACACTGAAAGTTCATGAGCCCGAAAATGACATTTAATCCTGCCGGTGAATTCACATGCTCAAGCAGACATGACACTGAAGACGGTCATTGGTATACATATATATATATATATATATATATATATATATATATATATATATATATATATATATATATATATATATACACGCACACATACATATGCACACATAGATACACATACACACATACATATCACACACATATATACATACATACACAATACATAATACGCACACGTACATATACATATATACGCACGTGCAAACATACACAAAGCGGTCATTGGCATACACACATATAAATATATACATGCATACATACATATCGATAAACATACCCTCATATATACCTATATACATACACAATGCATACTACACATACATACATATACATACCCACATGCATACATACATATATACATACATATAAATCCACATATACACACATATACAAATACATACACACATATACTTACACATACACGCATATATATATACGTACACATATGCACATAAGTATACATATACTTACCTACATATACATACACATACATATATATGTATTCATACACATACACACATACTTGCA
Organism: Euprymna scolopes; assembly: GCF_053919585.1. Taxonomy (NCBI): domain Eukaryota; kingdom Metazoa; phylum Mollusca; class Cephalopoda; order Sepiida; family Sepiolidae; genus Euprymna; species Euprymna scolopes. Next base: position 9,837,109 of record NC_136499.1, on the reverse strand, counting down.
CATATACACATACACATATACATACGCATATACACATACATATACATACACATACACATATATGTGCACACATACACATAACACATATATGCATATATACACATACATGCATACAAACATATATAAATGTATATACATACACACACGAACATATTTACACACATAGACATATACATACATATACACATAGATATAAATACATATACACACATGTTCATATATAAATATACATACACATATACATACATATATACATAAATACTTATAATGATGTCAGATCAATTGTTACATGCATCCAGCATTTCAGGCGTACACACATCACAGCTTTTTTTTTATCGCCACAGGACCTTTTTTATAGACAAATGCCTGAGGGAGTATGCATACAAAGATGGTGTTACAGAGTTTTAGCTTTGTACGACAGCTAAATCTCTCTCTCTCGGTTCAATATGTTGACATCCAACAACAAGCAAGAGCAAGATAGCCAGCAACAAGTCAAACTGCAGATCAGCTTAATACGGGTACTGGTCTCCCGCTGTGTGTGTTTTTTAAATCAGAGATTTGCTTCTCCTAGAGCGGTTGCCTTCACCACGGCTTACGGGAGCCCTCCCCAACCCACACACACATGGAAATAAACACATGCATACATACAGATGTATGCCAACATACATATGCATGTACACACACATGCAAATATACAAAAACGTAGAAGCACACAAATGCGCATATACATGCACATGAATATACATACGTACACATAATACACATGAAGAAACATTCCAAAAGTTTAAATACTCAATGATCAGGACGACGATTATGGCGATGGGCACGATTAAATGAGATTGACAAAAAAAAAAGGCACCGATTTACATCTTGTTCTTATTTTTACAAAAAAATGTTTCGTTATAAGACTAATACTTCTGCAGTAGAAGATGATGATGATGTGGACAATTTCACACCTTATTTCACAAATAAAATCGACGACCGAATCAAACGTAAACACAATTCAACGGCCATGTATTAAAGACGCTTACACTTTTTTATATAAAATAAAAAGTTTGGTTGAGACTAACACTTTTGCAGTAGAAAATGATGAAGCTTATTTTAAATTAGTATACAATTTAGAAAATCTTGTTGTAATTCATATTAATTCTGAATTAAAATATAATGCATATACATATATATATATACAGTGATGATCATATTTATTGGCACGCTAAAATAAAAGTTAAATTTTGTCTAATAAATTCTAAAAAAGGGATTAAATTAAAGAAAATAACAAAGTATTTTATGTATTTTTAACTGGCCTTTCCGATGCAGCAATCGGATTTTAGAAAAAATAAATAACAAAGGAACAACAAACATAATTGCAAAAAACCCTTGTTCAAAATTATTGGCACGGCTTTGTTTTTCTTTTAGTATCAGTATAATATCAATCAATTTCCGGTTTACGTGCTTTCTGAACTTTTTTATAGCCATATTATGCTTGTTTAACGCTAATTCAGTGAATAATTTTTTTCAGATAATTTTTAGATAGCGATTTATTTAAACTATTATAAGTGACTAAATTATAATTTTCAATCGCCATGGTTAAAACTAAGGAACACAGCGAAGACGTCAGGAAGCTTGTTGTAGCATGCCATACCAATGAGGAGGGCTATGATAAGATTTCAAAGAAGCTAAACCTTCCCAAATCCACTGTTAGAGCCATAATAAACAAGTTCAAATCGCAAGGCCACGTTATGAGTTTAGAGGGTAGAGGGAGAAAAAGGATTCTTTCCCCAAGAGATGAACGGAAAATTGTTCGACAAGTAAAACAAAACCCAAGGATCTCTGTTGGGGAGATTGTTGATGAACAGAGCACCTCTGGAGTGAATGTATCTCGACATACAGTTGGTAGAGTTTTGAAGAGAGCTGGTTTAAAAGCATGTCGTCCGAGAAAGACTCCCTTATTAAAGCCTATGCACCTGAAAGCAAGGCTAGCCTTTGCAAAACATCATATTGATAAAGATGTTGCATTCTGGAAACGTGTTCTATGGACTGACGAAACGATAATAGAGTTATTTGGCCATAATAAAGTGTCTTATATTTACAGAAAATCTGGCGAAGCTTTCCTGCCTAAGAACACCATACCCACAGTGAAGCACGGTGGAGACAGTTTGATGTTTTGGGGATCCTTTGCTGCCTCTGGACCAGGGCGACTTGTTAAGGTCACAGGTAGCATAAAAAAGGAAGATTATGTTAAAATATTGGATGAAAACCTGAAAGACTCTGCTAAAGAGCTCTCACTTGGTCGTCTTTGGTGGTTCATGCAAGATAATGACCCAAAGCATTCGGCTAAACTGACTAAGAAATGGCTTGAGGACAATCATATTAATGTTTTGGAGTGGCCATCACAAAGCCCAGACCTTAATCCAATTGAAAATTTATGGAGAACATTAAAATTGAGGGTAATGCAAAGGAAGCCTAAGAATCTTATTCAATTGGAGGATTATTGTCAGGAAGAGTGGGCTAAAATTACTACTGAAGAGTGCAACAACTTGGTTGTAAACTATGAAAAGCGACTGAGGAAGGTAATCAAGGCCAAAGGCTATACAATTGATTATTAAATAAATCGTGCCAATAATAGTTTTTTGCAATTATGTTTGTTGTTCCTTTGTTATTTATTTTTTCTAAAATCCGATTGCTGCATCGGAAAGGCCAGTTAAAAATACATAATATACTTTGTTATTTTCTTTAATTTAATCCTTTTTTTAGAATTTATTAGACAAAATTTAACTTTTATTTTACCGTGCCAATAAATATGATCATCACTGTATATTATGTGGAAATGGAAATTAATAAAAACTGAAGAAAGTGCTCAATACTGTTGTAGAGAAATATGCGTTTTATTTTTATTACCGTATCTTTCGGGTTTCTATGAAAGTCTGAGGAAGCTACAGACGGCTAAAAAACGGCCGGGTAGCTGAAACAATAATGTACCTTAACAGAAAGATCCGGTAATAAGAAATAAAACGTATATATATATATATATATATATATATATATATATATATATATATATATATATATATATATATATGGTGGAATATAAGACATTATAATAGACTTATAATCCAAGATGATGGAGTAATGCTAAAATTAATACCGTATAATAAATAATGAAAATCTGATAGTATTTTATATTAGTTCTGAAGTTCTGAATTAAGACTCAATTAAAATAATAATATATAATATAAAAAATTAAAAAATCAAATAAAAGAAATATATATATATATCTATATACATATATATCGTGTAATATAAGACATTACAATGGACGTAAAATTCAAGATGAGAGATTAATACTTAATATAAGATATCAATATAACAATAATGTACTAAAATAGTAATGATGAATAAATAGGAATATATTAAAGTAAAAATTATATATATATATATATATATATATATATATATTCGCACATTTATGAGTTACAATCAACATCCAAATGAATGCTTTGATGATAATTACGGTTTCCAAAAGGCGAACAATTAAAAGATACATATGCCTTACTTAAAATTGCTTGGTTTATTTATGGTGTCTTTTACATATAAAAAAACCCACCCAATACTTTTGCTGATGAGAAGTCTTTGTTTCAAAAAATCTATATGTCAAAATTATTGTCCGTGGCTTAATGCCTATCACAATAAAAACATCGTTTCCGAAACGATCGTACAAATTATTGACTTTGTTGTTGTTCCTTCTTATGAAACAGAATTTTAATTTTTAATTCTAATTTAAATTTTAAATTATCAATCACATTACTAAATATTAAAATAGCTCCAGGATATTTGCATATCGAGCTTATTATATACCTGAATTACAACGGGCACTGTTCTTTTCTTGTGTTTAAATTAAATTAGTAATTTTACTATCACATTAAAATACACTCTGCTTTTTAGACTACTGTTATAACCCCCTTTAAATATATCTATATATCTATAGAATATATACTTATATATATATATTTAAAAGAGTGTAGCCATCAACAATTGTGGGGTTTTTTAAAGGTTTTCATCATATTTTTATTTTAAAATATTTTTATAACGCGTTTCGAGCTTAGGGTGTGCTCTCTTCAGATATTTTCGTAAAAAGTTTTTCTTTAAAATGGGAGTTTGTGGATATGCCTCCGCTGATATTAAATATGTTTTTCATAGTGGTGCGATGCGTGTGTTCAGTGTTTAGACGTTCTGTCTCCAACTGTAAGTGTTTCACTGTGACCGGTCAAAGTTAGTTTCAAAGAGTGTTTTTTAGTCCATATGGTGAAGGTTTTTATGGCTTCTTTAGGGTTCTTTTTTAAAGACTTTCTTTCCCCATGTATAGCATACACTCACACACAATCCCATACGCATACATATATATTCATGTACATGTACACATGCACACGCACACAGGCACACACACATACACACACGTACATACATAGAAATATATGTAGGAGCATACATATATACACATATACATACCCACCTACACACTCACACACGTACTCGCATACATCCACCTCTAACAATTATTTTTATTTTTTTATTTTTTATTTTATATATATATATATATATATATATATATATATACATTTTTTCCCCTACCAAAACACGCATGTATATATGCGCTTAATCATTCAGACATATGTACACGCACCCACACACACACACACAAGTAAGATGGAGAATAATAGGTAGAAGATATATATACACACACATACACGCACATACACACATGTATATACATATATATATACATATACTAAGGTAAACAATAAATGTTATGATATTTATATGGCATTGAGTTCATAAATAAAAAAGTGGGTAAAATCATATATAAAAAATAAAAAAATAAATAATAATAACAAAGATAAGACAAGTAAAAATGAATAGGAGGATGATAGAATAATTAAACAAACGATTAAATATCGATTAACCATAAAACTCATGCAATAATAAGAATTCACAGAACAGTGAAAACAATAATAACAATATGATATAAAATGTGTATTAAAAGAGTAAAATAACATTTAGAATAGTTAATAACTAGAGGGTATGAAAGAAAATATAAAAAGGCGTATATACTATTGAAAACTCTGGTCCCCCCTCGCCAATCTTTCACGAAAAACTCTGGTCCCCCCTCGCCAATCTTTCACGAAAAACACCCGTCTAGCTGAATCCACTGTGAAAAATTTCCCCCACTCTATATCTGTGCCTAAATCAAAACGCGGATTCCATGAACAAGGCTTCTTTCTTAGAACTGCACGCCTGTGGAACTCTGTTCCGTCTGCCTGCTTCCCTCCGGACTATAGCTTAGATGTCTTCAAGTCCAATGTTAATAAATTCCTAATGAACCGCTCCCTTAAGTAAACACTTCAGCAAATATCCTTACTAACTTAATGTACTTGCAATAACCCTTATCCCTGAGTGGCTTCCGGGCCTTGATAAGTGGTGATCACTGTGTAAAAAAAAATAAAATAAAATAAAGATAAGGTTCACGTGCTTATAAGTAGGGTAGAAAAATATTTTAGTGTTGCTTTTAATAATAAACATATACTATCGGTGTACAAGTCAAAATAAAAGTAGTGGAATTTTTTAGAGGATTTAAATAAATTATGGTATTTTATGTTAATAGTAAAATTAAGAAAAGCATGTAAATTACTAAGAAGTTTTCAATTTATTGATGTTTCATTTTTTTATATTTATAAACTCATCTTTGTTAGTAAATCTTATAGATAATTTTTCATTAAGGCATAAGAACCAATGTTAATTAAAACATTGATTAGTGCTAGTTTCTTTAAAATAAATTACATTTGTTTTGATTAGATAGTTTTGGATAGTATATAGAAAGTTTAATTGAGTAATCTCGATGGTTAGAGGAGAATTTGTACCCGGAAAATATTTCCCTGGAGCTATTTGCATATTTATATAAATAGATGAAAACGAACTCTTACACTGAAATATTACACAACATTTAAAGTGTACACACCCACAATAGAAACGTATGAAAATCTTCATATGAAAATGATATTACATAATTTTTATATAAAGATTTTATTTAGTTTCTATTATTGCTATATAAACTTTAAATATTGTTTAATATTTCAGTCTAAGAGTTCGTTTGTATTTATTTATAAAGATAGATGTTTTATTGCTTTTGATTTGCTTTGGTTATGCTCATTGTTCTCAATTACGATTATTTGTATTTATATTATGTTTTAAAATTATTTTATCGCTACAGCTGTGACTAATTTTATAATAATTTGATTATATATTTTAAAATGCTTATTATTAGATGGGAAATGTTACTTAATAATATTTAGAACTTATTATCACAAAAATGGGGGGCGGAATCAGATTATTTTTCTTCATTCTATTTGGTTATATTAATAATAGATTCAGTGTCGTTTAGTTGGGTGTTTCTGTAACCACTTCTATTAGAGATTTATTGTAAAAAGTTTGGTGAATATCGAAAATTTCTGTTTAAGGCGGTCTTGCTGATGATTTTGCTTATAGATTTAGGTATATATATATATATATATATATATTTTTTTTTACACGGTGGTCACCACTTATGAAGGCCCGGAAGCCACTCAAGGATAAAGGTTATTGCAAATATAGTACGTTAGTGTGAAGATTTGATGAAGTGGGCGGTTCATAAGGAATTTGTTAACTTTGGACTTGAAGACATCCAAGTTGTAGTCAGGTGGGAAGCAGGCAGACGGAACAGAGTTCCACAGGCGTGCAGTTCTAAGAAAAAAGCTTTGTTCATGGAATCCACGTTTTGATTTAGGCACAGATAAAGAGTGGGGGGAATTTTTCACAGTGGATTTAGCTAGACGGGTGTTTTTGCGTGATAGATTGGCGAGGGGGGACCAGAGATTGGAGCTCAGACGAGCACCTGCCATGGAAATAACGATAAAACAAGGATAGGCTCGCAACGTCTCTTCTGTGGGAGAGAGGTGTCAGGGTAGAGAAAAGGGCATCCCCCATTTATATATATATATATATATATATATATAAATATATATATATATATATATATATATATATATATATATATATATATATATATATAAAGAGTGTCAGACGATAAAAATGTTGCCTTAAATAGAACAATACTACAAAAAATCAATTCAAGTAACTTAATTATGTAGTAGAGCCGACATCTGTTCAATGTAGTCGCCTTCAGCCTCAATTACCGCCTCGGGACGGGAAGTGACTCCATACTTTTTCTACAAGCGCTGTCGGGAGCTCGGCGAATACTCGGCAGATACACGGCGGATACTCGGCGATCGGGATGGCTTTAATGTTGTGGGAATTCATGTTGGTGTTATTCCGAAGGTGTTACCAAACGAAATAGTCCAGCGGGTTCGGTCGGAGGAGGAGAGGCCCAGTGAGAAAAGGATATAAAGTCGTATCACTCTTTTTGAAGCCAAACCCCGGTGTCTGATAAACCGGCGCCGAGTTCTGCTGCCAAAGCAGGGTCTGTCAGAGGCCACGTGCACATCCAGGTACATTTTTAAGCCGACTTCAAAGATGTGAAGTGGCATCATATGTCCCTCACTTGAAACCACGCCGCGGTCGAAAACTTTGTTTTCATCACCCTGGCCACGCCTCTATTATATGTGGCAATCAATCCATGCAGTTTGAGCATGCTGATAAAGGTCTAATTGTCACATACTTGTATAGGTAGAGAGCATGATTTGTACAGCGGCCCATCACCTCATTGGTCTCGCTCAATCGTCGTTGTGTCATTTTCAGAATCCTATCACTCTTGGAATTTCTACACAGCTGATAATAAAGCCGATTTGGCAATCAAAAAGAAAACCGGTTTTCATAAAACCGAAATGTCTTTTCTAGAACTACAATTTTATCGTTTGACCCCATATATATATATATATATATATATATATATATATATATATATATATATATATATATATATATATATATATAGTATGAAACGAAACCAAATTGGTAAAAAGGAACATTATTCCCAACTCGCATTTAGGTAAAAATGCATTTAGGTAAAAATAATGTAATTTATTCAAAAGATCGCGAACAAAAACAAATAAATAACATCTACTTAAAAAAAAAATCGCAATATTCAACAGTCGCGCGAGATGGAACAGTGGTAGAGGTTTAGGCTTCTTTCTATGGAGTCTCGATTTCGAATCGCGCTAAATTCAGTCACTTTGATGAGTCGTAGACGATGAAACACGTGTCAGTGGATAATTATATTTTAAAAACAATATATATATATATCATCCCTTATCTTTCATAAGTTATCTCTTTTTAACCCCTTTTCTTGAAATAAAGAATTTGTGCTTTAAAATATTTAACCATATGCAAGATTTGTAATGCGGAAAATGCTTCAAGGAGAAGCCAAAGTATCAAGGCACACCAAAATTTACAAAGCTTTAAAGATGTGTATATGATAAAACATGTTTGCGTATTATTTATTTATTTCTCTCGTTTGACTCAAAAATATTTTAATAAGGGTTACGTCCCTTGCATTCATTTCCAGATCGATCACGTTATTGATATGTATCATTATAAAAGTTAATTTATGTTTTTGTTGTAAATATATTGTTTTTCTAAGCGTTTTCATCAAAATTCATTTTCATATATCCATCTCAAAATATTAGTCCAATAACCAACACGGCAATATAAATGCTAACCAAAAATTCATAAACAATGAACAAACAATGACATTTATCAGCTTTTCTTAAAGTTTACATATTTTTATATTAATAGATCTTATTGTTGTTCTGTACCTTAGATTTACTCTTATATTAATACTAGCGGGGGTACCCGATGTTACCCGGGTGTTTGGAGGTGTGTATGTAGGAGAGAGTGGCTCTGTTTTAATATTATAAAAAAAAACACGACGCTAAAAAAACTGGAAAAACCAAAACAAAGCAAAACAGCGAACAAACGTAAAAAAAGGAAAAAAAGGTGTAAAAGAGGGAAAAAGTTTAGGTAGGAAGATAGGCTCGAACCCGAAGCATCGAGGTTAAGGCGGAAAAAAAAGACTGATACGTTACACCTACGCCAAAGAGATGTACAATTGAGAACAGATAAAATTACACCTTTAAAAACACTTGGTTTAACTGACGTCAATGTTTTCTAGGTCAAATTTGACGTCATTGTCGTAGTAGCAGGAGGAGAGAAAATGAAGGAACGATTTTTTCGGCACACCTACTTGTAGAAAAGCGTCCAGTTTAGGGTGAAGGTATTAATGTTTTCGGCATATTTTTCGATATTTTTCGAGCGAAGGTTCGAGCTTGAAAACGATTCCTATTTGGCGAACATCCGTGGCCTGTGTCGAAAGTTGTTGCAAGACATACAAACACACATACATACATACATACATACATACATACACGCATTTTCGCTTTTATATATAGATTCTTTGCAATCGAATATCTAATAAATTAATAATGTAAATTAGCTTGTAAAAGGATCACCACTGCAACTTTTCAACAAATATGATTAATATCATAATGATTGACTCAGCAGAGAATTGAAGGAGCGACTAAAATGCTTGGATAGTTAAAAGAGAGAGAGAGAGAGAGAGAGAGATAGAGAGAGAGAGAGAGAGAGAGAGGTGAAATTCTCGGTTAATTGTATTTAAATTAACTAATTAAAACAAATATAAAATATGTATGTGGTGGACTACCAATGTTATCTACCTATGAACTGATCCATACACAAAAAGTACCGGAAGACAAAGCCGTAAGACGGAGGTCGATATCCGGTACTTGTACCGGGCTAATCACTAAAGTCTGGTGTCTGTCCAGATGCTGCACTCAAATGAATTGTCCTCAGTCAATGGAGGAGGAAACCCTTCTTTACTAAGGCAATTTTATTTTTGCAAACTGCCAGAGTGCTCGTTTTGAGGGGAGCTGTTTTTTCCCACATTAAAAACGACATGTATCACATTTTGTTTTCGTGGGTAAACAAATAGATACCAAGTCGATTTCCAGTGGACCAATCAAGGTTGCTCTTCGGTTAAACGAACAACCCTGACTATTGTATGCTAATGTGAATACATTTGTCACTCTATTCATGTGTTCTGTTTTTCTTGTGACCCCTTGAACAGGGTCGTCAGTGGCGAGGAAAGAATTCTAAAAACATGCACTGGCAATCAAAATATAAAAAAAAACCCTAGTGTCGCATAACAGTGGCGACGAAAGGACTCTAAGAACTTATGGAGTAACAGGAATTTAAACAAGCCAGTGTTTGCACAACAGTGGCGACGAAGAATTTGAATAACTCACGAAGGAAACACGAGTTAAACGCTCGAGTGCGGCATAACAGTAACAACGTTGAATTAGAAAAACCTACCGAAGGCAACCAAGTTTTAACAGCCCTCTGTATAAAACTAGCGAACGACCCACAAAGGGGATACGAATTAAACAACTCAGGATTAGTATTACAATGAGAAAAAAGCGTTTTCTTTTTTTTGCATCGACAAAAGCACAGCAAAAAACCCAAAAAACAAACAAACAAACTAATGAATTGTTCGTTTGTAATCATAACATAGACGAAACGTGAGAAACACAGCGGTTTTACGTTTGAGTGAACCTCCACGTAATAACGAAGGCATTACCTAAAAATAAAACTTTAAAATCTGTGTAAAAATGTGAGACAGAATATTTTTTTAAATTTTAATTTCTATTTTGCTCTGTTCCTTAAGATAACCGTGTTACGAAACGAGTGTTACGTTAAAAAAAAAAAAAAAAGGAACACAGATGTTCGTACTTTTTTATGCTGTTTAATATCTCCAAAACAATTCTGTGACGTGTACATTTTTTTCTCCCACGAAAAAGTAGGCGTTTTTGCTTTGGATGATATAATGTGCGTTCTAACAAAACGCTGGTTAACCCGAACACGAGTTAGATGAATTAAAAAAAAAATCTGTACAATCTTTATTATAAACCAAATCATGGACGCCCTCCAGGCAGCTTTAGAACAATTAGTGAAACTTCAAATCCAATAGCAATAACAGTTGTTCGAATAACAGAAAGGCACAGATAAAACCCCACTAACAACAGCAACAACAATTATTCGAACACCAGAAAGGTTCTGATGAAAAACTCGAACGTCTACCGGTTCAACATAAGAACTAACATAAAATACAATAACACTTAAGGCACGTTCTAGCAAAATATTGTTAAACTAAACTGAATTACACTCTACAAAAATTAACAGAAGACTGTCATAAAATATAAATAATTAAAAAAGACGCGAAATATATTGAGTCTAGAGTTGCGCATATAAAAAACGTAGCCAAACACTAAAACGCACCTTACAAATAAAAAAGACTAGGGGAAATGGCCACGCACATCCACAACTTCTAAAAAAAGAATTTTCAGAAAGAAAAAAAAAATATTCCTTGTAAGCGATGTGGAAATCTGCATTGGGTTAGAGGCTGCCCATATCTGTCCAAAACTATTTGGCATATACAAAAATCGGACACAAAAGTCCCCATTGCAGAAATTGAATTAAAAAATAAGACGTGCGTTTAACGGAAACCAAAAATGAAGTTTTACACAAATATGTCATGGGAAAAATTCGGGATAAAGAAATAAAAATGCAATTGGATTCAGTGTAAGGCATTTCAATATTAAATTTGAAGATATGGGAAAATTAAATGTTAAGATGACACACATCAGTAAAAGCCGCTGATGGTACTCGAATAAACTTCTAATGTGATTTTTAACCAACATGACACTATTAGGAACAACTAAAAAGTTTAAAAGCTGTGTACTAGAAAATACCACAAACCTAATTTTTTAATTCAACATTTATATATATATATATATATATATATATATATATATATATATATATATATATATATATATATATGTGTGTGTGTGTTTGTGTATATATATGTGTGTATATATATATGTATATATATATGTATATATATAAGATTGTTGAATTATTATTATTTTTTTAAAACTTTTTTTAGCGATTCATTTCTTTTTTATTTCGCTCCTTGAGCGTTAAGAAATGAGTTATTTGCCCTTTGTTTACATTTTCCTTCGCCCAAATTTTTAGGACGTCTTTTACGTTTTTATTATATTTACTTACTTTTATGCACGTAGTAATTATTAATTAATAAAATAATTAATAATTAATATATATATATATGTGTGTGTGTGTGTGTATGCTGTTTCAGCAAAACGCTAGAGAGTGCGCATTCGATATGCGAGCGCAATGTAAAAATATTAAGATAATTTTCTGTAAGATGGAGGATAATTATGAGTGGCGTTTCTAATACTACTCTAATTAATCGAGCCGGTACACACCAAACCCTAATACTAGACCTAACCATCCCCGACCCGCAATCCTAGAAAAAGTGGTGGCTCAGAGTAGCAACGAGGAAGAGATGGTCCAAGTGGACTTCTGAAAGTTCCCTGTAGTCTAATGGCAGAATTAAATCTTGAAGAGCATCGTGACAATGATGGTTCCATCTGTGACCAACTTGGAAACGTTTGGCATTTCTGCTTGTCGCACGAGTGTTTATTATATGGGGAGTGAGGTTGTTGGGAGTCAAGTTACCCATTCGCTTTGGAATCGTCGGGGATGGTGTGTTTTTAGATGCATCCTCCCATATTTGTGAGAGGCATTGTCTGTCAATCTGTTAGTTGGTTGGTTACGTTTTCTGTCAGGCTTTTCGTGAAATCATCACGAATTGTACAGCTTCGATAGATGATTCATATTTTACATGCACCCGATTAGCTTTAAAAAGGGGTCTGTCTGTCGGTCGACTAAGCACGCCTAACTTTTGAATAGCATTATGCTTATGGTCTGTGATGTGTTCGTTTGAAATCGAACTTTAACATGTCTTTAACGCTCAGATTCATTGTTAAAACACTTTGGTCTGTCATACTTTAAAATTATATTTCCCTTACTCTATCATATTTAAATTGTGATAGTACATTTGCTTGTTTGAAAAGCTTAAATAAAAAATGAATTTTCCCTAGTCTGTCAGGCTTCAGTTTTAAATACGGTTTACGTTATTGCCTTTTAAATAACGAGTTAGTTGGTATATTTGAATAAATACTACTTTCGTTACTCTGTCAATCATCGGTTTTGAATAATCATTTATTTCGATTATCATACACATTTTCAAAATGTTTCTTACGTTGGTCTGTCATGCATCAGTTTTGAATAACTATTCATTTCGGCTGTCATACATATGTTCGAAATGTCATTTCGCCGGTCTGTCAGGTTTCAGATTAAAATAACCTTTCACTTTGGCTATCACACTTATTTTCGAAATGTCATTTTCGTTGTTCTGTCACGCTTTCTTTTAAAAAAAATAGTCAAATAATAACCGCGCAAAATACGTGGACGCATCTGACGTATTTTCGTTCTTATTCAATTACCACTACAACCTTATGCCGTTTACGTCTTTCCATCGTCCTTTCACATTTTGTTTGCAAGAGAGCACTTAGATGGACCGCTTTCCATCGGTACAGCGTGGGTGTGGTCCTTTCACCAGCTGAGGCACAAGCTCGTCAGGGCATTGTGTTTTCAGTGTTTGCAATAAGCCAAGGTTGAGGAGCTTTCATCTGGCAACGGCGGATGCGGGGAAGTGAAGATGGGTTTGTCGGGCAGGTAAAAGCTTGGGTTGATGCATGGAGGAGTGGCGAAGTTTATCGAGTGACATAAATTGGTACTTTACATCTATATATCCTTTTCCGTTTCGATTTCGTTTTGTTAGAATTTTAGTCTTAATGAGCAAGTTATTGAAGTGTTCTTGAGAATTGGAAATCTCTGATCGCAGTTGTGTGAATGCGTATTTGTTTGTTCTGTCAGCGACTTTTATTTTCATGAGGGCCGAATAAGCAGGAAACGATAAAGAGAAGTGAAGAAAAACTAGGGTAAGAGAGAGATATATTAGTAAAGAGAGAGGGTATTATGAGAAGAATGAAAAGGCAAAAGTTGTAAGAAAAAAGGGTGGGGGTGAAGAAGGGAGACAGAAAAAGAAAGAAAGAAAAAGGGGAATAATACGTTTTCTGAAAATGAAAAAAATATATATAGAAGAGAGGAAAGGGGGATAGAAAAAGTGTCTATGTAAAAAAGTGCGAATAGAATAAAATATCAATGGAAAGAGAGCGAAAAGCACCGGAAAACCATGAAAACGACACAAGACAAAGAAAAGCATCTGATTTGAGCAAAAGATATAGAAAGGTAATGATTAAACTAATATTTTACAAAACTAGAAAGTTAAACTTTAAGTACGCGTGTTTATTTTCCGGCTATCGATTAGTTTTAGAATAATTTAATACTGGGTTACACTTGGTAAATGATTCAAAGTATACGATTAATTGAATGCAAGTTGTAATTTTATCTAACGAAATTGTGTCCGAATAACGTTTCTACATGGGTATTACTAAAACTACCAAAAATTAGCTTGGAATTCTGACTACTTTCTTACAAATTTCACGACGATATAAATAACGAAATTACACATCTAAATAATATCATATATATATATATATATATATATATATATATATATATATATATGTTTGTATTAAAGATATGATATAACTAAAGAACTTTTTAAATTTACTAAAATTATTTGAAGTTACAGTTTATCATTTCAATAATTTGATTTCCTGTCTTATGAAAAAAAATCATTACTTCGAATTTAAAGAATATTAAAATGCTTAGTTTGATATCTAAAACATATTAGAAATATATATTCTGGGATTTGAATTATATATATATATATATATATATATATATATATATATATATATATATATATATATATATATATATATATATATATATACATTAGTCCTCGCGCGAAAGAGCAGGACACAAAATATTTAAATAATAATACTACTTATAATAGAATAATAAAAACAAAAACTTTCGCTGGCGAGGACTACTATTGACCGTAACCAGTTATACAGTTCTTTTGAAATTTTCATCTCTATTTTTCTCGTTATGTACTTAATATTTGTTAATGAAACTTACATGAAATATGTTCCTTATTATATTTTAAAGATTTTCTATTCTAAAAGAAGTTTAAAAAAATTAATCTAAAAAGTTATTTTAAAGTTGTTGTGAGGAGAAATACAAACAAAACAGAGATAATATTCAGACCTGTAATAATACAAAGAGAGGGTTGCAAAAATGTGTTGTGCTGTGGGGAGAAATACAAACTGAAATAGAAGAAGGAGAGTTTTAAAATATAATCTTAAAAAGATAAGATACAAGTTAGAAAAGCATTTCGTTCAAGTCATGAAAATTGTTAAACAAAATGTTTTTACTATAGGTTTTAAAAATAAAGGTACAAGATTCAATTTGAAATGTATTTATCTTCAAAATGCACTTTTATAAATTTTACAAAGTAAGGTATAAAAATTTAATTTAAATTGAATAAAAAAATTACTTTGGATTTATTTTATGCAATGTACATTTTATTGCAATTTAAAAACATTATCTTTCATATAGCAATTAATGATATAAATACCAAATTTTCAATGATTTTTTTAAAAAGTGCAACAAAATGTACATTACATAAAATAAATCCAGAGTAATTTTTTGATTCAATTTAAATTACATTTTTATACCTTACTTTATAAAATTTATAAAAGTGCATTTTGAAGATAAATTAATTTCAAATTAATGACCGTTCAGAAAAATTTAAATTCATCAATATTGAAATGATGGTCATAGCAAGAAAACCAACAGCGAAGACAAGCAACATCATCTATGCCGATAAATGATTTCGAATTTGAAAAGTGACTTAAGTAACAGTTCAGCAAGAAAATGTGACGTAAAATTAATTTTGCAAAATTGCAATGTAATTTTGTGTGAACTTCTTTACACCTTACTATAATGACTACATTATATTATGCATAGTTTCTTGATTTCTAAAATATATTACCATCAGTATTGATGGAAGAGTCAATACTATTAATTCTTTAATGAAATGAATAACTTTTCTTTTAAATTTGTGTATTTTAAATCAATACAAAAAAAAACAAAAAAAAAAAAACAACCAAGGCGGTCGTAAGATTTGCTCCCAAAAGACCGTTGATAATCCGTTAATTTTCAAAATTCAAGAAAAGTCTCGCAAATATGTATTTTTCATGGACTTAGCATCAAGGATTTAAAACATTACACACATAAAACACAAAATCAATCAATCGTAAAAAAATAAAATAAATAGCCTGTGGTTTCATGAGTAAAATGTACTGCCTTATAGCCTAAAAATATTCATCAAAAAAACAAAACACGAGCATCATATTAATTTTGATTATTTATATATAATGAAAGAAGAGAGAACATTCTAAAGATTTGTCCATTAAACAATGAAACATCTTTTTGCAAACGATATTAGTTCTCTCGGCACCCAAATCAACATTAGATTAAGTGAAAGGAATTTGTCCTGTTGGTTAATACATGGTCTGTTTGGCTCTTGGCATTTCTAAAAGGTCCACACTCCCAGGCTTTGTTTTCTTATCCTTTAAAAACGAGGTACTCTAATGCTAATCGTCTAGAACGCATCTATTGGGGAATGTTGACGAAACTGGTGAGGCATTTTCGCAGACTAGAGTGCCCCACTTTTAGGCTGCTGACTTTTCAAATTCCATAGTCCGGCTCTTGTATCACACTATCCCGTCGTATAGGGAATATAAGTAACACTGGGCAATAATTCTATACATTTTGAATATTGTCTAGATTCCTGCAACTGATTTAGTGTATTTTTAACTTCTTATTAGAAAATGGCTTTCGTTTCTTTGCAGTTTTTTTTTGTTGATTTGCTTTGGAAAAAAAGCAGATCTTGTGACAAAATCAATTACATTTTTGCGGCATCATTTGCTGATTTTTCTAAACACATTTCTAAGAGAAAAAATGTTTTACCAACAGCAATATTGATTAGCTAATAAAAGCATCGATAACTGTCAGCTGAACAGTGAACATTGATTAAACTAAGTATTGCATGTTACTTTACCATTGCTCAAACGTGAGGGCTTGAACTTCGTTTATTGAACTCCTGGAATTCTCAGTTGCAAGGAGGTTTTTCTTCAAATTCATACAGTAGTAAGCCATAATAACTGCGTCCCAGCGACACTGATATCTGGCCTTAATCTATTGCAGGTCTTGAGGGAATCCCTCCTTCTTCTCGCCACTCATTAAACTCAAATCGTGATGAAAATGATCCATAAAAGTAAATAGGAAGCGTATCTTGACGTTAATGTTGAGATCCAGGTTTCAGAAAGCAAAGCGCATGTTGGTGACAAGTTTTGCATTGTTTCTGGACTTATTGTTGCTAAGAAAGTTCTTCACTAACAGAACGGTCCTGGATATGACCTTAAACTATATGCGATAGTGAGGCCTCAGCTTGCGGGCTCTGGGGAGTGTGGAGCCACCCTTTAATTTCCATTGTTCCCAGGTCCACTCTGACCCGGAGTGGTAGTGCCTGTTAGGGTCCCAACTATGAGTTAAATAGAAACTGACTTGCAAAAAACAAATATATTCTATTAAAAAAAAATTCTTCAAAATCACCGGATTCGGCATTAAATAACCTGAAAAGGGTTGATAAAACAAAATCAACAAACAACCAACTACCAGAACAGATACCTTCGATGCTTCCAATTCTACTTCGTTCATCGAGTTTTCGAATTCTGGATCTCTGATGAGCTGCCTCATCTGAGGACCGTCAAAGATGCAAGCTTTTAACTTCTAAATGATTAATCCTAGAAAAATCGTCAGAAGTAAGTGAAGCAATCACTATTCTTGTCCATAGCTTTCGTAAACTGCTTGATTAAGCCGAGCTTGATGTGCGACGATGGAAAGAGGGTCGTTGATAGCGTTCCTTTATTTGCAAGGCACTAAATACTCCCGCACAGACCAGTCCTTCGTGTATGTTGAGCACCAATTTTTAAATGATTTCGATGTTTTATGACTTCGGAATACTTCTCGTCGTTAAAGTAATCATTTCCAATCAAAACAATTATTGACATTTTTCCCCCATCAACTTATAAAATGCACCACATGTGCGTACATGTGCACATAAACGTACAATACAACATGTAGCATAAAACAATATTCTGACTGAATTGAGCAAAAACTAATGTGATTTTTAGATGCAGTGCGTCAGATTCGTCCTAAATCAGCTGAAAAAAAATGCAAGCAACAAATTTGTTGCGGATAAATGCACCGAAAAGCAAGAAACACTTAAAACATGAGACACGGATAAAATGAGACACGGGTAAAATGAGACATGGGTAAAATGAGACATGGGTAAAACCCCTTAAAATTGTGCTCCCTGAGTACTATTTATTCATCTCCTCACGAGGAAAACGCTAGACACAATGTCGCTTTTAACTATGGAGTAAATTCAGCTCTCAAAATGGGAGAACTCTGGGCGGAGGCCAAAAAAAAATTTTTTTTAGTGTAGATCAGTTTTCTTACCTTTTTCGGCAAACGCCTCCAAGAACACTCAGCCACCTACTACCGCTCTTCGCTACATGCAGTCTTACATAATAATGTTAGTGGTAGTGGTCATAATTAAAGTTAAAATCAATAATTGAATATTCATAAAGTTTTGTCAACACGGTCGATCACATGGAAACACTAGCAACTATAAATCAATTGGGCCAATGAATATATCATACCATTGATAGTTCGATCACTAATCGATCTTCAAATTCTTTTTGATGATCAGCTACAAATTTTGGAATATTTGGTTCCAAAATTGATAGAAAAAGCCTCACTATATCCATTCGGTTTTTATTCCCAGGATTCATTCGAAAAATAAGAAAGACTTGTTGAAAATGTGAATCAGAAATCAATCAGATTCAGGAACACCTAAAAAGCTTTGTCAATATTACAGAGTTTGATTCTTGAATTAATTTTTCCAATTAACAATAAGTCTGGTATAATCAAATTCCACATGAACTGTAAATCCCAAATAAAATGGGGTTAGAAACACCTAGTAATGTTACTAGAAACTGTCAGTCTTTCACCATCCTTTAAAGAACTTCAGGGACCCTCTATACAATAAATTTGAGCATCACCCGCATGAAATCTCGTGAAGCATCCCCCCTTCCCCGGTGCGTGGTACGAACCCCACTTGGAAACCCTGGGTTAAAAGCACATAACATTAAACATCCAAGTAGTGAAAATATGGAGATTCAGTTCAAGAAGATATACTACACTTTGCTTCGTTCAGCGGTTGATATAGGGATTTCCACTTAATGCTGACAGATTGTCTGGCGATTTTGTGAATGCTCGGATCTTGAATGCTAATTTTCATTTTTCTTTTTAATTTACATGATTGGCATTATATGATATTCTTATTAACTCATTTGCGTCCGTATCAAGTTGAGCCCTGTAAATGTTGAATGCGTTGGAAGTAGTCAAACATGACAAACGAATTCGCTACACGATTTCCTTTGTGTGCAAACGCAATTAATTCTCTGACACCAATCATATCATATTTGACACACGCGTTATTGAAACCTTCAAAATATCAAAGATTAATTCGTTTCCCCCTCCCCAATCGAAAAGAAACACGAAGATAAATGCTGTCTAATTCACAGCGAATGGAAGAAGGTTTATCTATTCATATTTCCGTAGCTTGTCGTTATTTTCACAATGATTCCATAGTGAACATTCATTCAATCAGTAAAAAGTGAAATTCAGATTTGCTTGAACAACGACAAAAACCACTGGCGCTTGATTACTGCCATGTAAAACAAATATCTTATAAACGCCTATATTATAAATAAGCATTTGTGGATTGATTTCTATATGCTCTAAAACTACTCGACATAATTCATCAGCAGGGCATATCTAATGTAATCCAGATATGTGGTAAAAAACGGCTGGTTCAATATTACTACTTCTAAACATAATATTGTTAATAATACTAAACAAAAACTGTTTAGGGCATCAAAACTAATAGTTATAATTGTAATGACTTTCATTTAAATAATCCTGAGAGACCAAGTGTGTAAATGCGATCATAATGATCAATACTGCAAATATATATGCTGATTGCTGTTCAAGCGTTATTGATTCATGTGCATTCTTAATTGTATTATTTTCGCTATATAATGTTTATTATTATTATTATTATTATTATTAATATTATTATTATCATCATTATTATCATCATTATTATCATTATTATTATTATTATTATTACTATTTACTCTCTATGAATTCTCACACAAGTCATCGTCAGAGATAGCTCAATGACAACATCCGATAGTGTTCCGTTCAATCTGAATGATAACGTCTCCCCATATTTCCAGTACTTTCACTTTCATCCTTTAACGATATAATAATAATAATAATAATAATAATAATAATAATAATAATAATAATAATAATAATAATAATAATAATAATAATAAATTGATAGTCCTGAGCTGTCAT
Source organism: Euprymna scolopes (assembly GCF_053919585.1). Taxonomy (NCBI): domain Eukaryota; kingdom Metazoa; phylum Mollusca; class Cephalopoda; order Sepiida; family Sepiolidae; genus Euprymna; species Euprymna scolopes. The sequence goes on along the minus strand of NC_136499.1, from coordinate 9,816,649 downwards.
CCAAGCTTAAAACTCTGTCCCATCGATGAAATGTTGTATCTCTCTGTTCTACAAGTATTTTAATGGTGGATGCTCCGACAAACTACAAGCACTTGTACCCCCTTGACGTAAATACTCCCGACAAACCCGACAATCAACAAAATCCCACCCCTACACAGTAGACCTCCCTAGATGTAAAAAGGCCTTCTACTCTAATAGATTCTTCCCCAGAATTGCTAAACTCAGGAATTCTCTTCCAGGTTACTGTTTTCGCAACTGTACTGACATGCAGAAGTTCAAGCGTAATGTTAATAGACATCTTGCTGCTCGACTCCCTACATAGGTCCTTGTAACTTATGTCCCCGATTCCCTACATAGGTCCCTGTAACTTATGTCTACATCAAAGTGCAACTATGCCTTGTCTGGGGTGAAAATGTATCTAGACAAGCAACTACCTCAAGTCAGGTTTTAAGCTTGACCGCCTAGACGACAGTCGGCGTTTCTAACCATTACGCTATTCGGCTGCTGCTATGACGCCTAAGCTCCATTTGTTTATAAAAAAAAAAACATCGCTTAATACGCTAGTGACAGTTTGTTTATCACTTTCCAATATGCTCAACCCAAGATACGGAGCATTTATAGTCATTCACATATATTACAGTTTAACTGTATCACAGCTCATCAGCGCGGCTAGACAAACAACTTCTCAGAAATAAAGGGACCCTTTCCTGGGACTAACACTTTTTCTGTACATAAGATATTCTAATATTTCATTAATAGTCTCTGTATCTTTAAAAGACGTTGACTTCGTCAGGTGGTTAATCCATTAATTTTCCTTGCCTCAATAGGCCAATAACTATTATGATATATCTTAATTGTAGTTTCTTAGTCTCGTAGTTTTAGTGAATCCCTGGAATGTTTTCCTCTAGTCTAGTGGGGTATCGAACTAAGTGAGTTAATTGAGGTAACATCACTCGGTAGAGGTGCATATTGTTTTCGTAATACATAGTTTAGAGCTGAGTCACGTGTATATCCTTTGGATTCTAATGGTAGGAGTTAGGATTACTCTGTAAAGTGAAGCATTGTCATGTAAATTTTCTAGACAAACTTTCGTACATGCAGACCAAAGACACTCGACGATGATGTCTAATAGGAAATCTAAACTTTCAAGTAAGTAATGTAAACTTTAACCGTGTGTGTGTGTGTGTGTGCGTGTGTGTTTGTGTGTGTGTGTGTGTATAAATCAACGTCGCAACATTGGTACTAAGGTGTATCAATACGTATAGAAATAGCACAGTATCTTTCAAATAGTGGTTGATAATAATAACTAATACATGTATCATATTTTGTTTTGTATCTGTTTATTTATCTATCTATGCTCTGTTCGTATATAAGCCTCAGAATCCACTGATCTCCTGATTATCGTCCGTTCTTTATTTCCGCCCACACCCAAACCATGTAAAACGTTAATAAATAACAGAATAAAAAAGGAAGTCTCTTTCTAATAAGATCGTAATGTTCATCGCATTCGTTCATGGCTCGATTGCTATTGTCAGAACAATTGAATCGAACTACGCTAAACTAATCGGATGAATAATAATAAATAAGGAAGGGTAATACGTAAGGTAACCATAACAGGATTATGCGGCGGGGTATAGAGGTGGGTAAAGGAGGGAGGAAAGGAGAAGGAGAGGCTGAGTGGAAATAAAGAGATACAGATCGCGGAGTGAATGATGGCGAAGAGACCTGTAAAGAAAGAAAGTGCTTAGAAGAACGAAGTCGAAAGAGAAAAGAATGAAGAGAAACGTTGATAAAGGAAAGATTGGGGAATAATAGAGAGAAGGTCGGAGTAAACGAAGAATAAGAGAAAATAGAGGGAAGCGATGCAAAGAGTCACACGAAGTAAAATAAAAGAAAGAATGCCACATATATATGATAATATATATATATATATATATATATATATATATATATATATATATATATATATATATATATATATATATATATATATACAAGTAAGTTAATAAAACACGTTAAAAGAGTTAAAAACATATTTAATTTTAAAAAGGGAACACAAAATAAGTGGATAGTCCTTAATCTGCGGAGTTTCGAAGAAATACTTCTTTCTCATCAGGGGGTAGGAATAGGCAAAATGCGGGATCGGATTTTGCTTGCAAAAGTATTTAATGAAACTGCAGGTATGTCATAGATCTTACTTGGTAAAAATAGTGAAGCAGAGGGAATGGGGCGGGGGATGAAAAAAGGTAATTTCACGTGAATGGATGGTCAGGTGAAGGGTCAAATATCCCATAACGGTAAAATAAAAAATTGATTTAAATTTCCATTTCCACAAGTAAAATCCAAAGGAATCGCGTTAAAGGAAGATGGTTCTTATTATAAGCTCTATTTCCTATTTTGTTTTATCGAGCTTTTACTGCTGGTTGAGATTACTTTATAAATATTACCTCGTTAATATTTATATTATACCTTAGATTTTCCATCTTGGATTATCTTGGCAAACTTAATTGTAATTCTTATTTCATTATATATATATATATATATATATATATATATATATATATATAGTCTTTGAAGTTTTTAACATTTGAAACCACACAAAAAATTATTTTTTATCATTCAGCAAAAAAAAAAAAAAAAAAAAAAAACATCTAGTCAGTAAGTCATTTAATCACCTGCAATCACTGCATCAACTCTCAAATTTACTATAATACCAATTTTTATATTTTTTAAGGGATCATCAGTTGTTTACCATGAAACACTGTTTCGGGGATTTAAAAACAAAACAGTGTATTACATCATGGCTCCCCAGCAGTGTTGATCAAACACCACCACCCTTAATCTTAGGAAGAAGACAAGTTACAAAAATTTTTTTTCTCCCCAATTTCCTATTCTTAATTGTAATTACTAACCTTTTCATAGTATAAAAATGAATTTCTTACCTGTGCGATTCATCAATTTCCACATTTAAAATGGATACATTTTTTAATTTTTTAATTTATCATTCTTGTATTTATAAGATTTGGATTAATCCATTTAACTACTTATCACCCCCACTATAGTTAGTAGTTTGTATATTTACATTCTTATTTATTTAAAATTAGATATATAAAGGTTAAAAATATTTTATTTTTACATATATACATTTTTTTTTTTTTATTAACTATATAAATTTATTATATGTAATTATAAATACATTTATACATTGCTAATATAGTTTTGGATTTCCTTTATCAATATAATCTGGTTTATCTTAAACGATTCAAAAGCATATATATATATATAAGCCTTACGAATTCTCACGAGAATAAAACGAGGAATATTCTCTGTATCTTAATTGCCATAAATATTTCCATAACTTACTATATATATATATATATATATATATATATATATATATATATATAAACACACACACATATATGTGATGAGTAAATAAACAGATTAAGTAATCTTGTGGTTTATAAACTTATAAAATATTGTAGAGATTAAATGTTTTCATATAAGACAACCTCGGCTAAATAAAATAGCGAATTATACAAGATAGAGCAAAGTAAAAATTGTAGGATTAAATTCTATGAAGTAAAAATATAGAATTTTTAAACAAAAAAAAAAAAAAAATTTTTTGAAAGAAGAAACACAAGAAATGTAAAATTCTTTCTTTAATGCAAATATTTTCAATGCATGGCTCATATCATCAGAGGAAACGTATTTAGCAAAATAATCATCATAAATCTTGCTATTCAGTAAATATATTTAAAATCCGAGTTAATATTTTTTAAAGAAATTTCGATGAGGTCATCAGTTTAAGGTGATCCAAAACGAGAATTTGATTAATCATGAAATCACCTTTTTTTTACATAGGCATCACCACTTATCAAGGCCAAGATGCAACTCGAGGATAAGGGGTTAAAGAGTGTACAGTAAAAATTGGACAACATAGTAATCTTTAGTAAAGGAAATTCGGTAAATGTTTTAACAAGTGGAACGGCAGATCAAGAACTTGTTTATGTTAGACTTGAAGACAACCATATTGTAGTCAGCTGGAAAGCAGGAAAACGGAAGACAATTCCACAGGCGTGCAGTTCTCAGAAAGAAGCTTTGTACATTGAATCTACGTTTAGATTTAGGAACAGATAACGAGTGGGGGGGAATTATTGATAGTGCTTTCAGCTAGACGTGTGTTTCTTGTGAAAGTTTGGCGAGGGGGGACCATAGACTGAAGCTCAGTCGAACACTTTCCATGAAAATAACGATACAGCAGAGACAAACTCGCAACATTTCTTCTGTGAGATAGAGGTTGCCGGGAAGAGAAAAGGGCAAATCCTACGAGGCTCCGAAGTCTATTTTGAACTCTATCAAGGCAGGACAAGTCCTTTCTAGTATCTCCTGCTCAGATGTGGCAACAGTATTCCATCCTTGGACCTACCTGGCTCTTATGTAGATAGAGAATTGCATCAGCAATGAGATATCTACTGGATCGATAGAAGGGTCAAACCATTTTTCCATCGGCCTTGGCAACAGATTTGATGTGCGTGTTCCATTTAAGATCAGGAGTAAAGGTCAAGCCCAGAAACTTGTCAAAACATGAGGTCTCCTCAAGACGAGAATTTAATTGATGTCTGTATCTATGTTCCTTAAAAATATTAATTATACTTTTAAGAACATGTATATATATATATATATATATATATATATATATATATATATATATATATATATATATATATATATATATATTGTGAGAGAGAGATGCTGGTAATAATAAGGTTCAGACGTTAAATAAAGAGATAAGAAGAATTTAGAATTGAGAATTTAAGTTAAAATCTAGAGATAGAATTGCACAATTAATAAGAGAGTATGATATTTTATATATATAGGTTTGCTAGGGTGAAATAGTAAAAAGGAATAAAGTAAGAATAGAAACAGTGATAAGTGTATAGAAAAAAGAAAAGAAAAGAAAAGTGAAAGATATAGAAAGGACGAAAGAGAAAGAGAGTAACGAAAGGGAGAAACAACAGATAAAATATAGAGAAATAAATAGAGAAAGAGGGAGTGCGTGTGTGTGAGAGAGAGCATAAGAAAGAGTGATGGAGGTGCATATAAGAAAGAAGACAGTAACAATAAATAATGCAGAACGATGATAAGAAAAAGCGGGCACGCGTAACGGAGATAGAAGAGGACACCACTAGAGACAAACAGAAAGAGAGAGAGAGAGAGAGGAAGGGAGAAAGAGAGAGAGAGAGAGAGGGGGGGTATCGTCAATATAGAGATGACGTGAGACTATAGAAGTTTATAGGAGAGAGAGAGAAACAGAGAGAGAGAGAGAGAGAAACAGAGAGAGAGAGAGAGACAGACAGACAGATTATCAGATGAAGAGAGAGAGAGAGAGAGAGTACCAGAGGAAAAGATAGAAAGAGAAAGAGAAAGAAAGAGAGAGAGAGAGAGAGAGAGAGAGAGCTGAAGATTAAATAATATTATCAACGTAATTCGATTCTTTCTATCGTCAGAGCCATTCCGATTTTATAGGCTCCTATAACAATATTAGATGGAAAACATTTTACAAGATACGATTGAATAGAAGACGTTATTAAATATCGACTGATGCTGTTATGGGCAGAGTTTCGGTGTAAACAAATACGCGTGTAACTAATTGGCGATATCACCATGGATCTATATCAATCTATTTTGCCCGCTCTTTCTCTTTCTGTGTAGAGATATAATTAAGTATATCAATAATAATATACCTATCTATCTATTTTTCGATCGATCTATTACTCTCTCTCTCTCTCTCTCTCTCTCTCTCTCTCTATATATATATATATATATATATATATATATATATATATATATATACTGTAATATGTTTATATACAGAGAGACAACTTACATCTACAATATATATATATATATATATATATATATATATATATATATATATATATATAGAGAGAGAGAGAGAGAGAGAGAGAGAGAGAGTAATAGATCGATCGAAAAATAGATAGATATATTATTATTGATATACTTAATTATAATATATATATATAGCGAGAGAGAGAGAGAGAGAGAGGGGGAGAGAGAGAGGCAATGATCCGTGTGTACAAGACGTGTGTGCTAACAGAACTGTTGTACTCATCGAAGACATGGGCATTGCATCAAAGGCACATTAAATGGCTTCAATAATTTCACCCCAAATGCCTGAGACGTATCTTAAACATCAAGTGATAAGCACAAGTACCCGATACTGATGTCCTTTGTGAGAGCATGTTGCTGAGATCCTTGAAGTCAGATCTCATATGCGTTTGGTGGGCCTCCTGGTCCGAATGAAAGATTGTAGACTGTCAAATCAATTTTAATAGGACGCTTGAAAATGCCCCTCAATAATTCCTGTTAAGGTAAACTTTGCATCTATTAGTCCGAACCAAACTATCTGTTTTATGTGCAACAAAGTTTGTATGTCTACCGCTGGTTTGAGAAGACACGTGATTGTTAATAGAAATACCATTCAACCTCCAGAGGAAGTCAACTCAATGGAAAATGTCATTTGTATATATATATATATATATATATATATATATATATATATATATATGTATAAAATATATCAGTCGTGTCATCAGTATAGATGTTAACGAATAATTTAATATATATATATATATATATATATATATGTATAAAATATATATGAAATACGTTTATAAGCCAAATTACAATGCAATAGTAATAAAAATAAACAGATATTTATTTCATTAAGATTAATATTTCAGCTATAAACGTTATCTTTGGAATTTAATAGGTGTTGTCCTTGCCATGATGGTAAATAGAAGAAAAAGTTATAAAAAGACTGTGTATTGTTTAACTACGGTTTCTAATGCCGGAAGATTAAGCTTCGCACGCGTGATATAAAAGTCGAGCTGTGATACAAGCGTTATTTAAAATTGAAAATTTTGAAAATATAAGTATAAAATTGGATATTGTACTTTGCAAGAAACATTGCGTAATTGAATCCACAAATAACATTACTTTGCGTGATATAGGTCAACCTATCCTTCGTGACGAGGGGGGGGGGGTTGCAGAAGTTGCGCCAAAAACCAAACACAGTACAACAGACAGGAAATAATTTGATACAGACTTAAGAATCCGTCTGCCCCCAAACTGACCAGCATCTTTAATCCAAGGTAGTTTTAAATAAATAGGACACTTGGAAAGACGCAGAGCTATAGGAGAATTATATTTTTCTACTTGATTTTTAATAGTATAATACCTTTAATTTCTCCAGGAGACCATTACGAATGAAAATGTCTTTGACAGTGTTAAATTTGTATTAAAGTTTTTTCGAAAAACAAATTCTAAGGGCTCCATACACTAATATATGAATAAACTCAATTTTCCTGGAAGTAGGCACAGATGAGCGCCAATCAATATAAAGACCGGTAATGGTCGGTTTGCGATAAACTGTTATAAAAAAAAAAACACTTACTACGTTCAATCAAAACATCCAGTAAAGGCAAACAATCCCCATTCTCTGTATTTACAGTAAATGATAACGTTGTGTGGAGAGAATTGAGATTATCGAAAAGGATGTTTGCTTCACTCCCAGAAGCAAAGGCTACACAATGTCATCGACGTATCTAAAATAATTTGAGGGCTTTAAATATATTACTAAACAGTATCGGCTCATAAACAAAACCGACAAAAATATCCGCTAATGCAGGATCCACGGGGCTTTCCCTATGAACCTCGTCAATCTGATTGTACATAACGTTATCAAAGCTGATTTAGTATAGATAAACATGAGATCAACAAATATATTCCCGGGGAAAGGTCGGGGAGTTGGATTGTCATTGTAAATTGAGTCGGCACAAATCTGCATTCCACCCAGTCACGAAGGATAGTTTGTCGTACATCACGCTAAATAATGGCATTTATGAATTCAATTGCCAGTGCGCTGCTGACTATGTGGATCGAACCTCATTTAATTTGCAGACACGCATTAACAAACATATTCCAACAAAAATGAGACTGGGTAGGCCACGCTAATCTTGGAATCTATCATTGCCCGACATTTAATCGAACAAATCCAGCTTGTGCCATTGTGTATAAAATGGACTGTTGTAGAATCTTACACCGGGCGGATACTTACAATTATTTAAAGTTTACATTCAATCTCGATTATTTCACGCGTGCCCTCTCTCCCTGTCAGCAGAAGGAATTTTTTTAATCATTGAACGTGCTCGGAGATATTAATCGTTCCCATACAACCTCCATCTTTTTTGTACATACATTTATCTATCTATATATCTATAAAAGTGAAAATGTGTGTGTGTGTGTGTCTGTCTGTGTACATTTCCACACACAATAACTCTGTCAATTTTCAGTCTAAAGGCTCGAAATTTGATATACAGGTTACTGAAATTTGGAAACATCTTTGTACTCGGTTTTCGGCCAGACATTTGGCTATTAATGAGTCAAAGTCCAACGATTTGACCATTGAGAACTCTACCAAACTCCTCCGCCAATTTTGGGTCTTAAGACTTGAAGTTTTAGATATATGTTCTTTGGACATGGATCTAACTTAATAACTTGATTGGAACCCAAAACAATAAATGTTAAAAGGTCAAATTAAAAAAAAATGACCTCTGCGGTCTCTACAAAATTACTCAGACAATTTCTGGTCTAAACATTTGACATTTTACATAAAGGGTATTCAGAGATAGGGCAAGCATTTTAATCGGTTTGGGTCGAAAATTTGAGCAACTAATATGTAAATGTATGTATGTGTGTTTTCATGTCTGTATAAAACTTTCGACAGTGGCGACGGATTTTCACAAGATCAGTATCATTTTGAAGCTCGACCCTTCAGACGACAAATACTGAAAAATTCGCTGAAAAAAATAATTTCTTCGCCCTCGACTGGGCAATTTTCTTCAGAGAGGGGTCGCTATTTTCACCGATATTTTCGAAAGTCATCCCTATTTTCGATTGTCTAGCCTTAACTTAAACCTACGTCACTTCCGGTTTAGCAATGTTCGGGACAGCAAAGACGTCACGTTTTTTTCCCGTTCGTTTTCTCTTCGCGATACAGGTTCGAGCCTGCCTTCCTACCACCGCTTTTTTTTTTGCTCAACCCACACTTCCAAACACCCGGCCAACGCCGGGTTGGAATGCTAGTTCAATATATATATATATATATATATATATATATATATATATATATATATATATATATATATATATATATATAATATTTCACACGAATTTCCATTCGTTATTTGTTACTCATATATCCCGAATATTTGTTCTTTCGTGACAATTTAATTCATTTTTTTTTCTATTATTGTGTAATACCAACGTTTAACTTCTGATGAGTTTATTGGCGAATCCCTAGGGTTTTCTGTGTATTGTTTTTAAAGAGTTGTAGAAGTTTTGTAACATTAAAACGTTATCTATCTATCTATCTATCTATCTATCTATCTATCTCTCTCTCTCTCTCTCTTTATATATATATATATATATATTAGTATATTTAGGCAGCATTTTTTCATTCAAGCATTTATTATTTAATGAAACGGAGACATTTTGTTTTATGATTCTTTTTTTAATCTTTCGATTTTCCGTATAATCTTTTTTGTATCAAAATAAAAAAAAAATATTAATAAAAGTTCCATAATTGTTTCTGCCACGGGCGCTTTCGATTTGGCCACGAATCATCTTCAGAGGTTGAAGTAAAAGGGCGAAGGAGCGAAAATACATTTAAAAAAATACTTGCAAAGATGAGATATAGGTAAAATATTTTCGCTTGTTTCATTTTCCTTATAAAGGAAAATGGTTTCCATAATGTTTTATTGTTAAAGTGTTTTTTGTTCAATAAGTCTGAAGAAAGGCTGTTATTGTGAAAATTTTCAAACGACATATATTTGAATTTATCCGCATAGTCTTGAAACAATTGTAATTAACGATGAAATACAGTATTTGTTGCTATCAACCCATTCTTTGAAGTCATGGTTTTTGTTAAAACAATATATGAATGTTCAATTATAAAATATGATAATTTTGTTGCTTACAGTTTAAGTCATCTCTTTTTGGCTTAAAATTTATTTGTATATGAACGATTACTGAATTATATATGCCCAGTAAAATTCGGAATACTACAAATAAGACTATATATATATATATATATATATATATATATATATATATATATATATATAATTTTAGTCATTCAATGATTTTAAACATTTATGACGTGAATTATTTGAATTTCAAATCAAAAGATTTTTATTATTCTATGTAAGACAAAGAATACATTTGAAATATTATAACTCTTATCCTATAGGATTTCGATGTCTACCATCTCTTCAGAGGAGAACATATTAGCAAATAGTTATAATGGTTTACATCTTATTTGCTAAAATCACTGACACATGGAAAATCACAATTAAAAGTAATTTAAATATTTAAATGCCATAGAGTAAGGGAAGTTAATGAAAAGGATATAAAAATTCACATCCAAATTGCATGGTAAAATCCAAAGTGAATGTATTTGATAGCAGTGTTATAAAATGATCCAAACTGTATTTTGAGTAATCCACATCACAATGTAATGGTCCGATGTAGGCATTTCCTTGGAGCAAGTCCCTTTGTTTATATAATGGTGCCGGTAATATATATATATATATATATATATATATATATATATATATATATAGAGAGAGAGAGAGAGAGAGGGAGATATATATATATATATATATATAGATCTGGTGGATCTGTTTATTAATAAACATATAAGTTAATATATTTAATATTTTTTTATAATTATAGAATATATGTTTATTTGCCCAATATTGTATATCGAGCAATTCTTTTTTAGGTGAGATAGTACTTATAAGTAATATCTTGTAAGACTTATAATCATAGGTTTCGATACCAGTTGATTGTAAGATAATTTTATTCCGAAGTATATATATATATATATATATATATATATATATATATATATATATATATATATATATATACATATATATATATATATATATATATATATAATTATTTTGTATACCAACAATTCTAATATTTCATGCTTACGCAAGCATTAGTGTATAATAACAATTTCTTCCGGTCAGAAGATTAAATACAAGTCAGGAAGCCACCTATGACCTCATTTCTAAAGTCTCTACCCCTGAGACACCAAACTATTGTCAAAAGAACGAATAGAATTAATAACTAATAAACGCCCAATTCGGGCAAATCTCAGGCAATCCATATTTTGTACGCTTTTTACACTGATGGCCAGCCCAGTTGTTTATATTATAATTTATGAACAAATATATTTCGATATAGCAGCTATAGGCCAAAACAAACGTACATAGGTGTTGCAAATAAAAACTAAAGTTGTAAATGAATGAGTATCTATTACTTGTAAAGCGATACATTTTAAGATATATATATATATATATATATATATATATATATATATATATATATATATCCTACCGATCCTGGTTATGAAACGGGGCCATAGCCAGCACCCTAAAAATGCAAATCCGGACTATTCAACGTTTAAGCGCATAGCTCAATTAAGTTTCAAGTGAGGGCCACATCATGTCACCTCACATCTTTGAAGTCGGCTGAAATTCAACATCAAAGTTTACTTGAATATGCTGAAGAGTGTGGTGATCGCCTGGGCCAATCAGATAGCCGCTGGCAGAATCCTTGGTGTTGTAGCAGCCCACAAGTCCAAAGAGACTCGACCCAGAATTTTTTTACCCTTCTCTCACTATCCCCTTCTTTCCCGAACTGAACAGCCTGGACTATATCGTTTAGTCATAAGTCGAGAACATTTCACACATTACCTCCTACAACACCATAGCCAACCTGATCGGCAAGTATTCGCCGAGCTCCCCCGGGTTTATTGAAAATGCATGTTCCCAGTTTTGGACATTATCAAAGCGGTTATTGAGGTTGAATGCGGCTACATTAAATGAATATCAGCTCTACTACGTCAAGTTACCTTAACTGAATTTTTCATCAAAAGTTTTAAAATAACGTTGTAGTGTTGTTTTCTTTTGAGCGACAAATTTATCGTCCCCCTACACACACACACCCACACACACACACACATATATATATATATATATATATATATATATACATATATATATATATATATATATATATATATATATATATATATATATAAGCGAGATAAGACACTGATAAAATTCAGATGCAAAATCCTGATAGATATTACTTAAAGTAATTCTTTCAAGGTGATCCTAGCCAAAAACGAAAAGCTCAATATTTAAGAATGGAGCACTATATAAGTTTCATGGTTTAATTATAAAGTATGAAAAAACAACATGAGCCAATTTTCTGTCCACCTGGATTTATAACCTACCTTGAACGACATTGGACTCCTTCCGATAATGGACTACCCAGGTTGTATCAACTTCTCTTTTCGTATAATTCTCTCCATATAATTATCCACAACCACTCAAAAAAATATTTTCAATAATTGTGGCGAAAAGCAAAATTAGCGTCCATTCGCAGCTGAACATGGAGCCTCGACGTTTCGCCCGTCTTATGCGGGCTTTGTTAAATGAGATGGTTAATGGTTTTTGAGAAACCCGCATAAGACCGGCGAAATGTCGAACCTGTAGGTTTCTCTGCCTCCATTTTAAATTTCATATCATCGGATTTTATCGATTTTAATATATATATATATATATATATATATATATATATATATATATATATATATATATATATATATATATATAAGCCGCAAAATATAATCGAATGGGTCTAGATAGTCTTCAGTGATGCTCGGTGCCTTCATTGCCGATTCGGGGGTTCTTACTTATCAGATCGACTCGGACAGCCACCCTCGACTTGTTATCCAATCATGCATGTCGCCACCTTATAAAGATATGTGCTACAGTTCACTTTGCAGAATTTATAAATCCCGTTCTTCTCCCTGTTTACCAGTCAGCTAATGAGAGGGAGGCGTGTATTCAAAAAAATAAATTATGTATTTCAACTGATTTTGACCGCTTCATTGCATGGCTAGTTGCAATAACTCACAAATCTCGTTGTCTAAATTTTGCCAGGCCTCCTTGTTATTGCCAGCTGTCCATTTGATTCTTTTTCTTGATACTATGCTTCTGGACACTGTGGTGTGAATCCAGGTCCTGCTTCTCCGTTGTTTTACCAGGTCTTGCACCTTCACATTGCTTCTGGCTCATTCCCTCCAGGCACTTCATTCGGCATTGGTGAATTTTTAAGCCTCGCTGGTTTTTGCACGACTTTTTACAAATGCATTCTTTCCTGTGCGTGTGTGTGTGTGTTTTTTTTTACATAGGCATCGCCACATTATCAAGGCCAAGAGGCCACTCAAGGATAAGGGTTAAAGAGTGTACAGTAGAAATTGGAAAATATAGTAATCATTAGTAATGAAAATTTGGTAAATTTGATAACTTATATGGAACGGCTCATCAAGAACTTATTTACGTTAGACTTGAAGACAACCATATTGTAGTCACAGGCGTGCAGTTATAAGAAAGAAGCTTTGTTCATGGAATCCACGTTTAGGTTTAGGCACAGATAAAGAGTGGGGGGATTATTGATAGTGTTTACAGCTAGACGAGTGTTTCTTGTGAAAGTTTGGCGAGGGTTGACCATAGATTGAAGCTCAGTCGAACACTTTCCATGAAAATAACAATACATCAGAGACAAACTCGCAACATTTCTTTAGTGAGATAGAGGTTGCAAGGAAGAGAAAAGGACATCTCCTACGAGGCTACGAAGTCTATTTGAACTCTATCAAGGCAGGCCAAGTCCTTTCTAGCAGCTCCTGCCCAGATTTGGCAACAGTATTCCATCCTTGGACGTACCTGGCTCTTATATAGATAGAGAATAGCATCAGCAGTGAGATATCTACCGGATCGATAGAAAGATCCCACCATTTTTCCAGCGGCCTTGGCAACAGATTTGATGTACGTGTTCCATTTAAGATCAGGAGTAATGGTCAAGCCAAGAAGCTTGTCAAAACTTGAGGCCTCCTGAAGACGAGAGCCATTCATTTCAATTGATGCCAGATGTGGATCAGAATGTTGATGATGTAAAGAGAGAAGCTTGGTTTTAGATGCATTAAAAGTAACCAGCCACTCCTTACCCCATTGTACTACATGCTCAAGATTAGAGGAGAGAGAATTGGAGAGAACTTGGTCGTTTACTGTCTTAGATGTGCTACCATAAATGGTAGTGTCGTCAGCATAAATGTCTACAAATGATGTAAGGATGTGATTTGGAAGATCATTAATGTAGATCAGGAAAAGAGTTGGGCCCAGGATGGACCCCTGAGGGACACCGGCATTAATACCGTGAACTTCTGATTTTTGCCCCTCAACTACTACTCTTATGAACCTATCAGAAAGAAATGATTTAATAATTGAGAAGACATTTCCAGCAATACCATAGCTAGAGATCTTATGAAGTAAACCTTTATGCCATACCCTATCAAAGGCCTTAGATATGTCAAGAGCAATTGTTTCCATTCACTGTTGAAGAAACTGTCCTGATAAGAATCTATTTCGACCTCTACACGGGATCCCTAGGGCGGATATATTAGATTTCAATTGCTAGTAGCATTTTTTCTTGTTTGCTCCAACTGAAGCCTGCATTTCGGATAGCTTATCCTGCTTGCCCCTTTATTTTCCTAGTCTTTCCGGGATGTCAACTGTCTCTCCAGTCGTCACCAGTTCTCTTCTCTCGTCGTCAACTCGTCTGTACCCAGTCGTCACTGTTATAATCTATAATCCACGCTCCGTTTCTGCTGGAGAGTCAGCTAATAAAATGGAAGCGTGTTAAAAATAAAAAATAAATTATATATTTCAACTGATTTTGAAAGCCTCCAGTGGTCATCTTTGCAAAATTTATAATTCCCGCTCTCCTTTCTATTTGCCAGTATTGCGTGTGTACTTACAATTCAATTTACATCAAGTTTCAGAAATAACAGTTAATATAAACTGCTATACACATAATAATAATAAAAAATACTGGCACAAGTCAAAACAGGAAGTTAAATAATGTTTTTCTTTGCTATTAGACAATGAACAGATACGCACTCTAAAACTGGCAAAAATACATTTAACAAATAATGAACGACAAGTGAAATGTGGTAACACACGTTTCGCAAATGGAATACTTATATAAGTCAGGTTAGTTAAAGTTAGATTTCTATTGATGTTATTAAAAAAAAACTTCAATATTTAAAACAAGAGTCTAGACGAATTCTTATGAATAATTTGGTTAGTTTTGATTCGTTCAAGAGATATATTAAAATTATTTATACAAGAAAACATGAGAGAAATAAGAAGATTAAACGAAAAAAAAAACAAATAATAGAAAAATTAGGAAAACATCAAGAATGAAGTGCGAGATTAAAAATATAGAAAAGAACAAAATACAGGCAAGAAAAAGTAAAAAAAAAAGAGCGGGAAAATAAAATGAAAGGAAAAACAAAACAAAAAGAATAAAGAACAGCAAAGAGAGAAGAAAAAAATAACTAAAATAAAAGAATGATCAGATAATAAGCCATTAATGCAGAAATATGGCAAAAGACAGAAGGAAGAAAGAGAAAATGCAAAAGAAAATAAAAAAGAAGAAAAACGAGCAAAAACAGTTGTAAAAAGACAAGCAAAATAAAAAGGGAAGAAAGAAAAGCAAAAATATAGACGAACACACAGGTGCAAAAAAACAAAAAACAAAAACAAAACAAACAAATAAACAAACAAACCAAAAAACAAAAAAAAAAAAAACAAAAACAAAAAAACAAACAAAAACAAAAAAACGAAAACCAAATAGCGTCAA
This sequence comes from Euprymna scolopes, assembly GCF_053919585.1. Classification (NCBI taxonomy): domain Eukaryota; kingdom Metazoa; phylum Mollusca; class Cephalopoda; order Sepiida; family Sepiolidae; genus Euprymna; species Euprymna scolopes. Next base: position 9,800,776 of record NC_136499.1, on the reverse strand, counting down.
CAAATAAGTGTTGGTTTTCGTCTTGGCATGAAGCCATAGTAAATGGATGTCCGAGAAAGATAGTAATTTACTTTGAATGGTTTGCGAGAAAAGCAGGCCAAAATGATGGCACTTAAACAATGGATTTGGGGAAATGCATCAAAGAAAGAAATGGAACAGACTGACCGACGAAAATGAAACCTTTGTTAAGTGTTTCTTCGTGTTAGTCTTCTAAACATCTGCGAAATCAGATCGGATCAGTTTTTTTTAGAGAAAGAGTCCATTAGAAATGATTTATTTATTTCAAAAAAACGTTCGAAGAAAAAACGGAAGTAAATTTCAGGGGAAGATTAGAAAAATCAGGAAAGGGGGTGAAAATTATTCTAAGAGTAGGAGCATAAACTGCGGGAGGAGTAGAAGGAATAGTAGGATGGATAGAGAGTGTAGTGAGGAATACGTGAGGGGAGGAGACTAAAAAATAAAGATTAGATAATACTGGAAGAGTAATACTAGTTACGCCATCTTAGAATGTTAATCTAAATATTTTAAAATTTAAAGATAGCGTAACTAAAAGAAAACACAATTAAAATTTTATTTTCATGTAAAGTTGATGAGTTATATTTTTTCTAATGAGTAAGGGCGGAATAAATTCAGAAGTTGTCACAATAATTACATTAATGAATATAGGTGCCGTCAATAATAAAACATTCTAGCATGCTAATGGACATCTTGACATTTGAAATATTGTATTTTAGTCATATATATGTATATATATATATATATATATATATATATATATATATATATAAGTGATAATGTGTGCCAGGACACTTCTTAACTTATATACTAAACGAAATTTTGATCTACACACATGAAATTTCGTATATACGGTACTGAGTCATATGAAAACTTTCTAATCGATTTTCAACCTTAAAATGGGGTTGTAAAAATTGAAAACTGGTACTTGACGGTCATCGGATTATTATCTATTTGTTAACTGTTTGATTATGTTAAGAACATGTAGGTTTGAAATAACTTTTTAAAGAGCTTGGCAAGCTGTAAAAATGGTGATCGTGCTTGACTCATTCTTTAGGTTTTGATTTCGAGTACATTTTTATTTACAAGTATTTTGTTTCAGTTTCTCTATGAATTTGAATATGATATTTATGCCTATTTATGACCAATTACCGCTAGACAGCCTGATATATATATATATATATATATATATATATGTATGTATATATATATATATATTTATTCAATTTTCAATTCAATATATATAATAAGAATTACAGTTAAGTTTACCAAGATAACAAAACTAAAGTAAATTATAAATATTAAAGAATTAATATTTATAAAGTAAATCTTATTTGTTGTATATATATATATATATATATATATATATATATATATATATATATATATATATATATATATACAACAAATAACGCAGTTTGTTCAATTACTCAGAGATATATATATATATATATATATATATATATATATAGTTTTTCTTTTCTTAGATAGCCAAAAATTATTTTCGTTTCTCTCTTTCTCTCTCTCTCTCTCTCTCTGCTCTTTCTCCCTCTGTCTCTCTGTCTCTCTCTCTCTCTGTTTCTCTCTCCCTACACCCCTACCCCCCACACGCAAACACACACATATAAGGGAGGGAGTGATAAGAGAAAATAAAAAAAAAAAAACCGAACCGTTTAAATGAAAAGGTAATAAAGCTTGTAAACAATTGATGGAAAAGCATTGTGTAAATAAGGAAAAAAAGATTCGAAAGACAGGAATGCAAAAAAGAAAAAAAAAACACGAAGGAAAGAATACTGAATTGTCCCAAAACATAAAAACACGTCAGTTGTATTAAGGACTTCAATTGAAATTTAACACACTTACGATAAAATCATACATTTCTGTATTTATTCGACGAGACTATCTTTGGGATTGAGATATAATTAGCAGGGGGGAGCTTGGAAGCAAAATGTTGACTAATTATATAGTGGACACAGGTGCAGATGACTGAGATCCTATTCCGACATCAACAACATTCGGTGCGATAAGAGGATAGAAGATAAACGCTTTTCTTTAATTTAGTCTCTCTATCGAGTTACTTATTCTAACCTTCTGCCTCTATCTATATAACGTATAAGACTAACATATTCTATAATATAAATCTCAAACGTCTGTTAGTGTGTGTGCATGTTTATATGTGTCACTAAAAATTTTGACACACGCATCGGACCGGGTTGAGAGCAACACCATCTGAAGGAGCGATCCCTCATCCGCATAATATGTGAAAATTAGAAAAAAGAAGTCAATTATTTCGTATAGGAATAAGGTTTTAAACGAAGGGACAGTCAGTAAAATTCTCTCTTTTTAAACGACTTCGAAAACTGTTTTTGTGTCAAGTATTATCTGCTTAAATAGAATAACTTCCAACGGTATTACGCCATTAGCTTTGTGGGTCAGTGGCTAAGTCGGTTGCTTTGCGATCATTTTTTTTTAATTATTTAATTTGTATGTCAGTTTACTTATAAACTGAAGATTTCATTTTTATTTAAAAGAAACAACAGTTACATTTGTTACAGTTTTAACATTTAAGCAGGGTTAAAAGATTTTTGTATTATTTATTTGATATTTTTTATCTATAAAATATAAGACTAATCATTTTATAACGGCTTCTACTTTGTAATGTTTAATTTAAAAAAAAAAAACAACCTAATTATTTTGATTTTCATCAAAAGTTAAAGTAAACTGAAGGTTTGTATTAAAAAGAAACAAAAATTCGGCGGACCTGAACGAGCGTCACTCCCTCTAATTTTTTAAATATTAAAAACAGTTATTATTTCAACATTTGAAAGGGGTTCTCACTTTTTAGTTACCACATTATAGTAAATCGATCCCCTATTTGTAAGACACAAAAGGAATTGTTGCCCTTTGTGTTTGGGTACTTGGACACCTTATTGAAATAATAACGTTATAATTTCAAAAAACATTCTTAACATGGAAGGGTGTTTAGTAACTATTCTTTGCTTCCACCTAACAATAATAATAATAAAAAAGATATCGTGAAACTGGAATTTAATCTTAAACGTAGCACAATATCAAAAGTGCATGAGAACCGCTTTTTCCTCCTTTCTTTTTTTATTTTGTAAACACGGAAGTAGAGTTTTTCGAGTGTGCAGAAAACGAATATCAGTTTTTTTGCAAAGTTATTCACACTTCGCGATCTCAACGTACCGTTAAAAGTTATTTCGAAGGCCCGTAACGTCGTAAGTGCCTGTGGGTCAGAGCGTTACAAGTTCTTGTCTGGCTACTGCGGTGATATTTTTTTCGCTCGCATGTGTTCTCTTTTCTATTTTTATTTATTAGGGGGGGTTGGTTGTTTTATTTTATGTTTTTTACGCTCGCTCGGGTATGCGCACGATTAAAACATTCTTTTTAGGACTGGGTTGTTAAATTAAATAGCCTTACTATACAACAACTCCACTCTTGGGCAATGCCGAGTACCCCCATTACTTTGATATAAATAACATATATATCCGTCCAGAATTCTATCTCGCTTTCTATCTCTGTCTGTCTGTCTGTCTGTCTGTCTGTATGTCTGTCTTTCTTTCTCTCTCTCCCTGTCTCTCTCTCTCTCTCTCTCTCTATATATATATATATATATATATATATATATATATATATATATATATATATATATATATTCTTCTTTAATACGATACGGAACAATCACGTTGAGCCTGGCCAGTACCAGATGGGTGACTGTTTGGGAAGTCTAGGCGTTGTATATAGTCGTAGAAATTTTCAGGTTGGTATCTAGGGCGCTTTAATTCACTTAGAGAGATGCACGACAAGTCTTTGTTTAGACATGTATCTCTGATGTAAAACCCTGCAGTCCACTGTATACTTTGTACTGCGGCAGTCGTCTGCACTGACAAAGGTTAGCAGTAATACGAAAAAGTGTGGATGGTTCTGCACAAAGCCTTCGCAATTATAAACAAGCAATCTCTGCGGATTTCCTAACAATTTAGTTGTTGTGGCGGAAGTCCATCATATATATATTTTAAATTTCTTTTCTCCTATATTACTCTTCTCTTTATTTGTCGTAATTAATATATATCCAGCTTTTTTATATTTTATAATTTAATATTTCTGTCAGGAAGATTTTTAAATTTATTTAATTTTGAAATTTATAAAAAGTTTGAAGTTTAAAATATTAAAAAATACTTTTATGAATGAAATTATTTTTCTCGGTATTTTGTTTGCTCATATATTTTTTATATTATTTTACCATTACCTGTCCGTTTTCTCTTTGATTCCTCCACAGCGCTTCTTATATAATACTTTTCCAATTTTAATCTAAAAGTTGTCCATTTCAAGTCTAAATGTTTTCAAAATCTTTGGTGTCTTTTTAGCTTTATTTTTGTAGAATATCAGCTTTCTCCTCTTCTGGCGAGAAAATTTGGCTTCGAAATGCTTTAGCATAAAAAGGTTTCTACCTTAACCCTCTTTTTGTAACCCTTGTTGACTTGATAATGTAATAAGGTTCCTATGTAACAGGCCGAATCATACTTCCCTCCTTTTCCACTCAATCTCCCACCTCTACTCTCACATTTTATATATCACCCCTCTTTTGGAAATAGGATACAATTATGAATATCTCCAGTATTAAATAATCCTATGAAATTTACTTTATGTATGAATATTAAAGAGGAGAGATATAGCATATATGAAATAGTTGGAATCAAGTCTCACCTTGCTGTTTTTAAAAAATCATTTGAAACCATAGCAGCAAGTTCTAGTCTTCCGTCCATAATGGCCAGAGGTTTTGGAGAAATATACATACATACATACATACATACATACATACATACATACACATATCTATACACACATCTATATATATATACATATATATAGATATATAATTACAAAGATAATTACAAATAAATTAAAATCAATAAATATTGTAATTTCTTGAATTTTATTTTTCATCATTAATTTTCCAGATTTTTTGTAATTTGAAAAATGCAAAACCAGTAATTACAATTTCAAGTCTCCGACTGGGTTTCAGACTAAATTCTCAACCCGTCTTCCATGTGTACGAACGTTTCTGTAAATAATTTTATTATCAATATATCATTTAATAATATGTTAAACAAATAGAGAAGTCACCCTCGTTAGCACATTCAGACATCTCAATATAACAGAGCTTAATCAATACAGAACAAACAATTTACTTTAGCAATGTTCAATTAGACTTTTCCCGAACTGCTTCGATATTGGATCCTGGAGAAATTGCAAGCTTTTTATTTTAATGCAGATTATTTATGCTATCTGCGTTAGCGGTCAGATGGGTATTAGTTTTATATTTTTCTTATAGAATTACAAAATAAGTTCGATTGTTGAAACACGTGGCAATTCTTTAGATTTAAGTAGTATACTATTTTAGGAAACATTTCATGATCTTTTTTATTTATTAAGCGTTTTATTGCTGTACAAATTAGAACGAGAAGCATGTCGAGTAAGTCAGAAACTAAATGTTATTAAAACCTGCAAGTTGAGAATTAATATCCGAATTATATTAGTATTTGTACTAATATTCCGGGAGTTGCAAATATGTTTTGATTCATTCTAGGGGAAGTAAGTATGTAAGATTAAATTAATATTAAACTGCACTGAACTTTATTTTAAATGACTGTTATTATAAATTAAAAAGAAATGTATTTTTTAACTAATTAAAATATATAAATAGATGATTTGTAATATTATAGGAAACAAAAAATCTAATTCGTAACTTAAATAAAAAAAATTGTAGTGGCGATTTATAGTCCAGAGTTTGGGTTACTTTTCAAAAAAATGAACGCATACACCTCATAGAATTCGTAATATAGATAAAATAAAAGTTGTATGAAGCAAGCTTGCTAGCTAAGAATTTAGTTTAAAAGATGGCAAAACATTAAATACATAATTCATCTTAAACGAATTATCTTAAAATAAATTAAAACAGTTTTGCATTTATGACGTGGAAATATTTTGGCATGATAAGCATTTTCATTATTTGTATTGATTTGATTATTGAATGAGCAAACAGTTTACCCAATAAAAACGGTGCATATCTAGAATAACATCAACTAAAATATATATCTGGAAGAATATAGAATATGATCGATAGAACTTATATGTATTTCATTACAAATTAAATTCATAGAAAAACACACGGACAGTTTTTGTTGTAATTGCCTTGTTGTATGTTTATATTTTTGGCAGAAACCTTCCGCAGAAAACGGAAAAGAGAACGATAAAATATATCATATATAAAGGTTTACATGTAAGATGGATAGTGACATTTTTTCCTCACTCTAATTCCCATCTGTACCTTTACTTTCTCTTTACCCGTACTCTCTCTCTCTCTCTCTCTCTCTCTCTCTGTTTATATATATACATATATGCACACACACACGCATATATATATATATATAAAATTTCATTTACTCATAAAATTAATATACAAAAGTATAACTTTATGCGTAAACTTTAAATATTTACTTCAAAACTTCTCAATACATAGGTAGAGCTAGTTAGTAATTTATAAAATAGATTTGGCAATTAAGCTACACTAAATATTCCACGTTTCATCGACTCAAGGATTCTTCAGGCTTATGCGTAAATGTTGTGGTTGTCTGTCGTTTTTATATACGTGCCTTCTATTGAGCTTTTAGTTAGCCAATCAGCTTTCTAGTATCCACCGCGCCCTTCCTCTCAGCCAATGGACATGCCCTTATAGGACAAAGGCCCATTTGACCTCTGGGTGACATGATTCTTCGCGTGTGTTCTATTTAGCCTGGATATCTTGTGTCTTGACCTGTTTTAAACCTAGGTTAGTTTTTTATGTTAGTTTTATATATATATAAATATATATATATATATATATATACATATAGATATATATATACACACATGCATACATATATATGTATGATAGTTTTTGTATATGCATGTTTATTTATTTTATTTATTTATTTATTTGTTTTGTTTCTATTGTTTTTGTTAGTTTTAAAGTAATTTTGTATCTCTATCCTAGAGTAAATTTTACCCTATGAACACAATTGTTCACTATTTCTCTCCTACAGTTTAATAGAGGTTGGGTTCTTTAAAGTACAAGATGGCAAATTTTTCATGAAGACAAAATCTACATGGGTCGTCTAGGTCTCTATAGGTGTTTGCTTGTCTTACTATTTTCCATTCGACTACCGGCGAACGGCTGCTTTCCTTGAGTCCCTAGTACTTTTTGCTAGCGTTGTTTTCATACGGTGTTTTTTTATTGTTGAATGTACTTTTGTGGTCATAATATCGAGTTTTGAAATCTAAGGAAGTCATACCTACGTAATATTTCTTGTTATTCGGGTTTTCTTTCGCTAATATTGTGGCTTGGTAAACTATGCTTTTGGTTAGACATTTATTTTGAAGTGGGCAAAGTGTGCGGTATCTACAGTTGCATTTATTATCTTGTACGTTATTAGTATTTTTATTTTTATTTCTAGTATGGTTGCTGTTGTCCGGAGTTGGTTTCTTCTTCTTCTTCTTCTTCTTTTTCTTCTTCTTCTTCTTCTTCTTCTTCTTCTTCTTCTTATTATTATTATTATTATTTCTGCTAGTTATATATGTGTATTTTGTGTTAGTTTTATTTTTGTCATAGTGTCTACTTTTTATTGTTTATTTTGTTGTTGTTTACATTGTTTTTAGTTAATATTTTTTTATTATGTTAATTATCATCTCTTAATTGTCGCAGCAGCCGTAGGATAACCTTAGGGTAGTTTTATTGAAGATTTTGTGGAAGGGGTTGGTTGCTTTTCGATGAGATCTATAAATTTCTTGCCAAGTTTTGTTTTTAACATTTGATTGCATTGGCCCGTATACCAGATTATATTTCTTTTTCTTCTATTCTTAATTTTATTATAGTTATTGGTGTTTTGTTGCTTATATTTGATATCAATAATTTTGTATCCACTGTTTTTTAGGGCTGTTTCATAGATATTGTTTCACCTGTTAAATGCATTTTCATCGTTGAGTTATTGCTGAGTGTACTTACGATCGAGTTAGGAATCTGTTTTATAATTGAAGGTGGGTGATTGGACTTAGGGTTTACGTATACTGGAGTCGCGTTATCTTCTAAGTAGGGTTCATATGTGTTTTTTTTTCTAAATTTAACGTGACGTCCAGGAAGTTTATAATTTTTATGTTATCTAATAAGTATACATTTAGGCCTAATTTTTTCATTTCCTTGTGTATGATTTTCTAAAAGTTATCTCCCTTGATTATGTTGGAGTCTTTTATTATAGCTTATCCGTCATCTCTATATAGGCCGATATCCGTAGTATCAAATATGTTTGTGAGGGTATATAGAATGAATAATTCCAAAAGATCTTATGCCTCTGCAGAGTACCTGGCACCCATCGCCAAATCAAACGAATTTGTCATTTTAGTTTTTATCCATTGGTTATTGTTATGTATTAGAACTAATCTTCTACATTTGTTAATGATGTTGATTTCTTTCCGCGGATATATCAGTCTAGGTATAACTTCCTTATATTTCAAAACTCGATATTATTGTAATGTTATGACCCTTTAGGCTGTGCTCATAGCGTAGTATCTATCAACTGTGGCAAGCGGGGACAATAGTCAAAACATTATTATTATTGTTATTGTATTCTTATTAATTGATTTGAACGACGGATGATCGCTGGATCAGTTATTATGATTAGAAGAATAAACAATTAACTTGGGGAAAAATGGGTGACGTGTGAATCGCAAAAGGAATGTGAAAATAGAAAATAAATTTAAACATTATTTTGGGGTTTTGAATAAACAAATAACTAGTTGTGGACATTAGGTTGGTCTGAGACACGTAATTAGGTGACGTAAGAGAACACATGATGTAGTAAGTTTTGGAGAGATTCATGAGTTGAAGATTGACCACCAGAGCGGAAAGACGTCTAGATAGGGGTGGACAGCCAGCTAAGGAACGAGCTGTAAGAATAGAACATGTAGACAAACTGCAGATCCTGTGAAAACCATTTGAGACAACTGTAATAAATTTATATTATAAAAATATAAAAAGTTGTTTTATGGTTTCACAAATAACAGATATCTCAATTGGATGTTGCTGATCGTTTCATGGTTCGTCACGAAACAGCGGAAAGATTCAAAAGAACTCTTCAAGAAAAAAGGTATGAAGCATATATTATTATTCTTACATATGAACTGTAAAACTATTACGTGCGATAAGTCTGATACAACATGATTCAGTTTGCACGTCAATATTATGTCCTCCTGGCTAAACAACATACATACGATTTATACGTTTATTATCCGTCTGTTAAAAGAACAATATCTCACATCCACTAGATTACTCATGACACGTTTTAATATATCATCTCCTCCAATATAAACCAATATACAACATATATTTATTTTGCTGTCCCTTGACCAGTTCGCATGGGTTGGGAAAAATACAACGTGGAAGCAGGTCCTGAAAATCGAATGGAGATTTCGTGTCAAAAGAAAAAGACAAGAAAAACACATAAAAAAACAATAAAATTTCTGGAAAAAAAGAAAAAAGAAAAAAACAATAGAAAAAAAGAAATACACACGTACAACCTTTTAACGAAGAAAGAAAAGAAAGACATACAGACACACAGATGTTAAACTTTATATATAGAAAAGAGTTAAGAAAAAATGTTAATTGTATTAGAAATGAGCTCGTTATGAACAGAAGAAAAATATTACTTAATGTAAAAATTAGAAGGAAAAAAAGAATTACGTTATTCTGTTTAAAAGCATGGACCGATGAGAGAGAGAGAGAGGGAGAGAGAGAGAGAGAGAGAGAGAGGGAGTAAGAAAATATAACGGGAGCACGCACAGATGAAATTGTTTTGAATTGTGTCAATCATGATTGAAATATTCAGAGGTTTATAGAGGAAATGGACATCGGTTGATTTTAACTGTTTTAAAAAAAGAAAAGAAAAGAAAAAAGAAAAAAGAATTGATGCTCTTTTTCAGGTCAGAAGCAATGGACAGTTTCTGTAAATCGTGAACATTGTTTTCCAGTTTAACGGCATTTTGAACATTTTTTAAGGACTTAAGAAGGTTGTTTTATGTAATTACTTAGAAGTTAATGATTATTGTTAGAAAAATGTGTATTGGTGAATTTATATTGTATTATATAATGTATAATTGTTGTTTTCTAGGAGTCTGCAAAATATTAATTTGAAAAAAAGAAAGAAAAAAATCAGAAGATTAGATTAAGATAAAATGGTCGGCCTAGGCAAATTAGACTTTTAAAGAGGGGACAGGATTAAATTTACGTAGGCGGTTAACTATTTTTTTTTATTTTGGAAGAGATTCACAGGACCTTGCAAGGGGGATTTTTTTTAATAGGTTTTCGATTATGAAAATGCTATTTTCGCAAACAAAAGATAGAATATATGTCGCTGATACGTAAGAACTTTAGAAGTAAAATGTTCCCCTATTATGAATTAAAGGTTTAGAGAATAACGCCTGTATAAAAGAAGTTAGAAATCTGTCGGATACGATGTCGGCAAAAAATTTTTTGAGATAAAGCGAGAGGCGCCTTGATATTGGAATTGGCATGGGATGGCTAACGTGGCAGCTGTTAACGAACATGAGGTTACTTTACCCACATCCCTGAATGATGACATATGGGCCGTGACAAAGTGTTCGGCAGAATAAATTAAGACGGGAGACATAGAAAACATATGTCTGCGCCGTATATTTATTGAGAAAAGAATGAAAATATATTGAAAATGCATAGCGAGATGTTATCTGACATTTTCCTGGCTCGCAGGTGTAAAGAATAAGGTGAGAATAGGGCGTATATGAAAAATGTATGCCGTACATTTTTGAAAATAAGGGGGAAAGGAGTGTAATGTTATGACCCTTTAGGCTGTGATCATAGCGTAGTATCTGTTAACTGTGGCAAGCGGGGTCAACTGTCAAAATATTATTATTATTGTTATTGTATTCTTATTAATTGATTTGAGCGACGAATGGTCGCTGGATCAGTTATATTGATTAGAAGAATAAACAATTAACTTGGGGAAAAATGATTGACGTGTGAATCGCAAAAGGAATGTGAAAATAGAAAATAGCTATAAACATTATTTTGGGGTTTTGAATAAACAAATAACTAGTTGTGGACATTAGGTTGGTCTGAAACACGTAATTAGGTGACGTAAGAGAACACGTGATGTATTTAGTTTTGGAGAGATTCAGAGAGTTGAGGATTGACCACCAGAGCGAACAGATGTCTAGACAGGGGTGGACAGACAGCTAAGGAACGAGCTGTAAGAATAGAACATGTAGACGAACTGCAGATCCTGTGAAAACCATTTGAGACAACTGTAATAAATTTATATTATAAAAATATAAAAAGTTGTTTTATGGTTTCACAAATAAGAAAAGATGTCTCACTTGGGTGGTGCTGATCGTTTAATGGTTCGTCACGGAGCAGCGGAAAGAGACAGAAGAACTCTTCAAGAAAAACGCTATGAAGCATATATTCTTCTTCTTACATATGAACTGTAAAACTGTCGCGTGCGATAAGTCTGATACAACATGATTCAGTTTACACGTCAATATTATGTCCTCCTGGCTATATACATATGATTTATACGTTTATTATCTGTCTGTTAAAAGAACAATAACTCACATCCACTAGATAACTCATGAGACGTTTTAATATATCATCTCTTCCAATATAAACCAATATACAATATTATAACCACAAAAGTACATTCAACAATAAAAAAACACCGCATGAAAACAACGCTAGCAAATAAATACTGGGAACTCAAGGAAAGCGGTCGTTCGCCGGTAATCGAATGGAAAATAGTAATACAAGCAAACACCTGTAGAGACCTAGACGACACATGTAGATTATTCCTTCATGAAAAATTTGCTATCCTGTATTTAAAGAACCCCAAAATCTATTAAACTGTAGAAGAGAAATAGCGAGCAACTGTGTTCATATGGTAAAATTTACTCTAGCATTGAGATACAACATTACTTTAAAACTAACGCAAACAATAGAAAACAAGCAAATTAATAAAATAAATAAACATGCATATAAAAAACTATCATACATATATATGTATGCATGTATGTATATATATATATATATATATATATATATATATATATATAGCATAAAAACCAACAAAACCTAGACTTTAAACAAGTGAAGATACTAGATATCCAGGCTAAAGAGAACACACACAAAGAATCATGTCAACTAGAGGTCAAATGGGCTTTGTCATATAAGTGCAGACCCATCGGCTGATACAAAGGGCGCGGTGGATACTAGAAATCTGATTGGCTAACTAAAATCTCAATAGAATGTACGTAAATAAAAACGGCAGACAACCACAAAATTTGCGCATAAGCCTGAAGAATCCTAGAATGGATGAAACGCGGAATATTTAGTGTAACTTAATCGCCATATATATATATATATATATATATATATATATATATATATATATATATATGTACAGTAAGATAACTCGGGAACGGTATTATAAGACTAGAGGATTAAAACAAAATATTTGTTCACCGACGCAGAAAAGGACACGAATATGCGCCATGCTATACAAAACTGCATTCCTCGCATCAACAAACAGCATTGTTGCATTCACGTAACAAAAGACGCACACATAGAAAATAGGTTGCATCATTTTAATCTGCACGGTTAGCAATGTAAATATCATGGTTAAAAGATGCAGATATTGTATCGTCATTACGAGTCACACAGAGGCCACTGAGAATGTCAGGATTACAAACTGCAAACAATAGAATAGTTATCAGAGAATCTCTCTCTGTGTCTTTCTCTCTCTCTCTCTCTCTCTCTCTCTCTCTCTCTCTATATATATATATATATATATATATATATATATATATATATACTCGGGGTTTTTTTATATTCAAAAGTAATGGACTAATGAATTCAACGAGGTTGTTAGATAGTGCTCAATAAAAAGAGCTGATAATACTTGTTTATTGTTATATAAACATGCTCACATCCCGCTGCTACAAATAGCCACTTGTTTCAATCAAACAACAGATATCATCAGGCAGCGACTTGACTATTCAAAAGTTCAATGAATAATCTAGGTTATTATTGGTTATAATAGGTTATTCATTGAACTTTTGAATAGTCAAGTCGCTGCCTGATGATATCTGTTGTTTGATTGAAACAAGTGGCTATTTGTAGCAGCGGGATGTGAGCATGTTTATATAACAATAAACAAGTATATATATATATATATATATATATATATATATATATATATATATATATTATTTAAGGGTAAACAGTTACATATTGTCGCTAAAAATAGCCATCTGTTTCAGTCAATGAGACTTCCTCAGGCGACCCGGAACCCTTCGACGCTACAAAGAAAAATGGAAAAAAATTGAAAGAAATTGAAAAAAGGAAATAAGGGAGCTCTTAAAAAACATAAAACGATCATAAAAAGTTGCAAGCTCTTTAAAAAAGAGGATAAAAAATAAAAAATTGAGAGACCGCATTTTAACCTATTGGAAGATTATTCAAAAATAGTGTAACAACTCTGTATAAATCTGAAATTATTAAAGTGGATCATAATTTTACTGGAATGTAGATTGTATACGAGAGTGGGGATGGGGGGTTTCTGTTTAAACACTGATTTTCACATGTCAGGAAAAGAAGTTTGCAAATGTATTCGTTGACATCATGGGTTACGTGTCGGCATAAGTTAAGAGGGGATAGGGTGATAAAGAAAGAAAGGAAAGAAGAGAGAGAGAGAAAGAGCGTTGTCACTATAATGGAGAATAAAATGTTAACAGGCGAATGCAGACATATTCATACCGAGATATACATCCATATACGTACATACGCAAAAATACATATACATACAACAGGAATTTCAATAATGAAACTTGGACATAAGGACAGAAGTGTTCTTTTTGTTTGTTTGTTTGTTTGTTTTAGTCCTATTGCAACATCCAAGTTACTAGTTAGTATTTGTAGTTTATGATGGTTGGTTTCTGCATTCTAGGATTTTCGTTTTATTTTCAGCTTTTCTCTTTATATATACCCGTTGCATCTTCTTCTTCTTTTTCTTCTTCTTCGTCTTCTTGTTCTGATTATTTTTTTCCTGACTGTCTAAAGATTCCATTGTTCATATATGGCTATTATATGATCTACTACTGTTGGACAAGCTGGTCGTTAGGTCCTGCTACAGGATCTAACGTGATCTACAAGACCACGATTTGATAGACATGTTCTGAAACATGAACTACTCACATGTTTTGAATGACATTTGTTTCGTACAGAAATGACTGCTTTTACAAAACACATTTCAAGCTAGATTACTTTATTCGTTTTGTCTTCAATTTCTTAGTCATTATAAGATACACTCACGCCAAAACTATTTCATCCGAGTTTCTGAAGTTCATGCAAAGAGTTTTCTGATTGGTTTTGACTACGTTCTTTAAACGTCTCTTTGGCTTGTGTCTAAGACGTCCATCATTATGCTGTTTACCTTATGCGATGCCTGTTGCAAAAAATTTACATCGTTTATATCTGCAACAGAGTAATGGAATTTTTATGTCATGATTGCATAAGTTCAGTCATCATAATAATTAGACTTGCAATCCTATCTGATCAACTTTGGCGGAATAAAATATCGGAGGCATTACTTTCGGAACGACCTTCGTATAATGAGAAAAGCCTATTCAAATTGACTATTTCATACGTGTTGTAAGATTACCTGAATATTAGTTTTACGTTCGTTTCAAAAGTCACAAGAAAGTAGGAAATTAAGCAACATAAAATAAATTAAAAATTCAGAAAATTAAAAGAATGTATATTTAAACAATATTAATTTTAAATTACTGCTATCAATATATTTAAATTATATATATATATATATATATATATATATATATATATATATATATATATATATATAATTATTTATTCGAGGGTAAACAGTTATATATGGTCGCGACAAACAGCCATCTGTTTCAGTCAATGAGACTTCGTAATGCGACCCTGAACCCATCGACGACACAAAGAAAAAGCTCATTTTCTTTGTGTCGTCAATGGGTTCAGGATCGCCTGAAGAAGTCTCATTGACTAAAATAGATGGTACTTTGTAGCGACCATATGTAACTGTTTACCCTCAAATAAATAATTAAAAAAACATTTTACTCTTCTTATTAAGCAATATCTAACAACCTCGTTCTCTACATTAATCCTGACTTTTGAACATCTTAAACCTGAATATATATATATATATATATATATATATATATATATATATGTGTGTGTGTGTGTGTGTGTGTGTGTATATGTATATTAAATCGTAGACACATGCCTATTATGTTTCCTAGCATCTTCTCTCCTCTTCTGATGAGAAGCATTAGACTTCGAAATACTATGGTATAAAGAGTTCACACTTACCCTACACCCCTAATTATGTATACCTATAGTATAAATTAACGAATCTACATATATTAGTATATAGCTTATATCGTTTTTTCTTTCTTTATTGATTCCTTTATAAGTTTCAAATCACTTTGCTGAGCTTTGCATTATCCCGATAAGTCTCCTCCTAAAGAATTGGTTTTATTTCCTTCTTTTAACTCCCCCATATATATATATATATATATTTTATAAAAGCTCCCCTCTTCGGTAGAGCACTCTCGTAAATTATCTTACTCGCTACTTAATTTAGCTGAAATAATGCGAAGCTCGCGATTTGTTTACAAACAAACGTTTGAGCCCTCTACGAGTAGCGGACGGATGTTTATTTAAATAGACGTTCGGACAGTTTAATTTCGACCACCGATTCCGTAGTCAGGGGGTAGTACTGCCGACTGTCATCACGACGGTTCTAGGTTCGATCCTCGGCTCGGGAGAGGTGTTAGTCTAGCGGCACTGATGAGTTGTGAAACAACGAAACAGGTCTGTATGTCGATGACTAAAATATATTTTATAAAAGCTCCCCTCTTCGGTAGAGCACTCTCGTAAATTATCTTACTCGCTACTTAATTTAGCTGAAATAATGCGAAGCTCGCGATTTGTTTACAAACAAACGTTTGAGCCCTCTACGAGTAGCGGACGGATGTTTATTTAAATAGACGTTCGGATAGTTTAATTTCGACCACCGATTCCGTAGTCAGGGGGTAGTACTGCCGACTGTCATCACGACGGTTCTAGGTTAAATCCTCGGCTCGGGAGAGGTGTTAGTCTAGCGGCACTGATGAGTTGTGAAACAACGAAACAGGTCTGTATGTCGATGACTAAAATATATTTTATATATATATATATATATATATATATATATATATATATATATATATATATATATATATATATATATAAAGACACTTTATGTGTGTCTCTGTAAGAGTGAGTCCGTTCCCTACGAACTGCGAAACAGCTTGGCTGATTTAGAAACTTTACATAAATGTATTTTATATGTCTGGAAGTGTTCTTTGATAGTTTTTGTATCAGAGTGCTTACGATAAGTATCGCAAATCGATGACCAAAATAAATAAATCTAAAACCTCAATAAACAAAGTAAAAAAAAGAAGGAATTTATTAAACGAGAAGTGGTAAAAGTGAAAGGGAGTATGTAGGTTGTAGTGAAAGGAAATTATAATGAAACAGAAGAATCGATTGATCTTGAGATTTGATTCTTCTTTTTACGTTTTTGTTGTTGTTATTGTAATTATTGGTGTTTCAATGTGTCGTCATCCACTTTGTTGTTGTTGGTGGTGATGATGCGTTTTCGTCCCCGGGGCCAAATGATTTCGAAATAGGCGCCGACAGTATTCTGCAACGCAGATTCTAATGAACGGTCTTCTTAGTTTTACGTCCTCTTTTAATTAACTGCTAGATATTAGGGGTTTGCGCGTTATCAAATGTGGACGATACGGAGTTGAGGAAGAGATGAACGGAAAAGTAAGAAAAAGAGTACTTATTCAAGGAGTAAAAGAAAGAAAGGAATATGAGATGAACAGAGTTGGAGGCTATGAAGTATAAATTAAAAGAATGAAAGTGAAAAAAATCGGAAAAGATTGATGGATAGAGAAATTCAGAATATGAAAGGAATGCAATATAATAGAAAGTGTATTGGGGAGAAAAAGGATAGATATAAACAAAGATAGAGGCAAATAGAGAGAGAGAGAGAGAGAGAGAGAGAGAGAGAGAGAGAGAGAGAGAGAGAATATGCGATTCACTGACATTATTTCTTCTTATTCATTCCCTAGAATCAATAAAATGAAATAACGGAAGTAGATCAAACAGAGAAACAGGACGTGACAAGGACGAGTGCGTATGTCATTGCACGGAAAGAAAATGGCTGACAGATGGACTTTTATGTAAACACCGAAACTGAATGAAACTGAAACGAAATAAAAACACGAAAGTGTTATGTAATTATTTTTGAATATTTAACATTTTTATTTCATTTAAATAAATTATTGTGTAATTATTATTAATACTTATGTCTTCTGAAAAAGTATATTAGAAATATGATGCTAAATTATTAGATTGTTGCCTATGTGAAAATTGCTATCACTCCAATCCATTAGCACCATACTTTCTAATGTACTTGTTGTGTTATTCATAAAACTGGCCGCCTCTCTATTCGGGTTTTGTTTGAAATTCGTACAATAAGGCGTACCTCCACAATAGACTTAAATACAAAACAGACTACATTTAAATAAAATGTAACAGGAATGAATGATTTGAACAATGTTTATTTCCCATTGAAAACGCTGCAGCATAAAAGGGTCGCGGGGTGAGGTGTGTGAAGAATGACAGGGAGATAATGTGTCCGCTTTCCTCTCCCGTGATTGCAGTTTCTCTTCTTTTTGGTTTTCTGGCTAGCTCTATTTTATTGTAATTGATGGCGCCAGAACATTCCTCCAGGCATTGTCTGAAATGGCGGTTAGTCCCACTGACCTATCCCCGGGGATTCTATATCTCATATTTTGAACTTCTTCGACGTCATTCCCGGGGCACTTGGATCCAAGACCTCTGCTTGAACCTAGAATTTGTCCGACTTTTCTTTGACATCTCCCTCGCAAGCCCAGATAGCCGGCCGCCCATCTCTTTTACATACTCTTTTGCGAAATATTTTCAAAAAATATTTTATAAATAAAGTCTACTAGAATTATAATTAAAAAGGTTAAGTCTTTAATAGAACATTGAATTGTAAATAATGACATTTTAATTTACTTTATTTCAATGGAGTTTTATATCGTTTTTCTATTAGTGAGCTATGTTCAGATTTCGTTTCAGATTCATTCAGTTACTGTTTTTACACAAAACTCGATCTTAACCGATTATTTTATTTCCAGGTAAAAATTTACCAGAGATAAGTGTGGTAAAGATAAAGAACGTTAATCGGAAATCAAAGATCGAGAGTCCTAGAAAGCAAGATGAAAAAAAAGATAATCGGGAGTGTATGAAAGGTATAATGAATAAAATAAAGACAAACATGAGATAGTGACTAGAACACAAGGGAAATTGCTCTTCATTTTTTTTTTTTTGACTGATGTTCACCAAACAAGGCATACCGCCTCTTGTACTTAAGGGTCTACTATTTGGGACCATCCTTAGGATAGATGAACAAGAGGGGTATAATTTTGTTGTTGAGAAGATTTATTGGGGGCATTTACGGGCCAATTGTACTACAATCTGGATGCCATTTTCTAAAGAATCTGCTATTGTCTTAGATTTGTGTACATCCTTTATCACGCGTGCATTTTATAAAACGTTGTATCATCAACAAATATACTCATCTCGGACACAATATTATCAGCGAGGTCGACCCATGAGGCAGTCCAATGTTATATTGTTTGGATGTACGGCTATCAATGACAATCTGGATGACCCAATTGTCTAAGAAGGATTTAATTATATTTTATACCTTTCCATTTATGACCTAGGATTTAATTTTCATTAGCAGCCTTTTATGTCAGACTTTGTTATATCAAGGTCTACAATCCTGGCTTGGGCCGCTGTATCCAGCGCATGGTACATGCATCTAGATATGGCCGATCAAATGCCTTTGATAGGGTGTCGCATAAAGGTCTACTCCAAAAGATTTCCAGCAACGGAATAGCTGTAAATGTCCTCTCAATTATTAGATTCTTTCTCTCTGATAAGATGACCCTCGATGATCAGAAATCAGAAGCCCATAGCATTAATGCTGGCGTCTCTCAGGGTTTCCTTCTGGGTCGAACCTTCTTCCAACAATGCATCAATAATTTTCTAAATCACATTTTTAGATTATTCCTAGACCTTTATGCAGACGACACTAACATCGATGGTGACATTTCAAAGGCCAGAAATAAATAAGATCTCTCTAATTCTCCCTCTTCTGACCTTGAACACATGGTGGAATGAGAAATACATCTAAAATAAAGCTTCTCTGTTTCCATCATCAACGCTGTGACCCCTAACTGGCCCAAATTAAAATGCATGACATTCATCCTTAAGAAGCACCGTTCTTTGACAAACTATTGGGACTGACATTGATTCTTGATCTGAAATTAAACATATAAATCAAATCTCTGCAAAGATCGCCGATCCCCCCCCCCCCGATAAAATCATTCTACCGCTTCACTAGATATCTCATTGTCGATGCAATCCTCTACTCAAATAAAGGCAAAGTACGTCCTTGGAAGGAATACTCTTCTCATATTTGACCAGAAACGTATCGGAGCACTATATCCTACCTGGTTAGAGTTCAAAACCAGCTTCAATCCCAGTAGGTGACACACTTTTCATTTCCCTGTAACTCCCTTCTCACAGAAGAGACGTTACGAGCCTGTCTTTGCTCTATCGTTATTTACATAGCAAGTGTTCGACTGAGGTTCAATCTGTTTTTCAGCTTTCCAACATTTCAAAAGAAAAAAAAAACAGTCGTATAATTACAACCGTTTCCCCTCACTCTCTATCTGTGCCTAAATCTAAACCAGATTCAATGAACAAAGTTTCTTTCCTAGAACTGATCGCCTGGTGAATTCTTTTTGACTGGGTTGCTATCCAGCTGACTACAATATGGTCGTCCTCAAGTTTAATGTAAATTTTTGGTAAGCCGTTTCCTTGAATAACTAAATTGTATTCGATTTCCAACTCTAACGATTACTATGCTGTTGTCCCAGTAACAAGAATACGCTCATTAACCCTTATCCACTAGTGGCTTTTGTGTTTTTTATAAGTGGTGATACCCTGTAGTAGAATAAATAAATAAATAAGTAGACGTATAGTGTCTTTCCTGTTCTGTGTCAGAAGTGAAAATTCCCTTCATGACTGGGGCAATTAAAATTTTATTTCTATTCACAGATATACTCACATAGAGAGGCAAATAACGACAAGCAGAGTAATGAACACATCAGACAACGAAACACGAAATAAGGAGTGGGAGAGAGAGAGCGAGAGAGAGAGAGGGAGAGAAAGAGAGAGAGTTCGTGGCCTTCGGGTTTAATTTGTGCATCCGTCGAGGAGCTCGGTTTGAATTCGTGTTTCCTCTATGAGACATGGCACATGCGGTCCTGGGTCCTTCGGCACCCACTCTGCTAGGCTAGTTTAGGACCTCAAAAAAACACTTGACTGGTGGTAAAAATGAGATCCTGTCCCTGTTTTATTTTGCTGGTACTAGAGTACCTCTGAGTGTTCCCAACCCCTATACCACTTTGTTTTTGATCCCTGTTTACACCCCCCTGACTCAGAGTTCGCCCCCCCTCATTATGTTCTCCCTGATTCCTTTAAGCATCTCCCCAATCCCATGTAGGGATCGTCTGCTTGTTTTCGGTTCCCCGGAAAACAGAGGGGGATCTATCATTTAGATGAGGGCAGGGCGGATAAACTTACTAACACACCCAAGTAGACATTATATTTTGTTGAAACTCCTACCTTCATGGACACTTGAACATTTTTTTGCTTTTCCCCTCCCACCACGAACTCTATTTTTGTACATATATTTCTCAAGATCTGAACTTTTGAACTTTTTTCTTACACATATGCACACACATATAATAAAAAAGAAAAAAATGCATACACAAAGATGAAAATATCTTTACAACGACTTTCTCTTTTGTAAATTACTTATCTTTTTGAGAAACGATGCGTATATTAAGTAGTATTAACTCCACCGAGTGATTGAGGTATTATGGTGAATGTTGCCAGTCAATAGTACCTATTTATAATGCCTCCCCACGGGACAAAGTTAGAAACCAGGATCGTTTTTTTAACGTGGAGAAAAGGTAAAAAAATTAAAAAAAAATTGTCTCAGTCGTGAAGGACTGATCCTCCGTCGAAAGAAAACAAGAAATGGAAGTGCAACATCTGAAGAACAGATACTACACTTTTTATTTATTTGCTTCCCCACTAAACAAATTAGACAGGAGGCCGTTTTTTAATGTGGAGATAGGGGGAAGGGAAACGGAAAGGGGGATCCAGCTCCCGAGAGGAGGGAAGTGGGAGCTGTATTAGAAGCTGTTGGTATGAAGGGTTGCCCCTTCAGTGACCAATGTCAGATGTGTGGGGTTACCCCCACATATGGTCTTTGCTAGTCATAGCTGGTCTGTGCTAGTCATAGCTTTGCAGCATCTGTCGGAACAGATGGTATTTATTTGCTCCCCCACCGAGCAAATAAGGCACAAGGCCGATTTTTAATGTGAGGAGTGAAGGGAGGGGGAAGGGAAAAAGGGGACCAGCTCCCGCGAGGTGGGAAATAGGAGCTGGTTAATGGTAAGGCATGTGGGGTTGCCCCCACATATGGTCTTTGCTAGTCATAGCTAGTCATAGCTTGCAGCATCTGCCGGAACAGATGGTATTTATTTGCTCCCCCACCGAGCAAATTTGGCACAATGCCGAGTTTTAATGTGAGGAGTGAAAGGAGGGGGAAGGGAAAAAGGGGACCAGCTCCCGAGAGGTGGGAAATGGGAGCTGGTTAAAGGTCAGGCATGTGGGGTTGCCCCCACATCTGGTCTTTGCTAGTCATAGCTAGTCATAGCTTGCAGTATCTGCCGGAACAGATGGTATTTATTTGCTCCCCCACCAAGCAAATTAGGCACAAGGCCGATTTTTAATGTGAGGAGTGAAGGGGAAATGGGGACCAACTCCCCGGGGAGTAGGGGAGCTGGATAGTGACAATTGGTATGAAGGGTCACCCCTACATTGACCAAGGTCTTATATGTGGGGTCGCCCCCACATATGGTCTTTGCTAGCAGTATCTGCCGGAACAGATGGTATTTATTTGCTCCCCCACCGAGCAAATTAGGCACAAGGCCGATTTTTAATGTGAGGAGTGAAGGGAGGGTGAATGGAAAAAGGGGACCACCTCCCGAGAGGTGGGAAATGGGAGCTGGTTAATGGTCAGGCATGTGGGGTTGCCCCCACATCTGGTCTTTTCTAGTCATAGCTAGTCATAGCTTGCAGCATCTGCCGGAACAGAGTGTATTTATTTGCTCCCCACCGAGCAAATTAGGCACAAGAACAATTTTTAATGTGAGGAGTGAAGGGAGGGGGAAGGGAAAAAGGGGACCAGCTCCCGAGAGGTGGGAAATGGGAGCTGGTTAATGGTCAGGCATGTGGGGTTGCCCCCACATCTGGTCTTTGCTAGTCATAGCTATTCATAGCTAGTCATAGCTTGCAGTATCTGCCGGAACAGATGGTATTTATTTGCTCCCCCACCGAGCAAATTAGGCACAAGACCAATTTTTAATGTGAGGAGTGAAGGGAGGGGGAAGGGAAAAAGGGGACCAGCTCCCGAGAGGTGGAAAATGGGAGCTGGTTAAAGGTCAGGTATGTGGGGTTGCCCCCACATCTGGTCTTTGCTTGCAGTATCTGCCGGAACAGATGGTATTTATTTGCTCCCCCACCGAGCAAATTAGGCACAAGGCCGATTTTTAATGTGAGGAGTGAAGGGAGGGGGAAGGGAAAAAGGGGACCAGCACCCGAGAGGTGGGAAATGGGAGCTGGTTAATGGTCAGGCATGTGGGGTTGCCCCCACATCTGGTCTTTGCTAATCATAGCTTGCAGCATCTGCCGGAACAGATGGTACTTATTTGCTCCCCCACTGAGCAAATTAGGCACAAGGCCGTTTTTAATGTGAGGTAAAAACCAGCTCCCCTAAAAGTAGGCAAAAAGGGGGCACTCTGGTTACCAAAAATAATAATTGTCCCAGTATAGAGGGTTTCCCCTCCATTGACTGGTACAAATAATCTTAAGTGCAGCATCTGCCGGAACAGATAGTATTTATTTGCTCCCCCACTGAGCAAATTAGGCACAAGGCCGTTTTTAATGTGAGGTAAAAACCAGTTCCCCTAAAAGTAGACAAAAAGGGGGCACTCTGGTTACCAAAAATAATAATTGTCCCAGTATAGAGGGTTTCCCCTCCATTGACTGGTACAAATTATCTTAAGTGCAGCATCTGCCGGAACAGATACTACACTTTGATCCCGGCCCGAAGGCCAAGAACCATATCTGCCGGAACAGATGGTATTTATTTGCTCCCCCACCGAGCAAATTAGGCACAAGGCCAATTTTTAATGTGAGGAGTGAAGGGAGGGGGAAGGGAAAAAGGGGACCAGCTCCCGAGAGGTGGGAAATGGGAGCTGGTTAAAGGTCAGGCATGTGGGGTTGCCCCCACATCTGGTCCTTGCTAGTCATAGCTAGTCATAGCTTGCAGCATCTGTCGGAACAGATGGTATTTATTTGCTTCCCCACTGAGCAAATTAGGCACAAGGCCGTTTTTAATGTGAGGTAAAAACCAGCTCCCCTAAAAGTAGGCAAAAAGGGGGCACTCTGGTTACCAAAAATAATAATTGTCCCAGTATAGAGGGTTTCCCCTCCATTGACTGGTACAAATTATCTTAAGTGCAGTATCTGCCGGAACAGATGGTATTTATTTGCTCCCCCACCGAGCAAATTAGGCACAAGGCCAATTTTTAATGTGAGGAGTGAAGGGAGGGGGAAGGGAAAAAGGGGACCAGCTCCCGAGAGGTGGGAAATGGGAGCTGGTTAAAGGTCAGATATGTGGGGTTGCCCCCACATCTGGTCTTTGCTTGCAGTATCTGCCGGAATAGATGGTATTTATTTGCTCCCCCACCGAGCAAATTAGGCACAAGGCCGATTTTTAATGTGAGGAGTGAAGGGAGGGGAAAGGGAAAAAGGGAACCAGCTCCCGAGAGGTGGGAAATGGGAGCTGGTTAAAGGTCAGACATGTGGGGTTGCCCCCACATCTGGTCTTTGCTAGTCATAGCTAGTCATAGCTTGCAGTATCTGCCGGAACAGATGGTATTTATTTGCTCCCCCACCAAGCAAATTAGGCACAAGGCCAATTTTTAATGTGAGGAGTGAAGGGAGGGGGAAGGGAAAAAGGGGACCAGCTCCCGAGAGGTGGGAAATGGGAGCTGGTTAAAGGTCAGGCATGTGGGGTTGCCCCCACATCTGGTCTTTGCTAGTCATAGCTAGTCATAGCTTGCAGTATCTGCCGGAACAGATAGTATTTATTTGCTCCCCCACTGAGCAAATTAGGCACAAGGCCGTTTTTAATGTGAGGTAAAAACCAGCTCCCCTAAAAGGGGTCACTCTGGTTACCAAAAATAATAATTGTCCCAGTATAGAGGGTTTCCCCTCCATTGACTGGTACAAATTATCTTAAGTGCAGCATCTGCCGGAACAGATGGTATTTATTTGCTCCCCCACCGAGCAAATTAGGCACAAGGCCAATTTTTAATGTGAGGAGTGAAGGGAGGGGGAAGGGAAAGGGGGGACCAGCTCCCGAGAGGTGGGAAATGGGAGCTGGTTAAAGGTCAGGCATGTGGGGTTGCCCCCACATCTGGTCTTTGCTAGTCATAGCTAGTCATAGCTAGTCATAGCTTGCAGTATCTGTCGGAACAGATGGTATCTATTTGCTCCCCCACCGAGCAAATTAGGCACAAGGCCAATTTTTAATGTGAGGAGTGAAGGGAGGGGGAAGGGAAAGGGGGGATCAGCTCCCGAGAGGTGGGAAATGAGAGCTGATTAAAGGTCAGGCATGTGGGGTTGCCCCCACATCTGGTCTTTGCTAGTCATAGCTTGCAGTATCTGTCGGAACAGATGGTGTTTATTTGCTCCCCCACTGAGCAAATTAGGCACAAGGCCGTTTTTAATGTGAGGTAAAAACCAGCTCCCCTAAAAGGGGTCACTCTGGTTACCAAAAATAATAATTGTCCCAGTATAGAGGGTTTCCCCTCCATTGACTGGTACAAATTATCTTAAGTGTAGCATCTGTCGGAACAGATGGTGTTTATTTGCTCCCCCACTGAGCAAATTAGGCACAAGGCCGTTTTTAATGTGAGGTAAAAACCAGCTCCCCTAAAAGGGGTCACTCTGGTTACCAAAAATAATAATTGTCCCAGTATAGAGGGTTTCCCCTCCATTGACTGGTACAAATTATCTTAAGTGCAGCATCTGCCGGAACAGATACTACACTTTGATCTTGCCCAAAATGCCAGTCAATAGTAATCTTCCAAATGAATTGCAATAGCGTTAGTCACAAAGAACCTGTACCCTTCCTTCCCAAATTTCTTATAGGGCCTTGTGCCTAAGTTTGTTGCTGACTTTTCAAAACTTTTTTTCAATTTTTAATTGCAGACTTTAAAAATTTGAGGCAATAAACTATATAACTAAGATCAAAGTGTAGTATATTTTCTGATGCTGCATTTAACGTTTTTTCTCACTTTTTTTGGTCTCGGTTAATGGAGGAGAAATCCTTCATGACTGATAAAGTTTTTTTTAAAAATGTGTTTGTTACTATCCAGAGTGCTCATTTTTTGAGAACTGGTTCACCCCCACAGTAAAAACCGACCTTGTGTCTTACTCTGCCCTAGCGGGGAGGCAAGTTGAATGTAAACGGGTTACTTGAATTATAAAAAGAAAAAATGAACGCAAAAAATTACAAATAAAACCAAAGGTGGGGAAGTAAACGACAGTAAAGCCGGAAAAGAGGGAGAGAGGAAAAAACGATGGACGTTTAAAAATAAGAGAGGGAGAAGAAGAAAAGAAGTGACAAACGGAAAACAAAAAAGAGGAGAATGAATTAGAGAAAGAGAGAGAGAGAGAGAGAGAGAGAGAGAGGGGGGGAGAGAAAGTCAGAGAGTAAGAAAGAGAGTAGGGTAAAACAGCAAAAACACAACAAAGAAAGAAAGAAAGAACTTCCATTAAACAATAAGCACATTTTTTTTATTCCAAAAAAAGATTTGACAGTCACACAAAAAAAAAAATATTGCCAGAAAGATAAGAGAAGTCAAAGGACGCGTAGGTGATGAGGATGCTGTTTGTCTGCTTGAAAACTGCGGGGAAGTCATTGGCGCGTAAATGAGAGGGCACAAAATGTCGGCTCGTTAGCTTGAAGCAAAAGACACCGGAAACGATCTAAATTCGATTTTCAAAATAAGGGAAAAGTAAACACGTGAAGACGGAAGATAAAAAGAGGAGAAATAAACAAATTGAAGGGAAACGGATTTCATGTAAAAAAAATGATAGACAATGAAACGACACAAGTGAAAGAATGTCTCGTATATTGGACTGCTAAAAAAAGACTTGACTTTCTCTCTCTTTGCCTTCTCTCTGTCTCTCTCTGTCTCTCTCTGTCTGTCTGTCTGTCTGTCTGTCTCTCTCTCTCTCTCTCTCTATCTTAACTTCTAATCTTTTCATGTACCCTCATCAAAAATATGGTTCGGACTGGTATACATCGTGCTTTTCTCTTAACTTAGCTCCAATCTATGCCCCACCCCCCTCGCCAAACTTTCACAAGAAACACCCGTCTAGCATCACTAATTCCCCCCACTCTTTATCTGTGCCTAAACCTAAACGTAGATTCCATGAACACTTCTTCTTTCTTAAAACTGCACGCCTATGAATTTGTCTTCCGTTTTCCTGCTTTCCAGCTGATTACAATATGGTTCTCTTCAAGTTTAACGTAAACAAGTTTTTGATGAGCCGTTCCATATAAGTTAACAAATTTACCGAATCTCCATTACTGACGGTTACTATATTGTCCAATTTCTACTGTACACTCTTTAAACCTTATCCCCGAGTGGCCTCTTGGCCTTGATAAGTGGTGATGTCTATGTAAAAAAAAATCTTTTCAGGTACCCTCATCAAAACATTATGGTTCGGACTGGTATTCATCGTGCCTTTACTGTAGAAATGGTTTTGAACGATGGTGAATCTGCAACATACCAAGGCTCGAAGGCCACTCGAGGATAAGGAGGAAAAGGTAATGCTAGACAGTATTCGAGCTATGAGATTTTCTGTTACCCAGTCTCTTACGCATTCAGCTCGCAAACATGCGTTGGCCTCAAGATTGTCTGATCGAACAGTCTGAGGAATGTAACCCACTGATATGCAGTTCCAACCATATAAATTAATGATTGTCCAGAAACTGCACGAGCGCGGCTGGGAAAATCAAACCAAATGCTGGAAATATTTCTGTCAAACCTTATATATCTATCTATCTATATATCTATAAAAGTGAACGTGTCTGTCTGTCTGTCTGTCTGTGTAAAAATCCCTACGCAATAACTCTGTCAATTTTTAGTCTATAGACTCGAAATTTGAAATACCGGGTACTGAGATTTGGGAAAATCGATGTGACGGGTATCGGCCAGAAATTTTTCTTTTAAGGGGTCAAATTTCAACGATTTGACCTTTAAGAATTCTACCAAACTCCTCCGACAATTTTGGGTCTAGACACTTGAAATTTTAGATATAGGTTCCTTGAACCTGGATCTAACTTAATAAAGTGATTTGAGCCTGAAACTATAAATTTTAAGGGGTCATAATAGGGGTCAAATTAAAAAAAATTGACTTTTTTTGTTTTGCTTAGCGTACACCTCAAAACACCCGGGCAAATCCGGGCTAAAATGCTAGTATATCTATAAAAGTGAATGTCTGTGTGTGTGTATCTGTTTGTCTATGTACATTTCTCTACACAATAACTTAGTTAATTTTCGATCTACAAACTCGAGATTTGACATACGGAGTATTGAGATTTGGGAAAATCTTTTTGATTGGTGTTCGGCCAGAAACTTTTATTGTCAATGGGTCGAAGTTCAACGATTTGATCTTTGAGACCAAACTCCTTCGCCAATTTTAGGTCTAAACGCTTGAAATTTTAGATATAGGTTACTTGGACATGGATCAAACTTTTTAATTAGATTTGAGCCCAAAACAATAAATGCTAAGGAGTAAAAATTAGGGTCAAAGTTAAAAAAAAAGTTGACCTCTGCTGTCTCTACTAAATTACTCAACTAATTTTTGGTCTAAATACTTGAAATGTTACTTCAAGTGTATCCAGACATAGGGCAAGCTTTTTAATCGGTTTTTGACGGCAAATTTAGCTACCAAGGGGTCAAAGTTCAAAAGATTTTATATTTGCGGTTTCTAGTAAACTATTAAGGATTTTGGGTCTAAACATTTGAAATTTTACATAAAGGGTATTTAGATATGCAGCAAGCTTTTTAATCAGTTTTTGGCCGAAAATTTCGCTGCCAAGAGATCAAGGTTGTAAAAGAAAAAAAAATGACAGATGCGGTTTTTATCAACTTTTCTTTATAGTAGTTAAGGAAACCTATTATATAGGAAGACATTGCCGTACATATGCCCACTTTTTAATATTTACATATGCTCGTAAAGTTATGAACAGTACATAGGGCCTGAGCAAAGCCGAGCTGAACTGGTCGTATAAAACTGAAAATGTCTGTGTGTGCGTGTGTGTGTATATCTTTCTGTCTATGTATACACCACTACCAAATAACTCTGCCAATCTTTGGTCTACAAACTCGAGATTTGACATAAGGAGTATTGAGATTTGGGAACATCTTTTTAATCGGTTTTCTGCAAACAATTTGGCTGTTAAGGGATCAAACTTCAACGATTTGACAACTCTACCATACTCCACGGCCAATTTTGGGCCTAAACACTTGAAATTTTTGACGTAAGTTACATGGACATGGATTTAACTTTATAATTTGATTTGAGTCCTCACCAATGTTTAATTGGTCATAATTGGGGTCAAATTAATAAAAAATGATTTCTGCGGTCTCTACCAAATTACTTGTTTTTTGTCTAGGAATTTGAAATTTTACATAAAGTTTAGTCAGACAGAGGGCAAGCTTTTTCATTGTTTTTTGCTGAAAATTTGGCTTGCAAGGGGTCTAAGTTCAAAAGAGTTGACATTAGTGGTCTCTAGCAAACTATTAAGCCAATTTTGGGCCAAAACATTTGAATTTATACATACAAAGTATTCAGACATGCAGCACGCTTTTTAATCAGTTTTTGGTCGAAAATTTGGCTAACAAGAGGTCACAGTTTACAGAGTTGACCTTTGCAGACTCTACCAAACTCTTCCACAATTTTGGGTCTATACATTTTAAATTTTAGATGTAGGTTACATGGACATGGATCAAATATTTTAATTCAATTTGAGCCAAAAACAATAAATGTTAATGAGTCAAAATTGGGGTCAAAGTTAAACAAATTTGACGTCTGTGATATTTACCAACTCTTCTCTATGGTAGTTAAGGAAGCCTATTATATAGAAAGGCATTACCATACATATTCACACTTTTTAATATATACATATGCACATAAAGTTATGAACAGTACATAGGGCTTGGCTAAAGCCGGGCGGAACTGCTAGTATATATATAAAAGTGAAAATGTCTGTCTGTGTGTGTGTCTGTGTGTGTGTCTGTGTACATTTCTCTACCAAATAACTCTGTCAATTTTCCCTTTAGAGCCTCAAGATTTGACATAAGGAGTATTGAGATTTGAAGACATCTTTTAATCGGTTTTCAGCCAGAAATTTGGCTGTTAAGGGGTCAAAGTTAAAAAATTTGACCCTTGAAAACTCGACCACAGTCCTACGCCAATTTTCGGTCTAAACACTTGAATTTTAAATGTAGGTTATTTAGACATGAATCAAACTTTAGAGTTTAATTTGAAGCCCTAAAAATAAAGGTTAAAGGGTCAATATTGGGGTTAAAGTTTTTTAAAAAGTGACCTCTGTAGTATCTGCCAAATTACTCAGCCAATTTCTGATGTAAACATTTGAAATTTTACATAAAGAGTATTCAGAGACAGGGCAAGATTTTCAATCAGTTAGGATCGAAAATTTGAGCTGCCTAGATGTTAAAAAAATTGACCTAGCAAACTACTCAGCCAATTTTAGGTCTAAACATTGGAAATGTATACATAACAGGTATTCAATTATGCGGCAAGCATTTTACTCAATTTTGGGGTCAAAGTAAAAAGAGTAGTGCCAAAAGGTCAAAGTAGAAAGAGTTTACCTTTAGAGATTCTACTTCATTCTCCGCCAATTTTGGATTGAAACACTTGAAATTTTAGATGTAGATTATCTGGGCAAGTTAAAACCTTTTATTTCGATTAGAGACCAAAATAATAAATGTTAAGGGGTCAAAATTAGGTCATATTATTAAGAAATTACCTCTGCGGTTTCTACGAAATTACTCAGACAATTTTTTGTCTAAATATTAGAAATTTTACATAAAATATATTCACACGTAGGGCAAGTTATGAACAGTACATAGGGCCCAATCAAAGCCAGGCTGAACTGCTAGTATATATATATATATATATATATATATATATATATATATATATATATATATATAACTACTTCATTTACTCACATAAATTTAATATACGGAAGTATAGATTTATGCGTAAACTTTAAGTATTTACTTCAAAAGTACTCAATACGTAGGTAGAGCTAGTTAGTAATTTATAAAATATATATGGCGATTAAGCTACACTGAATATTCTGCGTTTCATCCACTATAGGATTCGTCAGGTTTATGCATAAGCCTGAGGAATCCTATAGTGGATGAAACGCAGAATATTCAGTGTAGCTTAATCGCCATATATATTTTATAAATTACTATATATATATATATATATATATATATATATATATATATATATATATATATATATATATATATATATATATATATATATATATATGAATTTTGCCCCGTCGATTTCGACGTATGAGGTTCCGCACCAGCAACTAAATTATTCAGAAATCCACACAGAGTGTTTGGTTATAGTGGGGAAAGCTTGTGCGGAATTTTTTTAGCATTATTTTATCAATCTATAATAATACTTGTTGAATAGAAAGAGTTTGAATTAAAATTTAAATAAAATATAAGGACGTAATTTTAATGCTAAGTCACCATCAATATATTATTATTATTATTATTATTATTATTATTATTATTATTATTATTATTATTATTATTATT
Source organism: Euprymna scolopes (assembly GCF_053919585.1). Lineage (NCBI taxonomy): Eukaryota > Metazoa > Mollusca > Cephalopoda > Sepiida > Sepiolidae > Euprymna > Euprymna scolopes. Next base: position 9,769,384 of record NC_136499.1, on the reverse strand, counting down.
ATTATTATTATTATTCGATCGATGTCTCCGTTCAGTCTCGAAAAACAATGGATACCACTGTAGGGGCAGTTGCGCGTGTAATTGGGAGGCAAAGGTCGCGCAACCCCTAACCACACTTCTCCTGACTCGACACTATTTGCGTCCAGTGGCAAGGAGAAGACCAGGACGACTGGAAAAAATGCCGAGATAAGCGCTTATTATTATTATTATTATTATTATTATTATTATTATTATTATTATTATTATTATTATTATTATTATTATTATTATTATTTTCTTTCTAGTAATTTCGACGCGCATTTTATTGACAAACACAGAAATTTAAAACTTTAAATAAAAATTAATAGTCTTCCAGTTTTTATTCATGGAAAGACTTGCCTGAACATTATCTGATGAGATCAATACGTTGATCGAAAGAGTAGTTCTATTGTTGTAATCAAATCTAAATTTACTTACCTAAATTTGAAAATAAATAAATAAATATATATTGGGTAGAGCACTGTCGTAAATAATCTCACCCCCTACTTTATTGGCTGAAAAATGCGAAGCTCGTTGTTTGTTTACAAACAGGCGATTTGAGCACTATAAAAGTGGTGGCGGGTGTCCATTTTAATAGACATTCCGACGAGATATTTACGGGCGTCACCTTCATGGTCGAGTAGGAAAACTGTCGACTGTCAACACGACGATTCTAGGTTCAATACTTGGCTATGGAGAGATGCTAGTCTAGTGGCACTGATGAGTTGTGATACAACGAAACAGTACCGTATGTCGATGACTACAAATATATTTTAAGCCCCCCTCTTTGGGTAGAGCACTGTCGTAAATGATCTCACCCGCTACTTAATTGGCTGAAAAATGCGAAGCTCGGTGTTTGTTTACAAACAGACGATTTGGGCACTATAAAAATGGTGGCGGGTGTCCATTTAAATAGACATTCCGACGAGATATTTACGGGCGTCACCTTCATGGTCGAGTGGGAGAACTAGCGACTGTCAACACGACGGTTCTAGGTTCAATCTTGGCTAGGCAGAAATGCTAGTCTAGCGGCACTGATGAGTTGTGATATAACGAAACAGTACTATATGTCGATGATTACAAATATATATATATATATATATATATATATATATAACTACTTCATTTACTCACATAAAATTAATATACGAAAGTATAGATTTATGCGTAAACTTTAAGTATTTACTTCAAAAGTGCTCAATACGTAGGTAGAGCTAGTTAGTAATTTATAAAATATATATGGTGATTTAGCTACACTGAATAATCGGCGTTTCATCCACTCTAGGATTCCTCAGGCTTATGCGCGAATTCTGTGGTTGTTTATCGTTTTTATATGGTCCTCTTCTATTGAGGATTTGGTTAGCCAATCAGCTTTCTAGTATCCACCACGCCCCTTCCTATAAGCCAATGGACATGCATTTTATCGGACAAAGGATCTGTTTTAAAACTAGGTTAGTGTTTTTTTTATTGTTAGTTTATATATAAATATACATATGTGTACACACATATATGCACATATATACACATATACATACATATATGTGTGATCGTTTATGTATATTCATGTTTATTTAATTTATTTATTTGTTTATTTTCTATTGTTTTTGTTAGTTTTAAAACTATTTTGTATCGCTATTTTAGAGTAAATTTTATTTTGTGAACACATTTATTTGCTATTTCTAATCTACAGTTTAATCGATTTTGGATACAGGATAGCAATTTTTTCATGAAGACATAATATACATGGGTCGTCTAGATGCCTACACGTAGTAGCTTGCCCTATAATTTTCCATTCAACTACCGGCGAATGTCCGCTTTCTTTGAGTTACCAGTATTTATTCGCTAGTGTTGTTTTTATACGCTGATAGGAAGGGGCGCGGTGGATACTAGAAAGCTGATTGGCTAACTAAATCCTCAATAGAAAAGGACCATATAAAAACGATAAACAGCCACAGAATTCGCGCATAAGCCTTAGGACTCATAGAGCGGATGAAATGCTGAATATTCAGTGTAGCTTAATCGCCATATATATTTTATAAATTACTAAATTACTAAATTACTATATATATATATATATATATATATATATACATATATATATACATTAACTATATTAATGTCTATTAGTGGGACCTGTTGACACTCAACCCCGGCATTTTTCATATGCGGTACATTGCTGCTGGGCATTCCGTAGGCATTCAGCATTAGTGAAAACTCCGCGATGTTATTGTACCTATTTATAATGCCTCCCCACGGGACAGAATTAGACACCAGGGTCGTTTTTTAACGTGAAGAAAAGGTACAAAAATAAAAATAGTCTCAATCATGAAGGACTGCTCCTCCACCGAAAGAGAAAAAGAAATGGATGTGCAGCATCTGAAGAACAGATACGACACTTTGATCTTAGCCAAAAAGGCCAAATTGTAGCCTTTTTCTTAAAACTGTGGAAGTATTTATCTAAGTAATCTGGTTTATGTAGTGTCCGAATGTATATTTTGTTATTACAGTTTATTCCGAATATACTTATAGGTGTCGGGGATATATTTCCATTATATGGATGTCCGGCTCGAACGGTAACCCAACAATAATATTTTCTGTAGACAAACAGACACTAGCTTGGATCCTAACCAAAAAGCAAAACCAAAAAGGTATATTTTAGTTTCACGCACAACCTAAAAGAAACATCAAATTTTTACTTTTTTTTATTTTTTACCTCGTGTCTTCGATAATAAGATGGAGGATAAAAGGTGATAAAATACTACGAACATTAAATTATTGTATCTATATTATTAATAATGTAATGTCTGTAGTACGTTATAACTTTCTATCATTATCTGTTTTAATAAATACAATCTCCCGATCGAATAATTTATAACGTGGTAACTGTTACACACGTACGTATGTTAAAATTATTACAATATATATATGTATATATATATATATATATATATATAAATTCCACTGCCAAACAACGTCGAAGCCCACAAGAGCCATGACAGTCAAAGAACCGGAAGCCCAGGAAATTCTTGTGTGCAGGGCATTTGCTCAGTTGGTAGAGTGCTTGCCTTGCATGCAAGAGGCTCGGGTTTCGAATCCTGAGTTCGGATGTGTCTAACTGAACGCTCAAATGAGGGGGAAACTCGAGTCTTGGACTTCTGGTTCTTTTACTGCCATGGCTCTTGTGGGATGCGACGTTGTTTGGCTGTGGAATTTATTATATACAATCTCTCACATTCTGAAAATCATATATATATATGTGTATATATATATATATATATATATATATATATATATATATATATATATATATGCTTATAATGGTATTGAATGCCAATTATCTGTGATAAGCCATGTTTAAATCTACTTTTGAACGATGTTATTAATAGTAGAGAAAGGAACCCAAGTCAATTAGCATATTTTCCCAGTGCTAAAATAAGGTTAAGATTCACAAAATAAAATGTAGAAAGTTATTGTATCCCAAGCAAGGAATGGTTCATTGAGATAGTTTTTGCAAGTGGCCTATGCGTGTCAAACCGCTTGCTCCTTCAACATAAAACGGATGATTTTCCTTATTTTTAGCTCGAAGGGCGCAAAGCACACACACTGTTGGAAAGACGGTGTAGCTTTATTTTTAATTAACGGTGTTTTATTTTAATCTTAAAAATCAGATTTTTTCCCCCTTTTGGAATAGTTACCCTCGGGTTTCGGATTTACGTGGAATAAACAATTATTTTCGCTATAGGGCACGCCGTAAACTCTGCATATGGGTGGCTCCATGCGGTTCGTAATCTGCATGCAAATTAGCTCGAAAACGTATGCGTACACGGAGCTGTGAGCGCGTACCTCTGCCTTTTAGGGATGCGTTAAGACATCGGGTGCGCAGTAGATAAGCTTCTTTCTGAGCCGAGGTGCGTATACCGAGCCTTAGGCGTCCGGCTGTGTAATGAATAGTCTCGATATTTGTGGGGTTGTATCTAGTACAAAGCGATTGACAGATAAAAAGAGGAGAGATTTAAACAACGGCTTATCTGAACGTGTGTTGTTTAAATGTCCACTGTTCATCGAGTGATGTTTGCCGCCGCTATCATGCGGGTTCGATCATTGAACAACAGATGCGTTCTCTCTCTCCATCGCTCGCTCTCTCGTAACGTATCCCCCACATCATTCTTTTTCTCTCTATATATAATCACCTTCATCATTATTATCTTTCTCTCTCGTTCTTTGCTCCTTGTTCATTCCTGCTCCTTGTCGCCATACTACTGTTTTTGCGTTTTCCCACCCCACTCCGCCCTCTCCATTCCCAGCAACCTATCGATAGAATTTATAATGACAGCTTTGGGTGACAAACAACCACTGGCGATTGAAGTTTACAAATGGCACATAGTCAGTAGACACGCCAGCAATAGTGTTGATCCATTTTTCAGATTAAACATTTATTCCCTCCCCATGAGGGCAGAGTATGACACAATGTAGGAAGAATGTAGCCCCCTAAAAAGTGCTACTTTGAAGTGGGAGCCGTTTTAAATAAACTCATGGGTGCCTCATGGATGTTATTGATGAAACGGATCAATCATATTAATTATCAATCAATTAAAATGTTTAGAATCATTAGGGACAAAATAATGATAGAATGCAGTTAAAAGTAAAACTCACACAAACAATACACACACACACACTCATATATATATATATGTATGTATGTACGTATATATATATATACATATATATATATATATATATATATATATATATATATATATATATATATATATACAGAGTGGGAACGGGAGAGAGTAAAACTCATACAAACAATACACACACACACACTCATATATATATATATATATATATATATATATATATATATATATATGTATATATGTATGTATGTATGTACGTATATATATATATATATATATATATATATATATATATATATATATATATATATATATATATATATATATGCTAGCAATGGGTGCCCGGTGTTTGGAGGTGTATGCTGAGCAAAAAACAAAAAAACACGGTCAATTTTTTAAAACTTTAATCCCTATTATGATCCCTTAATATTTATTGTTTTGGGCTCAAATGAAGTTATTAAGTAAGATCCATGTCCAAGGCACCTATATCTAAAATTTCAAGTGTTTAGACCCAAAATTGTCGGAGGAGTTTGGTAGAGTTCTCAAAGGTCAAATAATTGAAGTTTGACCCCCTTAACAGCGGAATTTCTGGCCGAAACCTGATCACATCGATTTTCCCAAATCTCAGTACCCTGTATATCAAATTTCGAGTCTGTAGACTAAATATTGACAGAATTATTGCGTAGGGAAATGTACACACACGCTCACTTTTAAAGATATATAGATATATTCAATAATATAAACATGACGGCATAAGCGTATAAACCCTGCAATTACTAAATTTTTCTGTATGATTATGCTTCTGTTAAATTTAAATATCTCCGTTTCCTTTTATCAAAATTTGTTCTTGCCCAATCCCTTTTTCATTAAAAGAAGCAAAAAAAAAAAAAAAAAACTTTGCAACTATTTTCTGATGAATACAGTTTTTTTTTGTCTCTGATGAGTTGTTTGGTGGGCTACTGCGTACTGGATCGTGTCTAAATTATTATATTCATGCGTATTCTCCTGATTAGACTTTTGCTAATTCCAGACGCAGCATTAAGAACAAAATCAATTTACATGTTTCGAAAACATTTTATTCGGCATATTATAATACCGATAGCGAATTACACGCATCGAAGCACAGAAATTAGGAACCCGTGATTTTTGGAAATCTACACATCTGTCCCATTTGGGCTGGCGCATCTGCTATTTGTCTCTCACTCCTGGACAGGGTTCAAAAAAGAGTCGCCAACCTGATAGGTCCTAAACTGTCATCTAGTCTTCAGCCTCTGTCCCATCGACGAACTGTTGCATTCCTCTGCCTGTTCTACAAGTACTTTAATGGTAAATGCTCTGTCGAACTACAGGCACTTGTTCCCCCTCGACGTGAATACTCCTGACAAACCTAACTAGCAGCTGAATTCCACCTCTCGCAGTAGAGATCCCTAGGTGTAAGAAAGCCTTCTACTCCAATAGTTTTTTCCCCCAGAACTGCTAGACTTTAGTATTCACTTCCCGTATTCTGCTTTCCCAACTGTACTGACATGCAGAAGTTCAAATGTAATATGAACAGATATCTTGCTACACATCTCCCTTCATTTTACCCCTTCAACTTATGTCTACGATAGTAGCCCCCTATTTCAAATTGGCATGGTGACTTGTTTGGCATGAAAATTGAATAAAAATTTAAAAATAGATAAATAGATAAAAAGAACATTTATTTGAAAATGACACGTAATAGCATTTTTTTATTCGTCACCTTTGTCTTATATATCTATATCCATATATATATATATATATATATATATATATATATATATATATATATGTATTAACTTATCCGATCGTAAAATACGCTTAAATATTATATTAAAATTAATGCAGAAGTCATATTTATTATAATAGAGGAAATTATCGATCGATTATTATATTCACCTAATATATAGTAGTAATTTCAGAAGTAAATAAAAAATAATACTTGTCGGCGATCAGTTAGAATCGAAACTAAAACATATAGCTTTCCCACCTTATTTTTTAACGCATGACCGAAATGCATACATATACAAGCACTGCAAAAAACAAAACAAAAACGTTATTCAATCTAACGTTTAATTAGCTTATGCGCATGACAAAACGGGTTTAGTCGATTTATACCAAATCAAAAGCAAAGTGTTATTTTTTCAATTTGGACCCGTTAGCAGCTATTTTACCAGCTAAAAAACACATCGAAATAGTGCTACATGTACAAATACTCTATCTAATTTTAATTCTGTAAACAAAATATCTATAGATGAATTTAGTAGATACATTTTACACACATGGAACACGTATATCAAATCTGTTGCCAAGGCCGCTGGAAAAATGGTGGGATCTTTCTATCGATCCAGTAGATATCTCACTGCTGATGCTATTCTCTATCTATATAAGAGCCAGGTACGTCCAAGGATGGAATACTGTTGCCACATCTGGGCAGGAGCTGCTAGAAAGGACTTGTCCTGCCTTGATAGAGTTCAAAATAGACTTCGTAGCCTCGTAGGAGATGTCCTTTTCTCCTCCTTACAACCTCTATCTCACAGAAGAGATGTTGCGAGTTTGTCTCTGATGTATCGTTATTTTCATGGAAAGTGTTCAACTGAGCTTCAATCTATGGTCCCCCCTCGCCAAACTTTCACAAGAAACACTCGTCTAGCTGTAAACACTATCAATAATTTCCCCCACTCTTTATCTGTGCCTAAACCTAAACATAGATTCCATGAACAAAGCTTCTTTCTTAGAACTGCACGCCTGTGGAATTGTCTTCCGTTTTCCTGCTTTCCGGCTGACTACAATATGGTTGTGTTCAAGTCTAAGGTAAATAAGTTCTTGATGATCCGTTCCATATAAGTTATTAAATTTACCAAATTTTCATTACTAATGATTACTATATTGACCAACTTCTACTGTGCACTCTTTAACCCTTATCCTTGAGTGGCCTCTGGGCCTTGATAATGTGGTGATGCCTTTGTAAAAAAAAAAAAAAAAAAAAAAAAAAAAACATATCGATAATGTCCCTATATATATATATATATATATATATATATATATATATATATGTGTGTGTGTGTGTGTGTGTGTGTAAATATATGTTTTGCATAAATTTATTGTCCGACAGAATACTTACGTGAGATATATTGAAATTTCCTTAATCCACTGAGTTTCAAAGAAATTTGTTATACTCTTCAGAGGAAAGATATTAACAAATGAATATTATAGCAAAGCTATAAAATTGATGGTAATGGAATTAATTGAAACAGCATTGCATGAAGGTTAGTTATAAATGAAAAAAAGAAGCCATTTTGTGTAAAGTGTTCATAAAATGGAGAAAAATTAAAAAATAAATAGAATAAAAATCAGTTGAAGAGCTATAGAAAGGTTAAGTATTGTAAAGGAGAAAAGGTGATAGAAACACTGTTCCTATAAGAAGAATCCAGAATTATCCTGTTGACATGTATACTGAAATTGTTGAATTAATCAAAAATGTGTGTAATAATTCAATATGTATTTAATCCAAGTTTGTAGAAAAACCCCGTTTGATAGCAGCCAATTTTATGTCTAAACATTATTTGCATTCGTTAAAGTTTTTAGTTCTAAAGTTAAAGTTTTTAGGTATAAACATTATTTGCATTCGTTAAAGTTTTTTCCTTCATAGACACCTTCAGTTAATCCCGGCTTTGCTCGCGCAGTATGTAGTGTTCATAGATTTATGTGCATATGTATCTATATATTAAAATGTTTGACACATGTCCAGGAAACCTACATCTAAAATTTCAGATGTTTAGACCATAAATTGGTGGAGGAGTTTGGTAGACTCTGCAAATGTCAACTCTTTTAACTTTGATCTCCTGGCAGCTAATTTTCTCCCCAAAAACTGATTTAAAAGCTTGCTGCGTGTCTGAATACCCTTTATGTAGAATTTAAAATATTTAAACCTAAGATTGGCTGAATACCTTGCTTGCCACCTTGGTCACAAAATTTTCGGACAAAAATCGATTAAAAATCTTGCCATATATTTAAATACACTTTATGTAAAATTTCTAATGCTTAGACAAAAATAGGCTGGGTAATTTGGTAGAGATCGCAGAGGTCGAAATGTATTACTTTGACACTTATTTTGACTCCTTAACATATATTGTTTTGGGCTTAAACTAAATTAAACTGTTAGATTCATGTCCAGGTAACCCACATTTAAAATTTAAAGTGTGTAGACCCAAAACTGGCGAAGGGGTTGGGTAGAGATTTCAAAGGTCAAATCGTTGAACTTTGACCCCTTGACAGCCAAATTGTGGGCCGAAAACCGACTAATAAGATTTTTCCAAACCTCAATGCCCACATGCCAAATCTCGAGTCGGTAGTGAAAATTCACAGAATAGTTTGGTAACACACGCAGACACACACATACACACATACACACATAACACACACAAACAATTTCATTTTTATAGATATACTAGCAGTTAAACCCAGCTTCGCCCGGGCCTTATTTACTGTTAAAAACTTTATGTGCATATATATATATATATATATATATATACCAAAATCCTCCATCAATATTAGGTTGAAACACTTGAAATATTAGATGTAGGTTACCTTGACATGCGGGAGTTTGGTAGAGTTTGCAAAGGTTAACTCTGTAAAGTTTGACATTTAGCAGCTCAATTTTCTCCCCAAAACCGATTAAAAAGATTGCTGTATTTCTGAATACGCTTTATATAAAATTTCAAATATTAAGACCCAAAATTGCATGAATACCTTGCTATAAACCGAAAAGATAAAATCTTTTGAACTTTGCCACTTTGGCAATAAAATATTTGGCAAAAATCGATTAAAAAGCTTGCCCTATGTCTGAATACACTTTATGTAAAATTTCAAATAGTTAGACAAAAAATTAGCTGAGTAATTATGTAGAGACCGCAGAAGTCAATTTTTTTAAAAACTTTGACCCCAATTTTGACCCCTTCAAATTTATTATTTTAGGGTTCAAATCAAATTAAAATGTTTGATAAATGTCCAAGTTACCTACATCTAAAATTTCAAGAGTGTAGACCCAAACTTGGCGGAGGAGTGTGGTAGAGTTTTCAAAGGTCAAATCGTTGAACTTTGACCCCTTGACAGCCAAATTTCTGACCGAAAACCAATAAAAAAGATGTTCCCAAATCTCAATACCTTATGTCAAATCTCGAGTCTATAGACTGAAAATTGACAGCGTAATTTGAGGAAATGTACACACAGACATACACAGAGACAATTTACCTTCTATAGCTATACAGATGAATAGATTTAGAGGATATAACTACACCCATTTCCGGCAAAAATGGTTTACAGTGATAATGCACAAACAAAATTTCAGATTTAGTATATAAAAAGCGATATGCCTGTCTGTCTCCCATAGTTTCCAAACTAATCCTTTTCGAAACTAAACGTCGCAGAGCCGCGCTAAGGGCCTTAAATAATTTATTTTTATCAGTTCACATGCTACAGTTTCGGTTTCGATTCTAGCTGATGGCACCCAAATACATTTTTTTCTTTGGAAATCACGTTATACATTTTTTACATCCATCTTAGTTTATTTTTACCCGTTTATATGCGTGCCACGTTAGTACGGTGGTAACGGCACCAGCTTTGAATGCTACAACTTTGGTTTTGATTCTAGCTAATGGTGTGACAAGAAAGATTCCCATTTTCTTGTAAGTAAGAAACACATTAGGTAAGTGAAAATGAGTTTAGGATAGACCGAGATTTGAACTTTGTAAGCAAGGTTCAGAAATTCAATTTAGCCTTGTTCAGCTTCACATAAAATAGTTTAGATATGTTGTTGTAAAAGGAATTTTTTTCAATTCTTTTTATGAAAACCAACTTAAAATAAGGTCAGCTAGAAAATAATGAACAATAGCAATTTAAATATGAGGAAAAAAGGAGTGAGAACTCTTTGTCTGCAGAAATGGTTTGAAAACATGTGCCAAACCACGCATGTTTCGGTCACGTGAGTTGAGAGACACACGTATGACGTCATGGCAGAAATGAATTCTCAATATAGAAGCTAGTTCAGTCGAAGAAGAGGAAGGTGAACAGTCGGACAGAGAGATCAGTTAGCAAAGGCAGTCAGAGGAGGGTCCCTTTAGAAGCGAAGGGTTAGAACATTAAACATGTAGAAACGACTTTGAATTTCTGGATGTGATCATCATTTCGACCGACCAAATAGAATAAAAGAACATCATCATATTTTTGTAACTGACGTCTTCATGTCGTGATTCTAAAACAATGGTAATGTGTAATCATTATTAATGAACTTTGTATAACCTTTCCAAGTAATGTGCCCCCCTCTCCATCCTAAGAAATGTGCCTCTCCATTATAAGTAATGTTTGCCCACTCTCCTGTGTTAAAAGAACTGATCACCCTCTCTCAGTCGCTATGTTAAGAATCTACAGAACTGTATAAATGTATCTCTCCCTCATTGTCTATCGTATATATGTACCCGCCATCTTAATATGAAAACCCCCTATTATACAACAATGGCACTTAATACTTTTTTTTTACTCTTGAAATCTCGATTCTATAATAATATATACAACATCTGGACGAATTAAAATATCATATTTAAGCGTATTTTACGCCCGGGCAAAGCCCTTACCCGCTAGTACACAAACATACACACACACACACACACACAAACACACACACATATATAGATGCGGAGACGAATGGTAGATGCACTAACTAAGATATGGTGACAACATTCCTTGCGTGTTCGAATGATGGCTTTGTAGATGTGCATGATGATCCCAGGTGTAAGCATTCTTCTGGAACTATAGTGAAACTAACTTCCTAATTACTCTAGTAAATGTAAAAATGAAATCTAAGCTTAAGGCTTCATGCGTTTTAAATTTTCGTTATATTCAAGTAATCTTGATTCATAGATGTCTAATGAGAATATATGCAAATTTGATGTGAAATTGGAGCAAATCTAAATAAAAAAAAATGCCAGCTTTAAATTACATAACCACGTATACCGGGCAATTATGTCCAAAACTGATGAAAAGGTTCAATTTCGCAGAAGCAGGGTGTGTTCTCTCTCTCTCTCTCTCTCTTTCTCTCTCTCTCTCTCTCTCTCTATATATATATATATATATATCGGGGTGTTGGACAATTTTTCCTAGCTTCCGACCTTGTTTCAAATACTTTTGCGTTGATAGAATTGTAAATACTGGCCTGTGTGTTTTGAAGTTCGCCACCTTGGCGGTACAGTCTACAACTGTTGCTGTTAGTATATTCTGTTTTGTTTCAATATAATTCGATCTTTCTTTCTGATATTCGTGTCCGTATTTACATGAGTGAACTTTTCGTGTCAAAACAGTAATAGATTTTTGAAAAATCACTTATTGAAATCAAACTTCATAACTTAATAATTCCGTAGAAATATCTATGTATCATTTAAAAATAGGCCATTTCTTTTGTTTGTATCAACAGCTAGTTCATGAATTCCTATCATGAAACACTCCTCACGTCATCGCATGTGACCAACAGTTTCCCAAGAGTAATGACGGTCTAGTTTTCTATCCTTCTTAACATGCCGCAATATAAACGCTCATTTGCAGGTTTTCACCTGCCATTTTTCCATGTGTAACTTTCCACACATCCCCCCTCGTTCCTCATCAGCTGATTTCTCTTCGCAAATGTTTGCCGACCCAACTGATCAATATTTGTTCTGCTTGTCGATTGCCGTAAATACGGGAACTTAATCAGGATCCCATTCTTCCGTCTTCCACTCGACTTGACTCTTAATTTCCAATTGCACACGAAATCATCGAGAAATGTGGTTTGTCACTAAACACACATTGTTTAGTAATCACGGGCTTCTCAATGAAAGATGCAGGGTTTTGAAGGCAGGACGATAAACATAACGTTCTGGGGAAATTTGAAACGAAAACATGGCCGGGATTCCGCATTCTGATTGGTGTTCGAACGGTTAAATCGAATCAAGAATTGAGGGAGAGACAGATGACATTGCTTGTCTCGAGTAATGCTCTGCCGATCTTTCAATCAAACAGCGAATAGGTCGAAAGGTTGTATGTGGTTACAAACGTCAATATAGGATTTTGCGTTCATTTGATGTTAAATAAACAAGCGATTCGAAACGGAATCGGTCGATGAGCGAGAAGCACAAGAAAAGCGAAGATTGAGGGGCTTGATAACGTATTTGAGAAAATAATTTTAAAAATACTGCTAGTAACAGCAATAGCAGAAGAGAAAGATGATGCAATCGAACTAGAAACGCACTTCGAAAAAAAACTTTTTCTTTATAGACATAGAACGGAATGGAATAGTTTCGAATACAGAAGACAAGTATAATTGAAGAATCATGTTTACATATGTTCAAATCGATGGTAATTTTCTCCCCATAACATTGATAACACATCAAAGGAAACGGGTGATTAGAAAAATTGCAACAACCTTATTCTATTTCCAATTACAATGCATCGATTGTTCTTTAGTTTTGTGCGAAAAATATTATTTTTGCTTGCATGTTTAGTAAATAAGCCATTTGAAACGATTTATATTTATAACGTGTTTTCGCATGGATTAAGTATATTCCGAACACACAGCAAGAATTAATAGTAACAATATATATTTAAATAAATTCATACTAACACATGAATATATATTTAAATAGATTTATAACAGCACATGAAACTATACTAATGTTATGTTGTGAGTTTATTTTTGAAGTACCAAATATGAGAGTATGTTTCGTTGTTCTTATTTAGATGACGACTTATATGTTATTGTTGTTTATGTTTGTAAGAGTCTTAGAGTGATAGAGACAGTCTTAGAAGTGTTCATGTTGTTGAGTGTATATATGTCTTAGGATGTTCATGTTTGTGGAGATAGCATATTGGAGACATAAACAGGGTATATATAAAGAGAGAGGCAGTTCTGTATATATATATAATAGACAGTATACATGTTACTACAAAAGAGGCTAGCCTGTAATTCAACTAGAAGACATTTTTGAATATCTTGATAGATAGACTGAGAGATAGCTTGACATTTACCTTTGACAGTTGTACATATAATATAAACACATTACCTTTCTCGTTGTAATGATGAACACAGAAAGACGGCAGTTATAAAAAAGCATGATGATAATTTATTCTTCGACCGGTCTGAAATGATTCTGTATTGCAGGGATTCAAAGTTGTTACATGGTTATTTCTAAATCCTCTCGCTTCCAGAGGGTGCCTTAACTCTAACGGAGAATCGGTCTGATCTCCTCTACGTCCCTGATCTGACTGATCTGATTCTGATTCTGACTTATCTCACTAAATTCATAACTCATGACGCCACTGCATGACCAGCACGTGTCTCTCAGAACACATGGCATGCATTGTTATTCACATGTTTCTTACAACCTAATTGTCGTCACCCACTTTACAAACAACATTTTCCATTGTCGTTTTAAAATTCCTTATTTTAATTTTCATTTTCATAACAGAAACAAATTTCATCATTACATTCCTTTTTCAATGAACAAATATCTTTGTGTGAGCTAAACAATGGCAATTCCACATTCCTTATTTTCAATAACATTCTGTATTTATTTTAACTTATGATTGGAATTCTCAATTCCAAGTCTAGCTTCGCAAGTTCGAATCCTTGACTATTCTTTTTCATATTTACATTTAACTAATTCCCTTTTTTACTTACATGAAAAGGAGACAGCCCTTATCATATAACACCCCTTCCTATCATTTAAAAAAAATGCAGGCATTTTTAAATTTTAGTACATTTTTTTCTATATAACAACTTGACTAAGAAAGATCAGACTCCATAAAACAAAAACGAAACTTTTTTCCAAGTCAGCCCTTTTCCAACTGACTTCATAATTTTATTTTTTAGACCAGACTCTCCATCTGATCTCTCTGGCATATTCCTTTTGGGTGTAGGGTAGTACCTCTATAACTCACGTCAGCTGCTTCATCCAGCCACCCTTATGCCGTAAACTGAGGTCTCATTTGACCTCTTTATGAAATCGACGACTCTTCGTCCAAATGTGTCCTTGATCCTTTCTTCCGTATGGTTCTTCTATTAATTAGAGTTTTGTTTTCGTTTTGTAACTAACTTATATTTTTGGGACTTTCTTAAAGCACATTCATTTTTGAGGTTCGCTTCCAAAGTTTAAGATATACCTTTCATCCACTGATTCGCTCGGATTTCCTTGCTTAGACCCTTGGAACTTGATGAAGACCTAGAAAATATCAGCCTTAACTAACTAACACATTTTGCGCACTAAATTCTATCTAATGGCCCGCTTTTTTGTGATTTTCTTTTCTCTAACCAGCGCTTCCAAGATCCAGCGGAGATATCCCACATTCATGCGTCTCTAAAAAAAGTACAAGCTTATATCTTCCTACGTACTTACGTTATTTTTTTCTTTTCTCTCACTTCATTATGCTATATGTGATTAGCCTTTGGATTCTCTTCGCCATTTTTCATAAGGATTCTCATATCCTTCCAACGCCTGCATTTTTAACTTATTGTGGCGAGACTTATCCTCTGCTCGAAACTATTACATGAGTCATTTTCGGGGTCAACGGCAAACTAGTACCGTTTGTGTATATGTATGTGTGTGTTGGGGTGAAGGGGGCTTCCGTAAGCTGTGGTGAAGGCAACCTTTCTAGGAGAAGCAAATCTTTGATTTAAAAAACCATAAAGCGGGAGACCAGTACCCGCGTTAAGCTGGTCTGCAGTTTAACTTGTTGCTGGCTGTCTTGCTCTTACTTGTCGCTGGATTTCAACATTTTGAACCGGAAGAGAGACTTAGCTGTTGTACAAAGCTAAGAGTCTGGAACATCATCTGTGTATACTCCCTCAGGCATTTGTCTATAAAATTGGTCCTGTGGCGATGGGAAACTTGTGACGCGTTGAGGCTTGAAATACTGGAAGCTTGTAATAATTGATCTCAATGACCGTCTTCAGTGACATGCCTGCTTGAGCGTGTTACTTCACCGGTAGGACTAAAAAAAAAAGAAGTCACTTTTGGGTTCATGGACTGAGGGGAGTTGCACTCGTCTCACAAGACTTTGCAATATATATATGCGAAAAAATAATTAATAAGCCATGTATACCACTATCCGCCGGTCACTGAGGTGTGGCCGACAGACGTGTTATAGTAAATGTCTTAAAGCGGTCTCGGGAAGATGGCCGTCATTAGGTTCTATAAGAAGAAAACCATACCTGAGATGTTGGATTACTGTCTGGCTCCCTCTTCTCTCAGGAAATGTTTTGACCTCTTCACCCTTGGTGGCGTTCTGACTGGAATTTTCTTTCTTCATTTTCCAGACAGTTTCGTTGTTTCAATGAAGGCGTTTATGAAGGCATTTATGAAGGCATTTATGGCAGACGCAAGAAAAACGACACGCGACATAATTGTAATATATATAAAGCATAACTATTTCATTTTGCAAAATATATATTACAAAAACTTTAACAATTAAGAACTGGACAATAGGCTTTTCAAATCTAACTAACCTAACTAGTATTAAGGGAGGGAGTACCCTCACCCATTTTAGGAGAGACAGAATATGCGTCTTCATTTTATGGTGGTCGTGCAGGAAAGAGACAGAAAGAGCTCTAGGAAAGAGAATTATTGGAAGGCGTTTCTTTGTATCTCGACGCACATGGTCAAATAACTACTCAGCCATGCCGCAGAGTGTGTCAGAAACAGTGGCACTAAGAAATAGTGCCACATCCCTCCCCATGCAATCCGAAATTTATGAGTATTCATAAGTCGGGATTACGTGACCTCATCACGGCGACCTATATGGATTTAGTAAAACCTCGGTCTTCAGAGGTTATAATCCAATTTAATTCTGTTAGAGCAAGGAGTCTGCCGCCGAACGACTAATAAAAACTATGCACCATGGAATATTTATTAATTATATAAAGAATTAATTAAGAAGGGAACTCAGTCTTCATGAGTTAGAATACTCAATTACGGCAAAAAAAAAATTCAAAATATAAACAATTAGAGGAGAGAGAATCAGAGAGAATTTGGTCGTTTACGGTCTTAGATGTGCTACCATAGATAGTAGTGTCATCAGCATAGATGACTATGAATGATGTAAGGATGCGATTTGGAAGATCATTAATGTAGATCACGAAGAGAGTTGGCAAATTATATTATATATTATTTTGCTTTCAAACAAATTATATACGAGGACGGGGCTAGGTGTCCCACTTAATTTCAAAAAGGCCGCATAATTATATATAGAGAGGCATATATCAAATACTAAGTTAAATCTGACAAGGAAATAGAAAATTTCAAAATAACATTATTAACATAATGGTCAATGAACAACGAAAACAATTGGCTTAAGTGTGAAAATAAGCTACGGATAAAATTCACAAACGTAGAAAATAAGATAAACGCAGAAAAAAAAAGAAAATTGATAAAATTACGTATATAGTTTCGAGATATAAAGAGTTAAAAACTGGCACAGATACGACATAAATTACTTTGTCCGTATTAAGATGGACGCTGTATACTCTTATATACTTAGCTATATTAAACCCAAATAATGAGGAGACACAACTATGGTTCCCTTTTGCCGGACGTTTACAACCCCCCCCCCCAAAAAAAAAACACTCGCTTTCTTGCAACCACTATAAACGACTTCCCCCAATCTCTATTTGTGCCATAATCCAAGTGCAGATTCTATGAACAAAGCTTATTTCCCAGTGCTGTCCGCTCGTGGAACACTGTTCCACTATCCTGCTTCATTCTTGAATACAACATGGTAGCTTTCAAATCCAAATATAAACAAGCTCTTGTTGAGCTCCCCCCATAAATAATCAAATACTACCCAATTTACACCATTAATGATTATTAAACTACTAACTTACATTCATTAACCTTATCCTTGAGTAGTCTTCGGGCCTTGATAAGTAAAAAGGACAACGAACAAACAGCCTTAAAGATACAACAAAATTGTTTTATGAGTCCGTTTAACATGCGCGTTCACCAATCGAGATACTGAGTGCTTGTCGTGAAATCCATTTTCCGCATGCGAAAAAAAAAAAAAAAAGAAGAAGAGGCTTATTATGCACGTTCTCGTATCGGAAAGAAACTATCATATATCAAAAGACCACGCAAATTGATGAAGTAGTTTTTGTTTTAAATGAGAAAATAATTTTTAAAAACATGGCTAATTCAAGGGCATCGTACTCGTCAAGTAATCTTGAAAACAGTCTGATGAAACCAAGCAGATAAATCTAAATAATTCAAACTTACGAGATTTCAGAAAACCATCTTTAAGATGGGAGTGGAAGCATTAATAAACGTTGAATTCGCTTAAAAATCAATTTATTTATAAATCTTAAACTACTTTATTCATTTACATGATTCGGGGCGTATGATACGGGCACTTGCGTCATATATTGTTGTTACTGCATGGTGGAGTTTTGACATGCACCAGATAGAGTTTAAAACAAACGTGACAGACAAACAAAACTATTATTTTCAATGCAGGCATGAGATTCCGACATGAGAGTCGGACGGATATATCCGCTTATAAAACTTTTTGGACAAATTTTAAATAAGATGCGTCTGTCTAATCTGCATGTTTATTAATGCTATTTCAAAGCGAGCTGTTACAGATCAACCAACATGATCTGTAAAGCTACAGATGTGTGCTTTTTATAGAGATGCATGCGCTCACCTATATCACGAGTGTCGTTTCAATAGTAAAACCTCCTATTATTTTAAATAAAAATATTGAAGAGCTATGAAGACGGAAGTTGTATAATTAAATCGAAATACATTTTTTGCTCAAGAGTTTATTTTTTTACATAGTGATGCATATTTTCAATACACTTTTGCAAGCGGTGAACGAAACGCGCTTAAATGCTCTCTATTTTTTGTTAACTCTTTATTTTTTTTAAGTGTTAGTCTTTTTTGTAAAAAAGTTATAGAGTTACGAAGACGAAGCAGCTGATCCTGCCTTGACAAAGCTAAAAATAGTCTTCGTAGCCTAGTATGGGATGCCCCATTTTATTCCTTGCAACCTCTTTCCAACAGAAGAGACGTTGCGAGCCTGTCTGATTTATCGTCATTTTCATGGCGAGTGCTCGTCTGGCCTCCAGTCGATAGTTCCTCCTGGGAAGATTTTCATGAAAAAAAAAAAACACTCGTCTTGCTGAAACTACTATCAATAATTTCCTCCACTCTTTATCTGTGCCTTTTTTAATTCCATTTTCACCCCCAAAAAGACACATTGCCACCTTGATGTAGGGGGCTTTTATCGGGAGCATAAGTTGCAGGGAGTTGAGCAGCAAGCTGTCCGTTCACATTACACTGGAACTTCTGGATATCAGTACAGCTGGGAAAGCAGGAACTCGGAATGAGAGTTTCAAAATCTAGCAGTTTTGGGGAAGAAACTATTAGAGTAAAACTCTTTTTTTACATTTGAGGATCTCTACTGTGTAGGGGTGGGATTTTGCTGCCTGCCAGGTTTGCCGGGGGTACTTAAATCGAAGGGGTACAAAGGCTTGTAGTTCGTTGGAGCATTAACCGTTAAAATACTTGTAGAACAGGCAGAGGGATGCAACATTTCGTTTATAGGACAGGGATTGAAGCTCAGATGTCAGTTAAGGACCTATCAAGTTGGCGACTCTCTTTTGAACCCTGTATAGATGCGAGAGACTAGTAACAGATGCACCAGTCCAAATGTGACAACAGTACTTCATACATGGGCGAATGGTGGCCTTGTAGATATACAGGATACTTTCAGGCGTAAGTATATTTCTAGCACGGTAGAGAGAGCCCGCCTTCTTCGTAGTGGCATTGGCAATTTTCTAAATATGTCTGTCCCAACTCATGGTCCCTGTGAAGGTTTAGCTGAGGAGTTTGAAAAAAGTACTTTCAAGTAATATATCTTTAGCCATAGGTGTTGGTGATTGAGAATGTTTCTAGTAATTATTGAAGGAAACAAGCTTAGTCTTAGCATCATTGAATGTGATGATCCATTTTTTCATTCCACTACAGATTTGAGGTCATCTTCTAGTGCTTTTGCCATTTGCTTTGATATGTGTTCATTTGTTTTCCCCTCGTGCCTGTTGTATAGCGTGGTATCATTAGCAAATATACCCATCTAAACCTCTCTCTTAGAACCGCACTCCTGTGGAACTTTGTTCCGTTTTCCTGCTTTCCACCTGAGTAAAATATTGTCGTCTTCAAGTCCAACGTAAACAAGTTCTTGATGAGCCATCCCCTTAAGTAATCCAATTTACCAAATTTCCAGTATTAATGATTACTACGATATTTTCCCATCGACCACTGTACACTCATTAAACCTTATCCTCGAGTGGCCTCCGGGCATTGATAAGTGGTGACTCCTTTGGAAAAAGAAAAAAAATAAGACAGAAGTGGTACGCCAGAATTTATTTTTCTGCATTATAACCAGGATTCTTAATTTACTTTTGCCATCGATGAACGATGGCTGTGCATGGGCGTCCAGAGCGTATTTGTCATACGAGGATCGTTTCAAAATTAAAACTTTCTATTTTTAAACGCCAACAGGAGATAAGCTACGAAGACGAGAGTAGCGCAAATCAAACGAACGACCTTTTGTTCGCCATACTTACTGCTGTTTCCAATGCAGAAATTCAATGACACAACTCTGCTCCTAGCGCACGTCCATGACAGGAATTGTTTTAATAGAGTCTAACGTTGTCAATATTTGTAACAGAGATGAAACTTTCAAGCCATGAATGCATAAGTTAATTCATGTGATTTGTGATCTGCTCTGATCTATTAGGGTGGAATAAAATATGAGACATTTATTTTGGATCGCATTTTGGCGTTTTGGCTAAGAGGAAAGTGTAATATCTGTTTTAACGCTGCATAAATATTTCCGTCCACAATCAGCAATAGTGACATCTTTTATATTTGTTCCAATTAGGAAAATCTCTTTTCAGGGGAATTTGATTTTTATCAGCTTTGAAAACCGTCTGCTTTTATAGGGAATCAGTAAATAGAATTGCCGTTAGCTATTTTTTATAATGGAGTCACAAATTATCAAGGTCCTGAAACCACTCGAGGATAACGGTTAATGAGTGTACGGTGGTCACCGTGACAACAGCGTACTAATAGGGTTTAATAAAATGGGATAGAAATAGATTATTCAGGGGGAAGGCTCAACAAGAACTTGTTTACATTGGACTTGAAGACGATCTTGTTGACAGCTGGAAAGCAGACAATCAAGACAGAGTTCAACAAGCAGACAGTTCTAGGAAAAAAACAACTTTTTCGTGGAATTTGAGTTTAGATTCAGGTACAGATAGAGGGTAAAAAAGCGGTTATAGCTAAAGGAGTCTGTTTTGTGAAATTTTGCCAATGGCGGGGGGCATGTATTGAAGCTCAGACGAGCACTTTTTGACAGAAGTAATTATTTTTTTGGTCTAATTACAGAGTTCTCCTTTTTGCGGAGCATACTTTTTCATACATTAAAAAAGAAGCTTGTGTGAAAATCTGTCCCTCCATTAAAAACCGTTTGTCTCCTAGGAGGGATACTAAATAGGAACATGTTACAATTTTGTTGGTTGGCTTGATTCTCTCCTACGACATCTTGCAGGATCGGTCACGTGAGGTTTGCCAACATCCTTAAGCTAAAGCGTGATTCGAACTTTGGACAACCAGGTCATTAGAATACGTCGCCATCAACATAATAACTGTCACCTCCCATTTCAAACAGAAATGTGACAGATATACTGATATACGCCTAACGAGTTGCGTGGACGTGTCTAAAATAAAATGAACTAGATGGAAAATATGTGGAAAACGAAAAAAAAATAAAAATAAAAAATGGAATAAAAAGTTTTCAAAAAGAAAAAAATAATAATTGGGAAGATGTTTTTTTTTCTTGCAAGATAAGAAATTGGAGGGACCTTTGGGAAAAGACATCAAATCGAATACGTAAATAGGAAACAAGGAAAACGAACAGATTTAGAAAGCAAAATGGCGAACAAATTATTGGTTGAGATGATTCATTATTCAGCGAAAATAAGATTAAAATGGAAAAAGAAATACAATTAAATGGATGAGGGCTACGAGATGAAGGAATAAAAAAAAACGATGCGAGGTTGAATCGAATGTCAAAGGTTATGCATATAAAGACAAGGTGGGAATGTTGCCATGAACTACGAATCCAAAAAATTGGGGCCAGCGATTTTCAGGGACCAGGAAGTTGATGGACAGAATAAAAATTGATTCAGAACGAAACAGAATTGGAAATAAATGAAGAATTTGGTCAAAAATGAAAAAAAGGATGCAATATAAAAAAACGTGAAAAATAAAAGAAGAGAAAAATGAAAAAAAGAAAGAAAGGAAAATAAAAATAAATAAACATGAGAAAAGACTGAATGTTAGTTTGTAAATATGTAATGACCTTTCAACCATTATCAGGTCATTCCAAGTCAAACATTTTTTTCAAAATCAGTCAGCCTTTATAACGTTTACTTTTTTATTGAAAATTCCAAATGTAGCTATTCTTAATGAGTAATTGATTTTGTATGACTTTACTACATCTTTCTTTTTTTTTTTAAATGATTTAGATAATCCATTTCTTATTGATGAGTCTCCACTTAGCAAGACCCCCGTCACTCCATGCTAAGGATTAAAAAGGTCATCGGTTGGATGATGATCGCCATCACGCGACGATTAGAAATAACCGTGGAACAGATGGATATTTATTTAAGAGTAATTGATTACCAAAGAGGACGACTTAACAAGTTTTTTTTTTTTAATTAGACTTGAAAGCGACCATGTTGTAGTTAGCTGGGAAGTAGAAAAAGATCGTTAAGGTAAGCCAGCATTAGTAATACAATATTATTGATTGATTTGTTACCCCCCCCCAAGTCATTACAATGCATATTAATCCCTATTTGGTTTTTGTTGCAGATCGTATTTTTTGATCAATAATTATTCTTGATTGTAAGTTATTTAAAATATTTGTTCCAAATAGTTTCTGTATAGAAATACGTATTATTTTAGAAATAATAATATTTTCAAGTAACATCAGTAAACTATACTATTATATAATGTTTTGCATGCGTAACTGTATAATATTAATTAACTAGCATGGGTGCCCGGCGTTTCCCGGGTCTTTGGAGGTGTATGCTGAGCCAAGAAAGAAAAACGGTCAATTTTTTAAACTTTGACCACTATTATGACCCCTTAAAATTTATTGTTTTTGGCTCAAATCAAGTTATTAAGTTAGATCCATGTACAAGGAACCTATATCTAAAATTTCAAGTGTGTAGACCCAAAATTGTCGGAGGAGTTTGGTTGAGTTCTCAAATGTCAAATCGTTGAACTTTGACCCCTTAACAGCCACATTTCTGGCCGAAAACTAATCACATAGATGTTCCCAAATCTCAGTACCCTATATTATAAATTTCGAGTCTGTAGACTTAAAATTGTCAGAGTTATTGCGTAGTGAAATGTACACAGACACACACACATACACACAAAGACTGATACGTTCACTTTCATAGATATACCAGCATTTCAGCCCGGCGTTGCCCGGGTGTTTGGAGGTGTGTGCCGAGCAAAAAAAAGGGGGTTAATTTTTTTAACTTTGACCCCAGTTATGACCCTTTAACATTTATTGTTTTGGGCTCAAATCAAATTATTAAGGTGGGTTCATGTCCAAGGAACCTATATCTAAAATTTCAAGTGTGTAGACCCAAATTGTCGGAGGAGTTTGGTAGAGTTTTCAAAAGTAAAATCGTTGAACTTTGACCCCTTAACAGCCGCATTTCTGGCTCAAAACCGATGACATAGATATTCCCAAATCTCAGTACCCTGTATATAAAATTTCGATTCTGTAGACTAAAAATTCTCAGAATTATTGCGTAGGGAAATGTACACAGACACACACACACACACACAGAAACTTTCACTTTTATAGATATATAGATAGATTGTGGAAAGATTATACTTTTAAGACTAATGCTTCCAGATCAGGTTGTCTGAAGATATTACCTTCCTGAGATGAAATGCACCTAACATTGATGCTTTTTATTTTTCTACTTCCTTTTGCAAAACTTAATTATTTTCTATCTCCCTCACTTTCTGACTGGTTTCCCAACATAAAATGTACCAAACATTAATACTGTAACCCTTTTCCCTCCCCATTGCGAAACTCATTCATGTTCTGCAGGGCAGGGAACAAAAAGGATAAAATCCACCATAAAACAACCAACCCAAACATTACCAACTAACGATGGAAGATACAAAAAGCTTAGAGAATAAAAACTTTCTACAAAATAATATTTCCAAAATAACTCTGTCCTGGATATGACCTAAAACTATATCTGATGGTGAGGCCCCACCTTGCGGGCCTTGGGGAGTGTGGAGCCACCCTTTAATTGCTATTGCTCCCAGGTCCACTCTGACCCGGAGTGGTAGTACCTGTTAGGGTCCCAACTATGGGTTAAATAGAATCCGATTTAAAAAAACAAATATACTCCATTAAAAATCGTTCCTCAAAATAAGAAGATTCGGCATTAAATAACCTGAAAATGTTGATACGCCGTAAAACAAAAACAACCAACCAACCAACCAACCAACCAACCAACCAACCAACCAAAATAACTCGATTCAGCATTAAATAATTAAACATAATGTTTTTAATATTCTTTTCCGTATTATATTATATTTATTATGTTTTACCCGCTTTTTAATTATTTTGTAAATTTTTACAAATAAAAAAAATGATTAAAAAGCAGGTAAAATATAATAAAAACATAAAAGGAATAAAACAATGGATAAAACTTTACTTCAAAACAATAAAAAAGAAACGTAGAGATTCGGTGAATACAGTTTTAATTTGGTGCTTACAACACCGAAGTTTATGTGATTAATAATTATGCAAAGTAAAATAGCATTTAAAGATTTTAAAAATAATGAAAACATTCCTAATGTTTTTATTAGTTGAATTAAAATCCAAACATTCTCTTGAAAAACTGATAATTAGATTTTTTTTTTCTGATTACACCTTGCAGGTAACCTGGGATGTCTTTTTGCTATTAATGTTTTTGTTCGTGGATGCAATATTTCTTATTTATCAGATTAACGTCTATGTTAAAGACATTGTTTCGGTGTTGCATCTCGTCCATCTCCCTCAAAATATACAGCTGATCTAGAAGTTGTTCTAGGCTCAGTTGTAAATTGGGTTACGAAAGTGCTTGCTCACTTCAATCTTTTTAATACCCAGATCGTTTCTTTCAACC
This sequence comes from Euprymna scolopes, assembly GCF_053919585.1. Lineage (NCBI taxonomy): Eukaryota > Metazoa > Mollusca > Cephalopoda > Sepiida > Sepiolidae > Euprymna > Euprymna scolopes. The sequence continues at coordinate 9,744,415 of NC_136499.1, read as the reverse complement.
GTAAGCGTGTCCCTGTTTTCCTGAGATGTCCATGGATACATTTGCTCGTTATCAATAATAAACTCTTCGGACCAAGATCAAAGTGTAGTATCTGTTCTTCAAATGCTACACTTCAATTTCTCGTTCTCTGTCGGTGGAAGAGAAATACTTCACAACTGACACAATTTTTATTTTTGTTCCTTTTCTCTACGTTAAAAAACGACCCCAGTGTCTGACTCTGTCCCGTGGGGAGGCATTGTAAATAGGAATAATAAAACTCTGCAAATTCTTGGTCTTCCTTTCTCATCAAATCATCCTTGAATTTTATATATTAGATCAATTGTTGTTCTTCTTTGAAATCGAGTGTCTTTATCGCTCAGAACACTTTCCCATACCTGAGGTAATTCTCTGTCCTTACAAATCGACTATTAGACGATGTACGAAGCACTTTCGTTTTATTTACTCTGGTGAATATATGATCGATTCAGTATTTTCTATAAAGAATATCATATCAGCTATTACTCAGAATTATCTGACAAAGTTCCTGCTTCATTTATCCTAGCTCGTTGGTCTAGTGATCTCCGTAAATCCAATGTTTAGTTACCTCACTGTAATTTATATTCCTATAAGAGTAACCTCTTCTGAAGAACTACTATCTTATGGAAATATTCCTGTTGCCTGTTTCCTTCTGCCTAAACCTAAGACATGTTTTTGCAATAACTTTCTTTGGCTTATATTAGTTTCTTGCATCGTGGTGTCATACCATGTTTAAAACTATGTTCATTAAAATTAAATTCAACAAAATCAACAAAGATTCATGAACTTACAAAGTGAATGTGCTAGATATTTCTCCACGTCTGTCTCGTTCTCTCTCTCTCCCATCTCTCTGCCCCCCCTCTCTCTCTCTTTCTCTCTCTCTCTCTCTCTCTCTGCAAATACGATTGAAAACAAATAATATTTTTAGATGAAATAAAAAAAAAATCGAAAAAAGTTTTTCAAAGAAATCCCAAAGTAGACGTATTATTCTTTTTAAAAATTATATCGCGGACTGTATGTCTATACAAAACATTGACTTTATTTATAGATTAAAAGTTTAGAAATGACATAATAATGTAATATACGGAGAGGGTAAGTAACGCAACAATTATGTACTTAAAAACGCATAGAAAGAATTATTATTATTATCATCATCATCATCATTATTATTATTATTTTATTATTACGGTGTTAGTGCATTTATTGATTGATCCGCGCTATTTTTTTTAATTGTAAGGGTAAAGTATAAAATCGGTACAAAACACCCTCTCCATATTAAGAATGGCTTTCTAAATAATACCATTTTATTTAGCACGGATCAATAAGTGCACTTATACCATTATTACTATTATTATGGTTGTTGTTGTTGCTGCTTTTATTTTGTTGTTGTTGCTGTTATTTTGCAAGGAGAAAAACTTTAGAAAGAAAAAGCGAAGAACGGAATGAATATGCGTGACAGAATGTAGGATCAAAGTCGGTGAAAATGCGTAGAAAAATGCGATAAAACTTAAAATGATATAAAAAATTTAAAATGAAAAAAGATATAAACATCATCTGCACAAATTAGATGATACAGAAGCAGTAGAAGATGAAGACTATGAGGAAAAATGAAAATTAAAAAGAAAGTCTAAAGAATATGAAATAGAAAACAAAGTTTAAAGACGAAAACTACGAAGGATATAATGCAGAAAGAAGAACATTTCCAAAGATGAAAAATAAGACGGAGGAAAAAAATCAAAAGAAAATAATAAACGAAAAAAACGAAAATAGAAGAAATGAATAAATATCAACGTAAAGAAACTGAAGAAAACATAATTTATTAATGAAGGAAAGTCGTAAAAGGAAAAATACATTTTATATAAAAAAATGATATTGATTAATAAGATCGATGAGAAAGATTGATTCAGGAAAGCCAGAACACATGAAAATCTTAGACAAAAAAAAAATCGACAAAAAAATAAAAAAAAATGTTAAAATTAATTTCGAGAATATTTTTAGTCAGCAAATAAAAGCTAAATTTTGGGTGTCAATTAATTTGGACGGTTTATTTATTGCGGGCCGTAGAAGCCCATCGGCGATTTTGCCGATAGGGGTTTGGCGCCATTAAAATGGTCTGATGTAATAAGCGTCTTGTTGAGAGAGGACAATCAGGTATTTATTTATTCGTCTCATGAATATGGAAAAGTTGGCCTACATCAGGCGGGGTCGGCCCATGTTTTGGGACTCGGGTATGACCCGTTCAACTTTATTCATCAGCGTGCCAAATAGATAAAGAGTGACTGGGCCGGACTACGGTAGAGGTAAGGTGGGGAGGACTAGGCCAGTTGGCAGAAAGAACGGCTCTTGGGACTACACATCGTTCGAATTAGGAATCACGATTTTATGAAAAGAGAATGAGATCATGGCATTAGTGTCTTCCTTTCTGTCTGTCTGTCTGTCTATCCCTCTCTCTCCCTCTTTCTCTCTCTCTCTCTCACACACAAACACACACACAGCGCATGTTTCATTCTTCCCGTTTCTCTGTCTCTCCGCACTGTCTTTATAAACTTAGAAGTGTGTGATTACATATTTTAAGGCGCCACACAATGAAATGTACAGACAGTAATTATCTGAGATGGGGATTGGTGATTTGTAATATTTGGAGTATTCTAACCAGTGTATTCATATTGAGTGCTAATCGCCCAGCGTTTCATCTGTTGTAATACGCAACCATCTTATGGTGTATTTTGTCAGACTTGTGAATTTTTTTTGCTGAACTTGTGAATTCGCACCGTTGCAAGGTTCAATCCTACGTGCGGGCGATACTCAGTATGCAATGGCGTATTTCTATAGACTTTATGCCTAATGAAAAAGGTTATATTAACTCGTTTAATTAAATAAAGAGTCTCGCTCGAAATAACGTAAATATTCCTAAATTTTACATAAACTTCCCAAGATCGAAAAGAATCACCTGAAAAGGTCGAAGGTTACATCGACTGAATGCTGTGAAAATAACACTAAAGATGAGAACAGCAGTCTAAATAATGCAAACAATATATATTTATCCTTTCAATCCGAAGAGTAATTGCTGTGTTGTTTTAACCGGTATTAGAGGTCATCTTTAACTTATGCTTATTGAAATGAATTATTGTTATGTAATGTTTATATTCACATTATACGAAATTGATTAAAGACATGTGTTGAAAAAAAGGAGCAATATCTATGTATAAAGATATGCTATTTTGCTTTTCAGCACAATTATATTGCTCTATTCATAAATATTGAGCTTTTCATTTTCGGCTAGCATCTCCTTGAAAGTATTACTTCAAGTAATATTTATCAGGATTTTTCATCCGAATTCTATCAAACCAAAATAGCGTCCATTCGCAGCTGAACATTTTGCTAACTGTATTTCATTTTCTCTGATGATATGAGCCATTGTTGAAAATCCATGGATTAAGGAAATTAAAATGACCCCTTCTATATATTCCTTTTGTCACGCAATAAATTCTTAAATCGAATATATGTCTCTATATGTTTTTTTTTCATGATTTAAAATTTAACCACGATATATATATATACATATATATATATATATATATATATATACATATATATATATATATATATATATATATATATATATATATATATATATATACCAGTTCATGTATCTGCATAAAACTTTCTGTACCTATTTTCAGTATTTACTACGACAGTACTCGATACGTAAGAAGGGCTATGTACTAAAGTTTGCAATAATATATTGTACTTAAGCAACACAAGACCGTCAGCGTTTAATAATCCTCGTGTGTATTCGTCAGTCTATTGCATGGAATCGATGGTGCTTTTTTTATATTACCGCCTACTGAGTTTGCTACTCAGTCATCAGATTGGTTTTATTCACACCCAACAAGGAATCTGATTAGCTATTTTATGCATTATATAATACAAGTAATTCTGATAGATTTCCTGTAATTTTTTAAATAAAAACGTAAGAAGTGGACTTGTGTTTACTTTCAGCAAGAATGCATCTCTCAATTCTCATATTTTGTCATTTGTCCTCGCATTTCATAAACGATGTTTTTAATAAAAGAGAAAATATTGCTGGTTTTAGATCCACCATTTATCAATCAAATAGATATGGTCGGCTATTTTTTAATCTTAAAATAATGTTTTTTAACTCCTTAGCCTTAAGTCGTGTCATGTCGTATCTGGAGAATTTCCATTAAAACATAACCAATAAAACAATAAATACGACATATATATATATATATATATATATATATATATATATATATATATATATATATACACGATTGCTAACATGAATATAAATATATATTAAGTATAAATTTGATATGTCCGTCATAAAAAACAGTAGTGCAGCCAATAGACTCAACTTACATGTATTTTCGCTAACAACTACTCCCTCCTTCAAGATAGATGTACAATTAACTAGAAATAGCTTTAGACTGGCATTAGGAAGGAAAATAACATAAAAGGCAGTTGAATACAGTTTGATTGCATGTCTAAATGTTACATATGTGTGTATATTTTTCGATACGCATCTTGTTTAGCCTTCACTTGTGTTTTTAATTGCACCAATCGCCACCAATAAGTAATGCTGTGTTTATTTAATAAATGACAAAATGTTCGGTTATAATAACAATCTTCGGTTATAATAACAGTCGCATCTTATTTGACATCTGTCATAGAACGGGAGGAAGAGAAAGAGAGACGTGGTGGCAGGCGGCAGGTTGAATGTGGTGGACGCGCCTAGCTCTCGAATCGTGACTGAGGGTTTTTCGTTAAATTTGTCTGTTTTATGAAGTCTCATTTATTTTGTTTTGATTGTATATTGTTCCATTTTTTTGTATATCGGTCAAAAAGCATGTGGCCTTTTTTTTATTCATTCGATTTCTCGGATAAGGTGCCGCTACCGTTGCCGGGGAGTTTGGTTAATTGAATTCTCATTTTAGTTTTTTTTTTCGGTATTGTCCGATTCCCTTTATACAACGTAAAATTTAAAAATAATTTACGGTAATAAAATGATTTATGTTTAGTTTAACTTATTTTGTGATTTCCCATTGCCTTTAATAACATTCCTAGCAAATACCGAAGTGTAAAAGGCAATTAATCAGTGTGTAAAAGCGCGGGAAAACACTAAATAAGAACTTAAAGCTCGATGTCGCTAATTAATAAGACATGCATACACATAATACAAGTGTTTTTAATAAATTGTAAAATCAGGCTATCGATACATGGATTAATTTTTTTAAAGAAAGTTCAAGTTACAACTCTCAACACACAAAGAAAAGTTAGACTTAAAATAAATGTATAGCACACATATAGATAAAGCAATTACACGCGCACACACACGTATATATATATATATATATATATATATATATATATATATATATATATATACTAATCCAATACACCACTCTAGCATCCCCTCCATCTACAATCATACAACTAATAATAATGATAATAATAACATTAATAATAATAATAATAATAATAATAATAATAATAATAACAATAATAATAATAATGAGAATAATATTTCTCCTAACAGCCATCCTACCACTAACAACATTCATTATCCCCTCCAAAATAGTCCTCATACAGACATTGTCCCACCATTTGTTGAACACTATGAACAAACTTCAAACCATTTAACTAATACAAATCAGCAAATTAATATTAATACCAGACCTCGAGCTTTTAATAAAGTATATACATATATCGGCACTACATCAACAGTAATTAAGAACAGAATATCAAACCACATTTCTTCTTTTAACAAACATAATTCTAATAATAACCAAGGATCTTCTCTAAACACTTTCCTTAAAAAAAACTTAACTCTAACAATACCCCCTTCTCAATCAAATAGACTATCATAAAAAAGTTAAGTCCTATACTCCAGGCTCTAAGTCATATCGCCTCTGCACAACCGAAGCTATAATTATTTTCCCTCAAATTAACAATATAATAAATTCTAAAAACGAACTGATCTCTTTCTGTAAACATAAGTCCAAATTTAATTATGGCAATTTTGAAATTACATAGTTATTACTTTAACTTTTTATATGGATATAAAATTTTTTTTCTTTAACTTTATCGTTTTTCTACATACTTCTTAATAATTCATAATTTAATAATCCTTTATTTTTATGCTTTATCTCTTCTTTGCGTGGCCGGTTTTTTATCTGCATTTTCTGCTTTATTCTTTAAACTTTCCTATCTATCTAATATATCAATCTACCCACACTTTCATATCTTGTATGTATATTTACTTATATTTCACTATATGCCTTTACTTACTTTTTTCTTGCTTTTTCCTGAATTTGCAGTTATTTTTATTTTTTATTTTATATTTTATTTTTATTTATTTATTTATTGTTTATTTTCTATTTATTTATTTATTAATTTATTTATTTATTTTCCATTAGTGTCTTCTAACAACTCTTGCTGACATTTTTTTAAGTGATGACCTGTACATTTCAGTTGACCTATAGTATTTTACCCTATATATTTTTTCGCGCCTTTAACATTTCCTGTCTGGGTCATTTTGACATTTGTTTCTCTATTTTATATTTAACTCTATCACCATTTTTTCTCCTTTTTATCTTCCCTGATCTTTCTTATTTATATTTATATCTCAGCAGTAGAGCGAAAAGCATATCTTATTTTTCTTTTATTAATATTATTGTTTTTTTTTCCTTTTTTCCTTCTACACATTTTTGTAAATCATTCCATGGATTTCTGCCTTTGGATTATTATGGACCATCTTCTTCCAATTACGGGATTTCCTTGGATTTTACTTGTGCAAATGGAAATTAAATTAACTTTCTTGGAGTCATATATTTGGATTTTACCGTCACTGGATTTTTTATCTTCCACCAGACTATCCATTCATGTGTAATCACATTTTTATTAACCATATTCCCTCTGCTTCACTTTTTTGTTATCAAGTAAGATCTTTGACTTTGTTTTTGTTTCATCAAATACTTTTGCATGCAAAATACAATCCCGCATTTTCCTAATTCCTACCCTCTGATGAGAAGGAAAGTAGTTCTTCGAAACTCCGCGGATTAAGGACTATCCACTTATCTAGTGTTTCTTTTTAAGCTTAAATATGTTTTTGACTTATTTCAAAGTGTTTTTTAACATGTTTTATTAACTGTTTGCTCGTATATATATATATATATATATATATATATATAATGACTGCAAATTTAATACATCTAGGCGGTTAGTCACTATCTTCTGCAACTTTCGAACGCCTTTGCAGATGCATTCACTCGTGATAATAAAATGCTACATTACATTCTAGAAGCAAAACCATCATAATCGCAACATCTTTAGAAGAAAGTAGTACCTATTTCTCCCTCTTAATATTTAGTCCTTCCATCACCATCAGTCAACACCAGAAGGAAGTCTATACTTTCCACATATTCTAGGCTTACACTACCCTTAATTGACTCATACAAACACAGATATGCCATTAACGTCCCCGTATTAAAATAAGAAAAAATAAGAAAGTATTCTTCGAGAAAATAGGCTTCATCTGATTGGTAGCCCGCTAATTTTCTTATTCCGGAATTACATCATTGTACACGAACAATTCAAATCATTATATTATTGCGTCGAATAAATTCATAATCTTTACTGGTTTTATTATTATTGGCAACTGTTTATTTTGTTTTTATATACATTTTGTTTCTTTGTTTTAGCGAACACATATCTTTTTGGATTTTGTTTGTGTATGAAATGTTAGTCTGTTATTTTTTACGCCATAACCCGGCGTCGTTTAATCACAAACCACAAAGGATAATCCGCTAATACGTTTAGAAAAAGCATTTGAAAAAAACAACAACTTTTTTTACGGCATATTAAATGTGACTATCCGAATAACCTGGCCAAATCACCGCTAAAAACTCGTCCGATCTCATCAAACTTAAACATCGACATTTAACCACCGAAAATGAAATGAAACGAAATTTATTTTTATTATTACCAGAAACGATGTATTCCTCCTGTTATTATTATAGTAAGAACGAATTATATTTCGTTATCTTTCTTAAACATTACATTTTCGACAGAGTTTCCTTTCGTTCCGATTCGACTGACTAGATGCTACTTTTGTTAACGAATTTCTATTTCATTATCATTCTTATTAAAATTAAATAAAACGAAAGTAACTATCTTTTCGTAAGAGTTCGGCCACCCAACATTTGTGCATGCAAGCCCGTATGTAAATAAATAAGTAAATAAATGCAATGCAAATAAATCAACAGGTGTTTTGCGTTCAGTGAATTTTATTTATGTATGGAAAAAATGGTATTCATGCATGGAAAAAAAAACGAATTAAGAATTTAATTTGATTTTATGAGAAAGCAAATGGTAATTCGTTCTTACTAAAATAATAACATCTTTACTGGCAAATGTATACCTGAACTAGAATTTAAAAAAAAAACAACTAAGTGCAGAAAAAATAAACGAATTAATAAATAAATATATAAATAAATACATTTCATTTTTAGAGGTTGCGGGTGTTTATTCCGAAAATGGTTCTTCTACATTCTTCTTTCTTTCTTTTTCGTGTACATCAAAGGAAACAAACTTTACTGTTTATATTTATTTCTTTTCTTGTTTTTTTTTAAATTTTTTAACTTGGATTTAGCGAACACATGCATTTTAGGTTTTGTTTATGTATGAGTTGTTAGTTTGCTATTTTTTACAATGTAACCCGGTGTCGTTTAACACCTAATAACGAATGGTTGGTTGGTTGTTTAGTTTTACGGCATATCAACCCTTTTAAGGCTATTTAATGCCGAATCTGGTGATTTTGAAGAACGACTTTTTAATATAGTATATTTGTTTTTTAAGGCGTATTCTATTTAACCCATAGTTGGGACCCTAACAGGTGCTACGACTCCGGGTCAGAGTGGACCTGGGAGCAATGGCAATTAAAGGGTGGCTCCACACTCCCTAAGGCCTGCAAGGTGGGGCCTCACCATCGGATATAGTTTAAGGTCATATCCAGGACCGTTAACAACGAATGATAATGTACTTCTTTTTTTTGTCTAATACGTTTAAACATCCTTTAAATAAGTATTTTATACGACATCACCCAGAGTAGTACAAACACCTCCAACCTCCGAATATTAAGAACGGCTTCCGAGATTGGAGGATGGAATGTTTATTCCGAAAGCTGTTCTTTTACATTCTCCTTCCTACAAACAAACATACAAGCTACTGTGATGAATTCAAAAACTGTACTGTTTTTATTCATTTCTTTTTATTGGCTACAGTTTTTTTTTTTTTACTTTTTTGTTATAAAAGTTTTGTTCCTTTCAATAGTAAACAAAAATACATTTTTTTTTTGTTTGTGTCTGGAAAGTTACTTTGGTCTTGTTTTATGACGTAATTTGGTGTCGTTTAACACCTAAAAAAATGATAATCTAATTTTTTTTTCGGCAGAATACTTTAAACATCCTTTAAAAATCTATTTTATACGCTATAACCCAGCTTGGTAAGGAGTGCTTTCGGGCTTGAAGGTCTTCTTTCAATTTTTTCCCATCTACTCGCTCGCATCTCTTTTTCGTCACTCTGTATAATCTGGCGGTTTTCGTCGTTCGCCGGACGTTGCCAAGCGAGACTCACTGAAAAACGGGAGTTAAACTGTAGAAGTACACATTGATTAATTTGTAAAGATATATTACTTTTTTCTTATTCTGATCGCCTACAAGGGGAGGACGATGTTTGCACAAAACATATATGCCGCAGTTTCATTAATAATAGCAACTTATTTCTTTTATATTCATACTTTTCTTCTTTGAACATTCATTATATTCTTTTTGGACTTAGGCATTAACTGAAAAGCAATGATTTAATCATGTAATTATTTAGAAACCCATTTCAAAAATGAGGATGGGATATATTTTTGCTACTATTGCATACTTTCACCTAACAAATTAATGACACATGCTGTAAAAAACGCAACAGTGCTAAAAATCTACAAACATTATAATCCCTCAACTGCATACATTTAACTACTGGTAACCTTAAAACTATCCTAATGTTTCATAAATACTTGCAAATTATTTTGAACAATTTAGCAGGTCAACATATATGCATAAGTAAAAACAAAGTATACATAACGTCTTTTAACACTTAATAATAGCACAAACATATAAAATTAGATCAATTTCAACAAATGATGTAGTTCTGCTAAAATACATATCTTACCTTTTTGAAGTATTGATAATCGCTCAAAGTGTTAACATTAAATACTGAAAATGTAAAGATTTATCTACGGTGATCTTTTACAAAACGTTTCAGAATTATTGGAATTTAACACGCATTGCTAACTCTATTATCGCGCACACGGAACTAACATAAAATGTAATCAAACGTATATTGCTCTTTCCGTGCTAGGACGGAACATTCTCAAAATGTAAACAGCATTGGTTTGAGAATGTAAAATTCCACAAAATATCGACACGCTACTACCCCACACCCCAAAACGGCTAAAATAATTCTTTTATGGATAACAATATTTAATTTTTGATTATGGAGCGATTATCTGGACTGTAATGATGCTATATTGGATTGGATTTGATTTTTTCATTTTTTTATCCTGTTGGCGATTAAATTAGTTGTAATATATTTGTTTTCTTACCACGGTTACTCCTTTAGAGTGTTTTAATATTTAGAAAATATGTTAGAACCACTTTTAGAAAAATGCGTGAAGTATACTGAGAAGAAAAAAGTTATTCGACTCAAAATCATCATCAGTAGGAGGAAGTAATCTACCTTTGTTTTCTCTCAATCTAAAAAGTTAATAAATACTTTCTTTATAATAAGCTAGCACCTGCAGGTTATTCCACCAAACCAATACTAATCGCCAGTAACCAACAGTGCTGGCAATCATAGACGGTGGCATCCACTAGATAAGATGCCCGGCAGTGGAAGCCAGATTATTGCATTTGGGTCACGGCCGCTATTTTCCAGGAGCTACAGTAGCCGCTAAAACAACCGTATTTCATTTTGTTTTCGAGGGGAATCCTTTAACGATTCTATTCTGGATATTCCATGCTTCAACCGGGCAACCCCGGCTAACGGGTCCTGCTAGTATATATATATATATATATATATATATATATATATATATATATATATATGCAAAACTGCAGTTTGTGTTAATTCCTGCACATTGCGTTCGTATATATTTATATGTATAATAGAATTATCACGTGTGTGTATGTGTATACGTGTGCTCTCCTCTTGGCATTGTTTCAGTTGTTCTTAATTTTTACTAGCCACTGGTATTAAAAAAATGCCGAAAGGTGATTGCGCAACTCTTGCTTCAAAAGCTCCACGCGCAAGTCACGGCATTATCAGTGATGTTCTATATTATATCTGTACATATATACATATCTATCTTTATATACATATGCAAGAATGAAATAATTGAATATAAATTATTTGCTATAGACAAGTTGTATATATTCAAACAGTCGGTTTACCTACATAGAAAGTCGGATTTAAACATTGGCTTGAGTAACCGTACGTCTTAAGCCCCTTGGACACCGGCTATCTGCACAATATGGATCTAAACCTTCGTGGTATAGTGGGATCTTAGTGTGCCGTATTGTATTAAAAATCATCCACGATTTACCGAAAAAAATTCTTATATGCACAGAATATAATGATCAAAGGTTTATCTACCAGCACAGACCCTTCACATGATGCTTGTGTCTCTACTTCATCTGTATTTTTTTTTTTGGTGCCATTCTATAAACTGTGGGTGTTTTACAAAAATCGTTTCACAAAGTTGATTGGCATGTGTCAAAGAGAGCAAAAATCAATAACATATACGCTATTTTTAACATTAATTGTATTTACTTTTTAGTTGGGAAATAATGTAATTATATTTAAATCTTCAATAAATTCCTATTTATTATACGCAGATAAGAATGATTTTACATTTTTGTAAATAAACAGTATACAGTTTCATCACAAAATACTTGAAGAATACACATATTAAGTTTTGGTTTCATTGCTTATGTCCTTATCTGGTTCCAGAAATGGTGCCATTGTGGATCTTATTAGTCTTCTAGGTAATTTGTAACACCCAGAACGTGAAGATTGAATGCAACTTCGTACCGATACATCTTAAGTGTTCAATCAATTTCCGGTTATTTTGTCTCAATCAAAATGCACCGAATTTATTAAGGCGCTTAAATAATATTATAATAATTTAATATTTTAAATTTTTATACAGAAAGGCGTGTTCGTATTTATATGTGTAGATGAGTGCAGTGCACCCACATATATACGTATACTCATGGCAACCTTTTGTCTCTTGAGACTATGGTATTCTGCACCACCAGTTTTATGCCTGGGCAAGTAATAAGAGAATCTTAGTTTGTCTATCAGGATCCGCCTCTCGACATTGCAGGCAGACTTCAACGGAAATGCAAGCAAATACAGTCGGTGCCAGCGCGGCTGTAAAAGCTGCCGGAAAGATTTTGCAGAATTTAATCATTCGCCTATTGAGAATCCAGACCGGAATTTTTCGTCGGGATATATATATATATATATATATATATATATATATATATATATATATACACATACACACACATATATATATATATATATATATATATATAAATAATTCTTTGCATTTAGGCAGCATTGTTTTATTTAACCAAACATTGTTAAATATAAAAGATCAATTACACTGGTCTGCGAAGTTTCAAAAGTAAAGCATCAAATAAATGTTTCTTTGGTAATTTGCAATGCAGAATCTAAAAATCACACTTATTTTGTTCAATCACGTCACGTTTTTGAGATACGGGAAAGTAAAAATAATTAAAAATGCCATTTTGTGTTATTTATTTCCTTGAATTTTGGAAAATATTTCTTGACAAAGAAATATGTTTCTCGCACAATTCAGATAAAGATATTAAGATAAAAATGATATAATACAGAAAATCTTTCTCCTGTGTTGGACAGCCACCACGTCTCGTTTCAAACACCAACAGTAGTCCGTAAGAAAGTTCATATCCCGGCGGCCTTGGAAGCGTTCTTCTATGACACGAATATCTTGGTGAAAACGTTCTCCCTGTTACTCACTGAAGTCACCAAGGGAAATAGTCTAAGTTGGACTGTAGAACGCGCATTTTGTCTGACATGCGAGCCCCTGATTTTTGATAGCCGTTCAGGAGCAATCGACTTCTTTCTCGTCTCACTTCGGCTATTTCCTAGAAAATTTCTTATTGACTTAAGCGACCACCAAACCGACAACTCAGATGCATTTAGTGCATCGTCAAGCACTGAGTCCTTCATAAGTTCCCTTATATGAGGCCCATCAAAAATGCCAGTCTCCAGGTTCCAAACGTTGTCGTGGTGGCCATTCTTGTCTGACAAAATGTTGTTCATCAGCAAACACAAAAAGCTTGGATAGTTTTTCTACCTACACTGTAGTCCCCAAACCAATCCAACTACCTTAAGATCTCCACAGGTCAACCAACCATGGGCATTGTAGTTCAGAGCAGACAGTAGCTGATCTATTTTGCCATGAGTTTAATTTATTTACACCGAATGACCGATTGGAATTGAAGAGTATTTATTTCCGTTATGAAGGAGGACTGCCTTGAGGCTTCCGCTGTAAGAATCGATGAACAGTCTCCATTCAGTAGCAACATAGTCCAGCTCCATTGATTGAACCAAACCAGCAATGTTGTCGCAGTAAACTAATGACGAGTCCTTCTGGGTTGTGAAAAACTGTCAAAATTCTCTTTCACACTCAGTGCTGAAAGAATGTTGTCTCATGTGCGAGCAAATTTTTGTCACGAAGACGAGAATCCCGTTGTAATTGTCACATTAGATTATATCTATGTACCGAATTATGCATACCTTCAATTAATTTTAGTTGGATTAAGTCTTCTTCTCTTGTTTGTTCTTCTGTTCCTTGTTTATTTACTCGTCCTTTTTACCGGTGTAAATATTTTACTATCGGTTCATTCACTTCCTGCTTCATTGCCATAAATTTGGTCCTTTCGCCAATCACCAGTCTTTTCTTTGGTATCATGTTTCTCTTGATAACCTGACTTATTTCTTCGAAAGTCATTTCTTCTAGTTCTCGAGGGTACACTATTGTAGCAACCTTCATAATTGCTTCACAACCAACGTTAGCCATGAACAAGTCGGTGATTTCATTCCCCCCTCCTTTTTTGTTTTCTTTCAACTTTTTGCTTCTCGAAATAGCAGCAAACCAATGAATCCAAGTATCTACGTGTTCCGGGTCTTCAAAGACCAGAGAACAGCCTATGGTCGACACCATTGATATGTCGTGTATAAAGTTCAGCAAACGTTCAACAATCCCCTTTTCTAGTTGGTGTCGGTTTATAAATATGGGATATCTGCTCATATGTAAATTATACTTTTTTTCTCTCTGATACCATGTATATGTGTTTATTTTTGCATTCGTTCATCCGCAAAGAAAGCTAAAATCCTGATGATCTATTTTCTATATAAGTGGAAATCATTGTCATTCAATAAAAAGAAAATGAATGACTATAAAATCAATAAATTCAAGTATTTCTTTCTTGTAATGACGAATTCACAACTTTTAAGAGAAAAAAAGGATGTTTCATTTTGGTGTGGTTTTACTCACACAACCGCACACAACCGCACACACACACACACACATACATACATATATATATATGTGTGTGTATGTGTGTGTTTACGTGTGTGTTTACGTGTGTGTGTGTTTGTGTGTCATATGGTTGAATTCATTAACACGTTTCTTGTTTTATAATTCCTATGTAGTCTTTTACTTTTGTGCCTTTTTTGTCGCCTTCTCGTTAAACGAACGAATCTCTTATACACGATCTCGTTCGAAAGCAAGTCACGTTCGGCGTGAATAAGAGAAGTGTCTCCTATTGGCGGGAAATTAAAAAAAAACGACTTGAACATGAAATAAAGTTTCTCTGAAATAGGGTAATGAAAATGAAAGAAATATGGGGAGAGGTGATGATACAGAGAAACGGAGTGAGAACAAAATCATAGAAAATGAAAAGTGCACAAAAAGACACTTGGATACATTATTATATTTAAATAAAGAGAGAGAGAAATTAGAGAAAGGAAATATGAGATTTAGAGAGGGGAGAGAGTTGAAGAAATCGGGAAAGAAAGAAAGAATTAGAGACAGATACGGGGCAGCGAAAGAAGAGAACTGAAAGAAAGAATGAATAAGAGAGATGGCCATAATTGTAGAAATATAGAAAAAGAAAGAATGAGAGAGCGAGGTTGAGAGAAAGAATGGGAAAAAAGAAATACAAAACGTGTTAGAGAAAGAGGTACAGAATTGTAAAAAGATAGAACAAGGATAAGATGAGAGCGTGGGGTTGAGAGAAAGGAGGGTAAAGAAAGGAACATAAGTGAATTAAGGAGTATCTTAAAAAAAGAAAGAAAGAGAAAGCTAGATATGAAAGAAATATCATCAGAAAGTATTTCACTCATGAAACACTTCTCTAAATGCACGAGTCAAATAATCCAAAATCCTATTGAAAAAAGCTGAGTTTGTGCCAATCAATGCACTTTTCCTTCTCTGATAAAGTACAATGCACTTTTCATTTTCTGATAAAGTAAAAAACCGACATCGAAATCTAGTGGAAGATGCCTTGTTTTCTACCCTACAGCATAATTTCCATAGAAAGTGTTATCATTATTTTCACAGTAAATAATCAATATTTTATTTCCATAAGTGAACCATTTAAACTCGTCTAAATACAACCACTACAAATAATGTGCCGTCTTTTTTCTTCTGTGTATCCGAATCTAAACAGAACATCCACGAGAACTGCAATGCCATAGGCCTACTTCCTGAGTAAATTATGGTCGTTTTCAACTTCGATGTAAACAAATTTTTCTTGGCCCAAAATAATCAATCTATACTCAGTCTCAATTATTGTTCCACTCGAAAATAAAACAACAACATATAAACTCATATTTTTTCACATGAAATTCAATCCAGAATGCCTGTTTTCTCTAGATAAAACATGTATTTGTGGGAGATATTAAGCTTTTTCAAATCAAATATATACACTATATCAGGTTAATACATTCATCTTAAATTTTAAATATATTTTCATATATATATATATATATATATATATATATATATATATATATATATATATATATATATATATATATATATATATATATATATATATATATATATATATATATATACTATCGTTAAAAAAATCAAAACAAAAACCACTTAAAACAGATGAACGATAGAAACGAAGCAGTAAATTGTCTAGGGCAACATAGCGCAGTGGATTAGGGCGTTGGACTGAAATACATAAGGTCCAAGGTTCGAATCCTACCAACAGTCAAGCTACGCTGAAGAGGAGTAGGGCTCCGAAACACGCGTGTCCGTAGATTATTGTTTTTAAAAATAATAAAGAAATAATACGTCCAAATAAAATTGGGCGACTTTCTAAGAAAAACATCGGTTGTCCGAGTTGGAGACATACATTACTATCGTTTAAAAAATCAAAACAAAAACAACTTATATATATATATATATATATATATATATATATATATATATATATATATATATATAGTGCATAAAAAATGAGTACGCCCCCTCACATTTCTACAAATATTTAAGTATATCTCTTCATACTTCTTGTAGGTATATATTAGCTTTCCAATTACAAGTGTACTTGAGCAATAGATTATTTTCATCCATCCTTTTCGGGTGTTGAATTATGCAAAGTGTACTCACCTTTATCCGGTTGGTGGCAAATCGTTTTCTGTTGGTTTCGTTAAGTATTAAATGATGACGCTAAAGATGGTGTGAAGGTGTAACGAGAGGATGGCGTATTGCTTAATTGTGGTAAGTTTTCAGTGAGTACCGATATAAATTACAGGTGTGTCGGTTTATAGTAAGTATAGCTATTAATTTATAGTGTATCGGGACTATTCTGTATCTTTTCAACTCTTATCTTGGTTCAATTATTAATTAGTTAAAATATTGGGAATAAGGGATATCATTGTAGTGTTACTATATATATATATATATATATATATATATATATATATATATATATATATATAAGATGGAGAATAAAAGTTATATAAAACGCCAGTACATTACCAGGTCAATAAAGAAAAAGTATAAAAACAGAAACGAAAATCTCTTTAGGCTATGACATTTCGAAACTAAATGCTGCTTAAGAAGATTTAGTTTATAAATATAAAATATATATTAAAATACATAAATATATATCAATAGGCAAAAATCTATAAGCAATAAGAAGAGCAAATAGAGTAAAGTCGATTAATAAATGGGAATAGTACAACAAAAAATGGCGACGAAAATAAGTAGGATTAACTGAGAAGAGTTATTCTTTATTGATAAAATGATATATCTTTATTAGGTATATATTATAAATATTTAGAGAGAAAGAGAGAGTATATGTAAGAGATATAGAGAGACAGATAGAGAAAGACGGATACATTTTACTACTTCTACTACTACTACTACTACTACTAATAATAATAATAATGATAATAGTTCAAATTCAGTAACTTTGCCAATTCTCTCTATTACGTGAATAAAACATTCTGTGCTTCTTACTGGGTTACTGAAAAAGACATTATAGGCCTATTTTTCTTGCGTCCACGAAAAGGTCTAACTGCTAGAAGCTTGAATGATTAATCGAAATTAAACGCGCTCAATCGTGGTTAAAGTTACTTTATCTGCATTGTTTACTGTAGGTTATACGTCTGTTATACGTCTGTACCTCCCTCAAAAAACGTATTATTAGTTCATTATTTAGACACATTTTTTATTAATTAATTCGATCTAATTAATATAAGAAAATAATATTGCGCCAGTAAGATTCCTCTTCTTGTCAACTGGAAAAATAAATCGGTACATACGAATATCGCTTTCATGATTTTTTTTCAATGTTTACATCATGCAAGGCACAGTGCCACTTTGAAGTAGAGGGACATAATTTGCAGGGGTATTATAAAGGGAGATGAATAGTACGATGCCTGTTCACATTACACTTGAACTTCTGCATGTCAGTACAGTTGGGAAAGCAGAATTCCGGATGGGAGTTCCAAAGTCTAGTAGTTCCGGGGAAGAAACTATTGGAGTAGTGGGCCTTCTTACACCTAGGGATCTCCACTGTGAAGGGGTGGGATTTAGCTGCTTCTCGGGTTTGTCGGGGGTATTCACGTCAATTGTTTTTAGTTCGTCAGAGCATTCACCATTAAACTGCTTGTAGAATAGGCAGAGGGATGCAATATTTCGTCGATAGGACAGAGGCTGAAGCCTAGATGACAGTTCAGGACCTATCAGGTTAGCGACTCTCTTTTGAATCTTATCCAGGAGTGAGAGATAAGTAGCAGAAGCACCAGCCCAAATGTGACAACAGTACTCCATAGATGGGCGAATGGTGGCCTTATGAAGGTACAGGATACTTTTAGGCGTAAGTAATTTTCTAGCACGGCAGAGAGAGCCCACCTTATTTGCAGCAGCCTTGGCAATGCTATCAATGTATCTATTCCAGTTAATATTCCGTGCAAACGTTAGGCCGATGAGTTTAAAGGAAGTACTTTCGGATAATGTGTTCTTGGCCATTGCTATTGGTGACAGAGAAGGTTTCTTGTAATTATTGAAGGACACAAGCTTAGTCTTGGCAGCATTGAATGTGACCATCAATTTTTGTCTCCATTCCACTACAGATTGGATGTCATTCTCTAGTGTTTCTGCCATTTGTGTTCATTTGTCTTTACCTCGTGCCTGTTATAGAGAGTGGTATCATCGGCAAATATACCCATCTCAGAGACGATTTTATCAGGGAGGTAATTTATGAACATCAGAAATTATAAGGGTCCATGGATAGACCCCTGAGGTGCTCCCACATTTTTATCATATTGTTTAGATGTACGACCGCCGAGGACAACCTGAATTTTTCTCTTACTTAAGAAGGATTTAATTACATTATGTATTCTTTCAGTGATACCATATGATCTAATTTTCCATAGAAGACCATCGTGCCATACCCTGTCAAAAGCCTTAGATATATTGAGGGCTACCGCTTTACCCTCCCCTGTTTTGTCTAGTGAAAGCTATATACGTTTAGAGATTACAGTTAGGATATGTGCTGTGGAACGGGCTAGCGTAAATCTATATTGAAAGCACAACACATATCTTCTCTATATCTCATTCTCTTTCACAGACGGTTACATTTCCGACACGTTTCCTAGACCAGCAAGATCAACATGCCTAATTTCTAGATCGATTTCTGACCACAGTTCACGTTCCAAAGTGGTTAGAGGGAATGGAGTAGCATAGGTTAGTTTCACTTTATGCTAAGATATCCGAGGTGTTTACCAGGAGAAATGATTCACCCCCATCTAAGTTAGTTCTAAGCCCGCGGATATTCGCAAATGCAAGCCTCATGATAATTTAATAAGTGCTATTAAACTAAAAATGTATGTAGAAATCAATCAAATAACAGAAGTCAGGTGTAATCCGTGACATTTGCATAACTGCATTCTTCTTTTTCAAGTGGCCGGTCTAATCTTGCAGATATTTTTATACGGTAGTCACCATTTATCAAGGCCTGGAAGCCATTCGGTGATAAAGGTTATTGCGTGTACAGTAATCAATGGGATAATATCGTAGTAATCGTTAGTAATGGAGATTTGATAAAGTATGCGGTTTATCAGAAATTTGTTTATATTGGACTTGAAGACGACGATTATGGTTCTCCATTCTTCCCTATTCTTGGTCTTTATTCGTTTAAAATTTGTTTAAACAGTCTGTGAATTTTATGCGTTGTCTTCTTCTTCTTCTTCTTCTTCTTCTTCTTTTGTTTTCACATATTTTGCCACTCCATAACAGTTTCTCTAGTCTACCAGCCCTTATTATATGGCCGAAAAAATGGCTGTCTTTCTCAGATCGTATTGAGAAGGAATCTGTTATATCCATATTCTGTTTTTTTTTTTTTTTTTTTTTTGTCCTTCATGATACTCCGGATGAACCACATCTCCACTGCTTCTAGTCAATGTTCTGTGTCCTTAGTAAGTGTCCAGCATTCGCATCCGTATAGAAAGAATTGACCATACGTAAGCTCTTATAACATCTATCTTTGTCTTGAGACTTATCTTACTATTGGTAAAAATGCATTTAATGCTATCAAAAGTTTTCTTGTATTGTCTAATTCTCTTCTTTAGAACATTAAGTAACCTGGAAATATATATCCACAACATAAAATACAACGGCTGATAAAGGGCATCCAACAAAAGACGATAACATCAAATTAGGTTTTAATAATTCAGAACTCAATCTGCGACTTCCGCGCAAAAATCATATCAAATGAAGAGTAAGCAGAAAATTCTAAAAAAATACATGAAATCATATTTATAAATTATTCATATCGAAGAATTAAACACTGAATAAAAAATTACAGCCAATAGCTGAACGATTAAAAACGATACGAAAATCGAACAAACTCCGATAGAAATCGTATTTGAAATTAGGAGAAAAACTGTCTTATCGATATATTTAGAAGCAAGAAATGTTTGAAAAATCTTGTAACGATGTTATTAGTTTCGAAATTTTGGAGCTGCCCAAAGAAACATAAGAGAAATATACGCTAGATCAAATATCTTTTGGAAGCCATGTTCAAACAGAGAAATGGAAATACTCAAAACCAACCTCGTACAAATGTTTTGGCTTTATCATCTAACACATGCCCATAATTTTATTTTGCACACACCATAAAAATTGTTGATTAATTCCATCGAGATTTAAATTTCTTTTTTTCCAAAGACACTAACAATTCGAATAAAGTTTGATATGTAATCTTATGATTTTTTCAGACTACTGTTCTCATCTTAAATGTTATTTTCACAACATTTTGGTCGATATCACCTTGTGACGGGTCTCCCGTGCTCAGGTCAATAACTGACCTATGGCTTTACTCGTGATCGTCTACCGGGAGACTTTCACATGAATTCTCAACGCCTCGGTTTTGAATTCTGCTGAAAAGCAAAAATGCTTTGCATGCGCACCGGAAAGACAACGCAGACAAAATCATGGTTTTCTACTAAAAGTTAATTTCACAAAAGTTACAGATCTTTTTTTTACATATGTACATTGTTTAGTCACCAAAACATTTTGAGGTTGACAAATCTCTTTCCTCCGTCATTGGATGGCTAGTCAAGATGGCGGAGAGGGGGCGTAGACCGTTTGTTTTGGGAGCTTATTTCTTCTTTGGATTCGGCGCAACTCCATCAATGCAGAGCGGGTATTGGCTTTTTATAGAGGGATCACAGGGGTGTCGGTCGATCCATTCAACCAATCAGCAATACGTTTCCTGGGGAATTCCAAACCCGAGTTGCGTGTGTGCAATTCAGCAATACGACCAGAGTTTTGCAATGTGAGACTAAAATGAAATCATTTTCACACAACCTCAAGAGGTCAACCTCTGTCAATTTCCCGGCTTAGAACAATGAGCGTCTGGGCCGGGGTTCTCCAGGCCACACGAATGTCATTGTCCCTTATTCTAACATTTCCTGTCATTTGTTTTCAATAATAAAATATATGCCTGGTTTTACAATTTTCGTAAAGAAAAAAATAATTAACTTAAGTCAATGCTAATAATGGCACACCATAGGAAGAAGATATATAAACATACATTAATGTTTTTATTTATTTATTTATTTGAGGACAGTTATCCTCATCTTCATAGTTGTTGTTTCACAACATTTCGACCAAATATTCTTTTGCCCTTTGTCAGGTGGTTAGGAATGACCAGTTTCTTTACTGTATCCTCACTAATTACTGCCTTCCATAATTGTCGTTGTCTCACCGCGCAAATAAATAAATAAATTACCCATTTAAAAGGATTCCAATGAAAAAATATTTTTTTATTTATTAATTCATCGGTTGGTCGTAAAATACGCTTAAATATGATATATTGATTAATGTAGATTTCGGATTTGTTATTGTATTATATTGGACCCAATATATAGTAATGATTTAAAAAGTTAAAAATAAATGACTCGAGCGCCATCATCGAAAATCGAAACTAAAATATTTAGCTTACAATCTTTTTTTTCCTGTGTCGTTAATGACTGAACTATAAATACAAGTTTGCTGCGAGGCTAACAATTAAAACATGAACAAATAGTTACTATGTTATGCATGCTAATTCGTAATGTCGTCGTTCGACCTTCACCTGGCAAGTTTATTTAATTTTAAATTTTCACACTTTTTTACAGATTTTTCCGGGAAAAAAACCGAAATATAAAGTTTCGTATAGATTCAAATACCTTATATATGAAGTTGCATGTCTGTAGACCAACAACTCTTGGATAAGTTAGGGAGGTAAAATTCTGGATATAAAATATATACGTATGCATAAATATATATAGAAAGAGTTTTGTGTTTCTTTTTACGCAAATATTATGCAAGTATAAATCATGTAGACTATTTACATGAATATAATTAGTCAACTAAAGATGATCATTCCTTGAGAAAACCGAAAAAATATAAAATAAAAATAAATAATATTAAAAATATATATAATAAAAACTATAATTAAACATAAAATTAAAATTAATAGAGAACTAATTAAAACTAGAAGAACCAGTGGAAATTCCACGGTAGTTGAAAAATCATCACACAAGAGAACAATAGAATGCACTTCAATGGGATAATCAGTGTAATATTAGATCCACTAAGACCATGAATTAAAAAATAAATATTTTTGTGGTAAAGTATTGATAACTGCTTAAGACATATTACAAAAACTAGAAGCAAGACACTGGCTGGCGAAAAAGAACATTTTGATCTGCACCAACCATACACTGTCTGGTGATAACTAACTTATCATTTTAACCTACACCGACAGAACACTGGTTTGCGGTAAATAACTTATTAGTATTGTGGTCTTTACCGACCATAGACTGGCTTGCAATAAGTAAATTTGCATTGTGATCTACACCCATCAGACACTGGCTGGCGATAAATAACTTACAAGTATTGTGATCTAAACCCACTATACACTGGCTGGCGATAAATAATTATTACTATTGTGATCTGAACCCACTATACACTGGCTGGGGATAAATAACTTATTAGTGTTACGATCGGTATCCACCACATACTGAAAGGTGTTAACTAACTTATTTGGATTGTGATATAGACCGACCATGCACTAGCTGGGGATAAATAATTTATTAGTATTGTGATCTGCACCCACAAAATACTGGCTGGTGATAAGTAACTTTATAGTATTGTCATCTGCACCAACTAGACACTAGCTGTCAGTGAATAACTTATTAGCATTGTGACCTACACCCACTATACACTAGCTGGCGATAAACGTATAAGTGTTGTGATCTGTAACCACCAGATACTAGCTTGAAATTAATAACTTTGTATTGTGATATGCACCCACCAGACACTGACTTGCGGTAAATAACTTATAAGTATGGTGATCTGTACCGATCAGACACTGACTGGCGATAAACAACTTATGAGTATTGTGATCAGTACCCACCAGATACTGGCTGTCGATAAATAACTTATGAGTATTGTGATATATAGTCACTAGACACTGGCTGGCGATATTCCGTTTTCATAAGAGAATTTAGTATGATAACGGTTGGTGTGATTTGGAATATTCCAATTTTATTTTAAAGTATTTTATGAATACGATGATAACGGTCGAAGCGACACGCATAATAATATATACATGAATGTTTTAAGGAATATGCAAATTAGCTATATTTTTTTTTACTAGTGAATACATATATATAACAAAGTTGTATTTTTAAAAAATAAATAGACAAAAGGGTTGCCTTTTTTCTTTCTTGGCGTTCGGGCCAAGATAAAAGTGTGGTGTCTGTTTTGATTCTGCACTACACAGTTTTAGTCTCGGCAATGGAGAAGAACTCCTTCATGACTGATACATTTTTATTTTTGTTACTAATCCAAAATAGCCCATTTTTCGGAAGTCGTTTTCCCTCCACATTAAAACATACGTTGTATCTAACTCTTCCCTCGTGGAGAGGCAAGTAAAGAAAATAGAGAAAACATCCTTGGCCGTCAGGCCGGGATAAAAGTGTAGTATCTGTTCCGGCAGATACTGCAAGCAAAGACCATATGTGGCGGCGATCCCACATATAAGACCTTGGTCAATGAAGGGGCAACCCTCCATACCAATTGTCACTATCCAGCTCCCCTACTCCTCAGGGAGTTGGTCCCCATTTCCCCTTCACTCCTCACTTTAAAAATCGGCCTTGTGCCTAATTTGTCAGTGGGGGAGCAAATAAATACCTCAAAGTGTAGTAGCCGTTCCGATGCTACACTTAAGTTAATTTGTACTTGGTCAATGGAGATGAAGCCTCTATACAGGCACTTATTATTTTCGGCCACTGCTAGAGTGTTCCTTTTTGTCTTTCTTTTGGGGAGCTGGTTTTCCCCCCACATTAAAAACGACATTGTGTCAAATTTTTCTTTCGTGGAAAAGCAAGTAAATACCAATAGCAAAACCTTTTTTTAATATGTACATCAATACATAGAGTATAGGTAATATTAATATAAAACAATGAGATAAACATGTTTAAACCACGTTTATCAGAGATTGATTATGAAACTGATTCGAAAACATCACACTTTGAAATTATGAAGGGTCAAATATGATTTCAGATATTTATAACAATACTAAATAATTTAGAATTTACGTCGCCTTATGAGTTGTAAAGTTAAGAGAAAAAACGAATGGGAACATATATACCGCACTGGCGGAAACCACCCTAGAGGAAGACCTCCAGTCTGTAGCTGAATAGGGACAAAAATGGATGGCAACATTCAATGCTGCTAAGACTAAGCTTCTTTCCTTTAATAATTACAAACAAAAACCTTCTCAACTACCAATAGCCATGGCTAATGGTGCATTACCTAGAAGTACTTCGTTCAAACACCTCGGCTTAACGTGCAGGGAACATGATATGAACAGATACCTCTGGGCATTGCTTGGTGCTGCTGCGAGATTGGTACACTCTCTTTACCGTACTAGAAAGTTACTTACGCATGAGAGTATCCTGTACCTCTACAAGGCAACTATTCGCCCGTGTATAGAGTATTGTTGTCAAATGTGGCCTGGTGCAGCTGCTACTAGTCTCTCACTTCTGGATTGGGTTCAAGAGAGAGTCGCCAACTTAATAAATTACGAACTGTCAGCGAGGCTTCAACCTTTGTCCTATCGACGAAATGTTGCATCCCTATGCCTGTTTTACAAGTATTTTAATGGAATGTGCTCCAACGAACTACAAGCTCTTGTACTCCCTCGACGTAAATACTCCCGACAAATCCGACAAACAGCTAAATC